>NC_081185.1:78289433-78618347 GCF_029867415.1 Vicia villosa
CGTTAATGTTAGGGAACAAAAACAATCCGTAGATAAGCAAAGCCAAGATTTCCTCAAAAGCGCTCATATCTTGGATGCTGACGAAGTATCGAGCTTGATCAAACAGGAATTTGGAAGGCAATCCTTGAATTCCTCCTCTACTCACCATATGAGTTCTGATGTCGACTACGTTCAAAGGAGTAGTTGCAGCAATGATAATGTCGTCAGGATTCTTTTCCAAACCGGAGTACGGATCTTGCGCATACACGGGTATTCCAATCAGACGAGAGTACTCCTCCAACGTAGGCATGAGCTGATAATCTGGAAAGGTGAAGCAGTGATACGTTGGATCGTAAAATTGTACCAAGGTGGGAAGGATGCCATCCACAATGTTGGTATTGAGCAAAGGCAGAAGTTTTCCATACTTCTCCTTGAAAGCCTGGGGGTTGACCACCAGTTTTCCGAGCTTTCCCAGTTCCTCGACCTGGGGAATCTTGAAGGTGTATTTCCTAGCTCTCTTTCTCCCATAATCCATGGTATAGATCCTTAAGTCCTTTCTCCGTTTCTCTCTTTCTATGAAGTTCAAAAACGTTCGTTATTTAGTTTCCTTGAAAAATGACTCGAAAAAGACTTCTTTTTTGTTTTTTTAGTTGTTATTAATGAATGATGCATGAATGCATGAATGCACACACAAGAGTTTTAAACAAACATGGCGTTGAAGGGTATAGTGGTCATGAAGTCAAAACGCAAACCTCGCCCCAATGGTAAACTAAGGATAAGGATTTTTGTACCTGTAGAACGGGTTGTAGGGGTCTCAGAGTTTTTGCTCAACTTTAAAGATACGTTGACTGGTATCTATAAGAGAGTTTTCTCTGAGTGTAGTATCTGCGTGACAATTACTTTCGTAATCACCGCTCTACGTCCTAACAAAAGGCTTTAAGTGGGGTTAATGGGTTTCTAGGTCCTCCTGGTACAAATCAGTCTTGGAATGCATTGGCGCAGTTAATCACAACCAGCCAGGCAAATCCCAAGAGTAGAATTGTGAACCAAGATTAGAGGGTCTTCACCGGGAAGACATCCTCCATCCTATCTTATGTTGCACTCAAATCCGGGTATAGGATTTCTCACCACAAGGGGGAATCAAGCCCTTTCCCGATACAGAATAAACAAAATAAACAAATATAAATGCAACAAACACATGATATGACACAGAGGTTAGGCAGGACCTCTCTTGTTTGAGGGGGAATTTGGCATCCCTAATTCCTCATTAGGGCTGGACCAGCAACAGGTCAACCATTGGTTTGGATGAAAAACCAAGGTTTTTAACACTTATATCCCCAGCAGAGTCGCCATTTTTCTGTGGTAGTCGTTTTTTTTTACCTCCCCGTTTCACTTGGGAGGACGGCACGCTAGACCCTTCACGCGAAATTTGGAAGGAGAATGCGCCCGTGGTGGGATGAATTTTGTTTCAGTTCTTCCTACGATATCACACGAACTTTCTTATTTGTCCTACGAGTAGGAAAGGGGAAAAAAGATCTCAACTAAACCCTAGGAGTTTGCTAAGTGTGGGGATTCACCTTGACTAGAAATTTTGGAGTCTGGGAGGTCGTTTATACATAGGGAAGTGTTTAAACACCCTACATATCTGTAGTACTCTACAGGAACCTTCTCTGTGTCTAAATGTGTTTGTGCTGCTAATGATTATTGGGAAAGTTTCTCCTTTGTATTAGGAGAAGGAATTGAATTGAATAAAAGAAAGACAGACAGACTGACTGACTATTTTTGGTATTTTATTAGCTCGCTGAGATTCCTTGTGAACCTCATGCCTACATATCCCTAATGGAAGTCAGAGCTTAATGTAGTTCGGGGAACCAATTAATTATTAATTATTTTTGGGTGCCTTGCTTGAAGCTCAAGGTTGAAGCTTGAATTAAATCTCTGTTTACGGTAAAGAGACATGAAGTCATCTTTATAGAGAGGTATTTCTACTATTCCACCACAAACATTAAAAGAGTGACAGAATAACTGAATTCATTTCATTCAAGAGGGGGACCTTACTTGTGTATGTGCAAGTATACCAGTCAAATGCCTCTTAAATGAAAGAAAGATGCTCATCCAAATTAGGGAAAGTTACCACATGTCTGGGTTTTACTTCCAGCTCATGCCTTTCAAAATCCTAAATGGGAGACTTGATTAAAATGATGAAATGATGTAATGTTTGTTTCTTTGAATATGGTGAGATAGAGGAAAGATCTCTCTATAGAGATAAGCTATGTCTATCTACTGTATAAAAGATTTGATTTTTAACTGGCTTGTATGAGGCCCAAGCTTGAGGCTTTTTGATTGATTGATTGATTATTATTATGACTCTGGGAGAAAACTCCACTGGGGATTAATTTACAAGGGATTTTTATGTTCTGTACAAAGCCCAGAATTGAGGCTGACTCTAGCTAGAAAAAATATTATTTCTGCCTTGTACAAAGCCCAAGGTTGTGGCGGACTCTTAAATAAACTGAGTATGGACGATTCTATGGGAAAAGATCCTAGATGTTAGGAATCTTTGACATGTGAAATATGGTTTATTTGCCTTGTACAAAGCCCAAGGTTGTGGCTACCTGAATGATGAAGGACTCACTGGGGAGACTCTATTATTTGCCTTGTACAATGCCCAAGGTTGAGGCTGACTATTAACAGGGGAGTTTTATTGTTTTGGTGCCTTGTATGAAGCCCAAGGTTGAGGCTAACTATTTTTGTTGGATTTTTGACTCTACTGAAGGATTTATTTATTAAAAGACTGATTTTTTTTTGGAAGCTAACCCTTTCCAGGGATTTTGTTCTCAGCTTGTGAGTTTATCTTTTTTAAGAATGAGGTTTTTTGGAAGCTAACCCTTTCCAGGGATTTTATTCTTTTAAACAGGCTTTTATTAATTGAATTTGGAGGCTAACCCTTTCCAGGGGTTTTGACTCTTTTTGAGGAAATTATCTCCTAAGAGAAATGAATCTTTGGTTTTTGAAGAAGTGATTTTGGAGGCTAACCCTTTCCAGGGGTTTTTGTTAAATTGATTGGCAGAAAGATTATCTAGTGGAGACTTCTTGTTTAAAGCCCAAGATGAAGGCTGACACTTGCTGAGGATAAGCAAACATGGATCCTAGACTCTGCTAAGGAAGATTAAAGAAGATAAGGGTGACAGAGACTGTCCATGCCTCTCATTCCAAAAGGTGTACTCAATGTAAAATTGAGACAAACTTAGCTTGTTTAAAGTCTGGTTTAAATTGGAAGAAACTCACCAGGGTATGTTAAAAGGTGACTAAAGACCTGTTCCTATGTTTATAAGACACCTGGTGGGTCCTTGTATACAAGCTCAAGAGGAAGCTGGAAATGCTTTTAAGAAGCCTGTGGGTCCTTGTACAAAGCCCAAGAGGAGGCTAATCGAGGGTCATCGAGGGTCCTTGTTATAGCACAAGAGAAAGCTATGTAGTTTTGAACTTATTTTGGCTTTAAGCAAATGGGTAAGAGGTTTCACCGGGAATAATTCCTCTTTGGGTGGATGTGTCCTATTTTTTTGGATTCTAAGGTTTTTGCCAAGATGTTTCACCGGGAATAATTCATCTTGGGGGTTTGAACTACAGATCTCTAATTAGGAAAGAGCCTTCACCGGGAAGACATTCTCAATCCTAGGTCATATTCCTATAATATATATATATAGTTTAACTGTCCTAGGGTTTACACTCAAACGTAGTTCTAAACAATATATAAACAGTTCTATATTTGACAGTAATTTAAACAAAGACTGTAAATTGAAAGCTTGTAAAGCCTAACCTAGATGGAGTGGAGGCCTTTGAAGAAGTATGTACAAAGCCTTACCAGCAATTGATGGATAACAGTTGAATATATATATGATAAACAGTTAATGGTTTTTGAAAACAGAAGAAGTGAAGATGGACATAGGTCACATAGGTATCTGAAGAGTTTCACCGGGAATAATGTCCTTCAAATACCAGAAGAATGTTTTGAAAACAGAAAGAAGATTTTGTAAATACTGTTTTGGAAAACAAACTAAGAAAAGAAAGAAGGTGTTGGGACTTACACTCTATTAGAGGCCCATTTGAAAATGATTTACTGTTTATGAGAAACAGTTGAAAATGATTGAAATGATATAAGGTTTTGTTGTTTGAAAACCTTAATCATCTGTTTAATCAGAGATTGAAAACAGTTTTGAATATTGACAAAAGTCAACTTAATTAAGGCAAAGATGAAACCTATACCTAATTAAGACCTAAATAACTAGGGTTTTATCATAAAATTATTCACAAAGTAATTAGGTTAAAACAAAATGAAAATATATATCTTAAAGTATTTAAGAAAACACTTAAAACATACTATTTTAAACCTAATTAAAATACATGAAATAAATAATATTTTTATGATTTTTTTGATTATTCATAAAATAGGTATATTAAATAACAAGTGTGTGAAAAATGAAGTGAAAATGGATTAATTTGATAGGTTAAATAATTATGTGAAGTTTGTGAATAAAACAAAGGAAAATAGTGATAAAAAATTTGGGTTTGTCTCCTTCAAGGCTTGAACCCACGCCCTATAGATTACCAAACCAAACAAATACCAACTGGGCCACGCGCGTGGCTTGTTTAAGAAGGGAGCCCATATGATTATATGTAGAACAAAGCAATGAATGAGCTAAAAAAGAAAATAAATGAACAAAAGGTCTGAGGGGGGATCGAACCCCAGACCTAAGGCAAGGCAAGGCTTTTGGACGCGCGCTGTAACCATTGGGACACTACGATGAATTCGTAGATAACACACCCATCATTCAAAATAAAATAAACTCGTTTCTGGGAAATTCAAAAAAATGGCGCCACCATCTTCATCTTCAACCTCAAGCTTCAAATTTTTGAATTTGCTATCTCCTTCATTTCTCAACCAAACTTAAAGATGTAAACATGGATTTTGCTCGTTTTTGAACGAGGATCATGATGGTGTCCTTTAATTTTATTTATTTTCAGTATAACATAAAATTCGCAAGCATGAACACTAAGAACCCTAAAACTGAAATTAAACATGAAATACTATATATGCATGATTTGATGCAATTGATTGAGGGCTAATGATCTATGAAGGTGCAGAAACCAACTGGTAACTTCATTTTAAATTTATCATGCGTGAATCATAGAGTTTGAAGCTTTTGAAACTTACCTGAAAAATGAAGATTTGGCTCTGATCAAAAGGTGTTACAGAGCTGTTGTAACGATCCAGATAGCTTCGATGACTCCTTTGGAAGGTGTTGAGATGCCTGGCTTGGACTGAAAGTGACCAGAACTTCTTGCTCGACCCCAACTGCAACAGCTCCAAGTGAGAGGTGAAGATGATGATTCTCCATGCCCAGAAGTATTTCAGAGGTTTGGATCACCTCTAAATGACTCCCCTAAGGTGTTTGAATACTTAATTCCAAAGGAAGAGCTCTGGTTTGAAGAATCCGAGTCTTCTTGCCAAAGAACCTTTGAAAACCTTAAGTATGAAGAAAGAAGAGAGAAAGCAAGAATTATGTTGCTTTGGTGTGTTTTCTGAATGAGAAAGAGCCCTCTATTTATAGGCAATTGGTTCAGAGTAATTGTGCATAGTGAGCTTGCTTAGTGAAGTGAGTTTGGTTTCTTAGCCATGAAGAAAATTTGAAAAGATCCCAAATGCAATGATGCATTTTCGGGCTAGCTTCCCCAACCATTGATCTTGTATGATCTAAGGGAACATTTCTGATTCAGAGGAGAGTTCTAATTGGCTTAGAGCAAGATTCCTTGATGATTCATCATTTGCCATAAATTCAAAAATGCAATCATTACATAATCACATGCCTTTGTTTTTGGGAATCTTCTCTAATCCTTATGCAATAGTGAATTTGGATGCATGGCATGTTTTCAGATGCATTAGAGGTCGTGTAGCATCACTTAGTGAAGCAAAATGCACAAAATTGCAAAGTTTCAAATTGTACATGACCTATAATTTCACTTCATGAGGCCAACTTTGAACAAGCATAACTCTTAGCTCAAAATGAATTTGGAGAAGGTTGAACACAATTTGGAAAGCCCTAAACATCTACTTCAAATCATTAGTTTATGGTTCCTTCAGAATCCTTTGGCAAATTTGTGAAAAATGAGGCCAAAGTTGGTAGAAAACTAGGTTAAAAACACTTAGAAAATTTTCTAAGTGTTTATGACCTAAAACTTCAAAATTTCCAAATCTCTTAAATGATTGATCTTTTGAAAAAAGTTCCTTTGTAAGATGTTGTTTTATTTTGCAAGATCTACAACTTTCATGTTGGAAGTTTTTTGAGTTGTGTAGGTGAAATTTTGAGTTCCCACAATGCCCTCAAAAACCCTAATTCCCGACTTTTTGCTCCTTGATGATTCTTCTTGAATTTCTTTGGTCAAATGACTTTAATATCCATATATTGATGATATTGATCTTTGAAAGTCATGGTTTGACCAAAAATCTTAAAAGTCAAAGGTGATCCCATACAGTTGACTTTTTCCAGATAAGGTGAGATTTTGGACTTTTGTGTGGAATTAAGATCTTCTCCTCAAATGAGTGATGTAAATGGGTTATATTGAGGTAGTAGAGGTTCTTGAATCATTTCTTGAGTTTTAGATCCATGCCCTGATTAAAAGTCAACTATCCAGATGAATTAGGTTAAAAACCCTAATTGTCGACCAGATGAAATTGGTGACTGTGGATCTTGAATTGAGGTGTGATGTCCAGTGGATCTTATTATATGGATCATTTGAAGATGATTGAAGTCTTTAATAGATGTCCTGGAGCTTTTTAGGGTTTCCCAAAGGTGATCCCTGATTTCAGTCCTTGATAGGCTCAAAAACCCTAGTCTGGTGACTTGAGTAAACCTGTACTCAGATGACTGAGTGTCTAATCAATCATAGGTGAATATAAAAGTGAAGCTTTTGAGTCCTATGATTGTGTTAGAGACCAATCCTTCTATTGATTGATCCTTTGCCTGAGTTTTCTTGTCTTTGAACATCCTTGATTAAATGCCAGATGAAGAAGTGACTGCTCTGGGTACTTGCTTTGACCTGATGAAAATCCTGAAGATATGTCATCTCAGGGGGGTCAAAAATTAGGGTATGACAATAGTAGCTAGGGCATCTGCCAATTGATTCTCTTCTCGGGGAATATGTTCAAAAGTAATCTCTTCGAAGTATGGAATCAAAGATAGCACTAAAGCTTTATAAGGCATGATATTAGGATGCTTCGTGTCCCGTTCTCCTTTGATCTGACTAATTACTAGGGCTGAATCCCCATATACTTCCAAGAATTTGATTCTTATGTCGATAGCAGCTCTGAGACCCAAGACACACGCCTCATACTCAGCCATATTGTTGGTACAATCAAAACATAGTCTTGCTGTAAATGGAGTGTGTCCACCTGCTGGAGAGATAATCACAGCGCCAATACCATTACCTAGTGCGTTCAAAGCTCTGTCAAAAACCATAGTCCATTGGGATCTTGGTTCAGGTCCTTCATCTGGACCGGGTTGTTCACAATCAGTTACAAGCATAACATCTTCATCTGGAAATTCAAAGCTCATAGATTGATAGTCGTCTACAGCTTGCTGGGCCAAATGGTCTGCTAGCACACTTCCTTTGATTGCTTTCTGTGTTGTATACTGGATATCATACTCTGTTAATATCATCTGCCATCTTGCTATTTGTCCTGAGAGAGCGGGTTTCTAGAACACGTACTTGATAGGATCCATTCTAGAGATCAACAAAGTGGTATGGTTCAACATATACTGTCTCAGTCGGCGAGCAGCCCATGCCAAAGCACAACAAGTTGTCTCGAGCAGTGAGTATCTTGTTTCACAGTCAGTAAACTTTTTGCTAAGGTAGTATATTGCATGCTCTTTTCGACCAGACTCATCATGTTGCCCCAGTACACACCCCATTGAGTTCTCTAATACTGTTAAGTACATAATTAGAGGTCTTCCTTCAACAGGTGGTATCATAATCGGAGGTTCCTGAAGGTACTTCTTGATCTTTTCAAAGGATTCTTGACATTGGTCGTTCCATTTCACTGCTTGATCTTTCCTCAGTAACTTGAAGATTGGCTCACAAGTAGAGGTCAGATGGGAGATAAACTTGGCAATGTAGTTCAAACGTCCCAAGAATCCCCTAACTCATTTCTCATTTTGTGGAACCGACATTTCTTGTATGGCTTTTACTTTCGCTGGATTGACTTTAATTCCTTTGCTGCTAACAACGAAACCTAGTAGCTTACCAGACCTCACACCAAAAGTACACTTATTTGGATTTAGTCTCAACTTGTATTTCTTCAACCTATCGAACAACTTCTGCAGGTGAACCAGATATTCTTCTTCGGTGTTGGACTTTGCGATCATGTCATTAACATAGACCTCTATCTCTTTGTGAATCATATCATGGAACAGAGCTACCATTGCACGCTGATACGTTGCCCCTGTGTTCTTCAACCCAAATGGCATGACCCTGTAACAGAATGTGCCCCAAGGAGTAGTGAAAGTGGTCTTTTCCATGTCTTCGGGTGCCATCTTAATCTGATTATACCCTGAGAAACCATCCATGAAAGAAAATACTTTGCATTGCGTAGTGCTATCAACTAGAATATCAATATGTGGTAGGGGAAAATCATCTTTAGGACTTGCTTGATTCAAATCTCTATAGTCTACACACATTCTGACCTTTCCGTCCTTCTTGGGTACCGGTACTATATTGGCGATCGATGGTGGATAACTTACTACTTTCAAGAAACCGGCATTGAATTGTTTCTCCACCTCTTCTTTGATCTTCTAAGCCATGTCAGGTCTGCTTCTTCGTAACTTCTGTTTAACCGGAGGACTGTTTTCTTTGATAGGTAGACGGTGAACCACAATATCAGTATCGAGCCCAGGCATATCTTCGTAGGACCAAGCAAATATCTCAACATTGTCTCGTAGCATCTGGATCAATCTCTGTTTGACAATATCCTCTAGTTCAGCCCCTACCTTGATTTCTTTCTTTTCTTCGTCGGTACCTATATTCACAACCTCAATCGGCTCTTCATGCGGCTGTATAGTCTGTTCTTCTTGCTCTAGTAATCTAGCAAGTTCTCTAGGCACTTCACAATCTTCTTCACCTTCATCCTCAGCTTGGTAGATCGGATTTTCAAAGTCATATTTAGCAATAGTAGAGTCGTTATCAATAGGATCCAGAGTGGATATGGATCTGCAGTGTATTATGTGGGTGTGTGTAAGAACACATAGCTATAGAATAAGTAAAGAAAAGTAAAAAGTGAACACACAATTTTAATACGAAACGTCCAATGCTTTTATTGAATGAAAATATGCTTATGAAATGACAAGCCCTAACAAATGATCGTTGTGCCCCAGGCAAGACACACGGCTTTAAAGTTTATTCTTTATTGAAGTACAGAAATTAAAATTGGGAAACATAAAACAAAACAAAACTAGAAATGGTAATTACTCCTTACTATAGGAGATAGAGACAATGTCTTCAGTCTTCCAGTTGTCCAGCCCTTCGTCAGGTGTAGGAAAGATCCACTTGTCTAGGTTGCAATTATTTTCATCTTCTCCAATGGCATTGACTCCTTTGTTGATGAAATGATACTTCAAACCTTCTGGACAAGGATGTCATTCTCCACTCTGATCTTTGGCAGTGCATCCTAAACCCCATTTGTTGAATTTGTACGGAATGTCAGGTAGTTGCCCCCAGATAGTGCAGCCACCTTCTTCTACCACAACCCTAGCATCTTTTAGAGAAGCCACCGTAGGGGGAATTCTTGTGACTTTAGGAACAACATTGATGGGTTTAGTCTCAGGAACCAATTGAGGGACCAATTCAAATGCTTGACGAGGAGATTCAAAAGCTTCTCCGGTGAATTCAACATACTTGGTCTCATCTATGAAGCTTACCACATATTCTTCCTCACCATACACAGTGACAATCTTGCCTTTCGCCGGATACTTTAGTTTCTGATGGAGAGTTGATGTCACAGCATTTGCCCCATGTATCCAAGGATGTCCAAGCAGACAGGAATAAGCGGGATGAATGTCCATTACATAGAACACAGTATTGAAAGTCTGAGAACCTAATCTAGTTGGGAGCTCAACTTCGCCATATACAGTACTCATTGAACCATCAAAAGCTTTCACTATCACATCACTGGATTTCATAACGATTCCTTCAGGGCTGAGTTTGTCCAACACTAACTTGGGTAGCACATTCAGAGACGAGCCATTGTCAACCAGTACATGGGCCAAGATGGTGCCCCCACATTCAATGGAGATGTGTAGCGCCTTGTTATGGTTCTTTCCACTGGGACTCAGATCAGCATCAGAAAACCCAAGGTAGTTTCTGTTGTCAGATTTGCGATACAGTTCTCGAGTTGGGTGACAGAAATCTCTTGTGGCGCGTGAGCAGCCTCTAGGAACTTCATCATAGCTTTGGCGTGAGTCTTGGAACAACTTAGGAGTGACAACATAGAGATCTTGGAAGGAGTATGCCCCATTTGCTCAACAATGTCGTAATCACTCTTGCGAATGATCTTCAGGAACTCATTTGCTTCTTCAGAAGATGGATTTTCAGTAACGGTCTCAACTGGTGTCTTAACAGATTCATGCAATGGTCTTTTGCCTCGAGTATCGGCGTTTTGATTATTTGTAACTGTAGGTGAAGCAGTGTTTGGAGAGATCTCTGGAGAAAACACTCTTCCACTTCTCGTTACCTTACTAGTTCCGGCAATATTAATCACATCGGGATTGGCGTCTTCAGAAACTTTGTCAGCTAAGAGTTCTTGCTTAACTCCTTGAATATAGACCTCGGCACCATAGTTCCAAGGGATAGCCTTATCAGAAGAATATGGAACTGGACCAGGCTTAGTGATGATAATGGGAGCCACGCGGGGTTCAGCAGAAATCTTGAAGGGAGCCTTAGTAGGGATCTTCAGCGGAGCTTTGGAAATTACGGATACATCTTCAATCTTCAAGCCACGGGAGAAACCTTCGCACAAATTCTCAATAGAAGGAATCTTCTCAAATCTGATAGTGCCACGATCCATCCAGCATTGAATACCTCTTTTTAGATTCTTATAACCATTGGGTTGGGATGCACAGTAATAATAGCCTGGGTCGCAACCTGGAAATAAACTAGCTTGCAGCAGCTTTCTCTTGATGTCAAGGAGAGGAGTTGACATATCTCTCACATCATAGACATGGACTGTGTCTATGATAGCGTTAACAGTCTTGTCATGCTTTGGCATAGGAGCAGTAATGACATTAGGAGTTTCTGGAGCGTCGAACTCGATTTCACCAGCTTCTATCATGTCTTAGACTTTGTTTCTCAGGGCCCAACAATTGTCTGCATGGTGCCCAGGGGCATTAGAATGATAAGCACATGTGGCTTTAGGATCATAAGTTGGATTTGCAGTGTTAACAAACTTTGGGGGATCCTTCGGGGGTGACCAAGTTAGCCTTCAATAGATGTTGTAGGGCTTGAGACAAAGGCATGTTGATCGGAGTGAATTGTCTTCTCGGTCTGTCTGTCTGTCTTACGCTGATACCCTTGTCTAGGAGCTTATTGAGATGCTGGTGTAGATATGAGAACAGCTCCAACAAATTGATTCTGATCATTCTTATTACAGCCCCTCTGACTATGGACAACATTAGACTCGTTTCATCCATGATAGGGTTTCTTTGCAGTACTAGAAGATGTGCCTACTTGAATCTTCTCACTTTGAATACCACTCTCCACGCGTTCTCCAGTCAATATGAGATCAGTGAAACCAGATGAGGAACTACCTAACAATTGACTATAGAATGACCCAGTTAGCGTACCCATGAACATGTCCACCAATTCCCTATCAGTCAAGTAAGGTTGGACTCTTCCAGCTAGGTCTCTCCACTTTTGAGCATACTCCTTGAAACTTTCCTTAGGTCCCATAGACATGCTTTGTAGTTGCATGCGAGTTGGTGCGAGTTCAGAATTATATTGATATTGCTTGTAGAAAGCAGCAACCATATCCTCCCATGTGTGAATATTACCACTCTCTAGTTGATAGTACCATTCCAATTGAGTCCCTGACAAACTCTCTTGAAAGAAATGAATCCATAGTCTTTTGTCTTCAGTATGAGGTTTGATCTTCCTCACATACATTCTCAGATGCATCTTAGGTAAGGATAGTCCATCATACTTAGCAAAGGTTGGAGTCTTGAACTTTGGAGGAATGATGACTCCAGGAATGAGCCCCAGCTCCTCAAAATCCAACCCAGGTACCTTCTGAATTTCCTTATTTCTCAACCGTTCCTCTAGTAGCCTGTACTTTTCATCAGCATAGTCTTCTTCATGGAAATAGTCTTCCTCATTATCATCCTGATTACCAGAGCCTACGTTACTTTTGGCGTTGGTCTTGGCACTAGCATCATCATCTTCTTCTTCTTCGTCATCTTTGGGAATTTCAGCTTCTTCAACCTTTTTGAGAGGGCCTTTGAATCTTCTTCCAAGGATGAGAACACCTTTAGGTTCCTTAGATTTCTTCTTCTTAGTCAAGAGTGATTTCAGCTCGTCTTTCCCCTTGAACAAATTCAGGATCAGAGCTTGGAACTCAGCATTCTGAGCTTGGAGATTTTTGACAGATTGTTCAAGATCCATCTTTCTCACCGAAATAAACAGCGGAAGATGAGATATTCACTTTATAAAACATGTGATGTAATGTTTATGAATGATATGATTATGCGTATGCAATGTTTTCAAGGACCTTGAAATTTAAATTTGTTTAAACAAAAGGAAAGAAACAAATTTTATTAGTAAAAATTAAATTGTAGTTGTGGTTTTTTGCCATTTTTAGGCTTACAAAAAAAAACAACTAAATAATAAACAACTAGAAATAATAATAAAATAACATAAAACTTCTTCAAGTCTCCCATGGACGCTTTCTCTTTGATCCAATGAAGTTGTTGATGCCTTGCTCCGCATGAAGTAGTTTCGTGAGCTCTAACACTTGCTTTTCTTTTGCACGAAATTGGGCCTCAAAAGTATCTCTTTATTCTTTCAACTGAACCCATGACTTTTGTATCTCTTCTAAATCAGTAGGCATGACTAGATGGAGAATAACCAGAGGAACCTTTTCTTCACATTCGGGTTCCACAATCACAGGTCTGACATAGGGATATGGCATGACAAAATGCTGAGCGCGAGTGTGCACCCATTTGAGGTAAGGCTCTGAAGAAATGGAGTTCTTTTGACCCCAACTTTTGCTATCAACCTTGTACAATTTGTTCCAAGCGCGTATAAACTCTCGGCGTTGGTTTTGAACATCTTCTTCATAGTTGAAAACAACCCCTTCAATAATCATGTGATGAGGATCATCTCTGCGAGCATACCCAAACTGTCGTAAGGCTAATGAAGGGTTGTAGGTGATTCCTCCTCTAATGCCAAGGAGTGGCACATTATGGAATTTCCCACAATGATCAATATTAGTGACGCACTCTTGAGATATGACGTGCCAACGAATATCTGAATGAGAAAGTGACATAATCCTTCGGGACCATTGCATCTTTTGATCATTTCTTAACACTGATCGAGGAAGGTGCGAAATAAACCACCTAGCTAGCAGAGGTGTGCAACACGTAAGGGTTCCTTGCTTCTTCATGATACGAGAGTGAAGAGAATGTAGAATATCTCCAAGTAATGTAGGTACCGGATTGTGAGTCAAGAAGATCTTAATTGCATGCACATCAATGAATTGATCGGGATTAGGAAACAATACCAAACTATATATCAATAAAGCTAAAATATCTTCAAAGGCATGCTAACTCATGGCTTTCAGGAATTGTCGGGCTTTCCCAAATAAGAATTTGGCTGAGAGACCTTCGACCCCATTCTTGGTGTCCTAGTTGGAAGCAATGTCTGATCTTCTTAGATGCAATGCAACATCAATAGTCTCGGGTTTTGGAGTGTCCTCCAAACCAGTGAAAGGCACCTGATCAGAGATGGGTATACCAAGTAAATCCGAGAACTCCTCCAAGGTAGATACCAATTGGTAATCTAGAAACGTGAAACAATGATGCTTAGGATCAAAGAATTGGCATAAGACTCTCATCATAACTTCTTCAAATTGAGAGGTGACCAGTCGGAGTAAATAACCATGTCTTTCAGCAAACTTAGAATCTCCAGGAACCTTTAAGACAAGCTCCTTAAGCTCAGAAGGTATCCCCACGAAGTTGAGTCGTATATAATCCCTAGTAACAAAGGCCATGTCCTACAAAACAATACAAAGATAAATTTCTTGGTCCTTGAAATCGTTAGTGGATATGATATGCCATGATGTCATGATGTCATGATGCCAAGTAGATAATAAACACAAACAAGTCACACAATTGCCTTAAGGTCAAGCTTGCATGAAGTCTAGAGGTGTATACCCTCCTTCCTTGCGTTTAGTTGGTTCAACCTGTCCTAAAAAGTAACCGGGTTCTATGGTGCTCATATCCCCGATCTTTCTCGCGGGCATTGTCTCAACATAATGCTCAATCGGCCAGCCAAAAGCATCCCTAGAGTCCAATCTCAATGAGTGTAGCATCGAGTATCAACCGGCTTCAGTCAGGAATCCAAAGTTAGCCATCTCGCTACTTCTTATAAGTCAAAGTCAAGTTCAACTAAGGTTCTAAAGGCGAATTAGTGCTCATGAGATCAGATTCAAGGGCCATCAGGACAAACCAAAGTGTCGCACTAACGGTGGCCACCAATTCAACTATAACGATACATGTCGTACAGCCTCCCTGATCTCATGCCACATACCTAAGGTACACTAGATCCGGGTGTAGGATCTTTCACAGAATAGAATACCCAAAACAACCTTGAAAATTAAAGCAAGCAAAGCAAACAATAGAAAACATTTTAAAGTGAATCCTAAACTTTTAAGGTAACCCCTCTTTTATTCGAAAAATCCCCGGCAGAGTCGCCAGTTCTGTAATACGGTGAACTGGCTTTATTTGAAAATGTGCGGTAAGCAAGAGTTGCCACCCACTTTTATTTTATCCAAATTAATGAAAGGCTAAAAGAACAGAAAAAAACCTTTTAAAAGAAAACTGAGTTCGGGGGGTAATTTATGCAAAGGGAAGGTGTAAGGCACCCTTTGCATCCATGGTTTTCCATGGGCTCTTAATTGCTTTGCTCTTTTAGAAACCAAAAGTTTAGATATGTAGAAGAAGACAATAAGGACTTTAGCTCGTAAATTAGCGTAGCCTTATTGGAGTTTTTTATGAAAAAAAGTAGAAAATGGAATTTAAACCAGAGCAAGCAATTAAGGGCAAATTACCTCGATATTTGTAAAAAGATTCCTTTAGCCTTTCAGGGCTATCCATACCATAAGAGGGTAGGAAGTCCTTTTATTTGGAAGTTGAAGGGTTGTCGCAATTATTGTTCTCCATAAGACTGTCCCTGCCATAGAGGGGCAGATAGTCTAAGGGAAGGATCAGAATAGCCATTATTAGGCAACCAAATGACACCTCAGCATTTTGTAGGCAACTTCGAGGGACGATATCATATTAGCGAGTCGAAGGCAACATCATTAGGACTTATGATCTTAAGAATGAACCAAGGGCAACATTGCTTAGGTATCCTCGTATTCGATGGACTTGGCAATTCTGCACTGAAAAACACAAGGCAACAAGATAACAGGCAACAGGCAACAAGCAACAAGAGGGGTTACCATAAAAGGTGTGTGGGTGCACAATCACGTGATTAATTCAAATAACTTATCTTGTAAAATTAATGATTCTATATTCAGTTCGAGGTTACACTCCCTAAATTACTAACCACGCAGTTGAATAATATAAACGGTGTTAAGTGCCTTCAAGGCCACACAATACACCCAGGAAGCAGTTACATAATAAGCCATGGGGAAGGGGAGAAAAAACAATAAAGATAAAAACAAACCCCACAAGCTAGATAGTTTTGACATAAGTAATAATAAAAAGGGGAATTAAAATAGTGAATTTTAGGGTTACCGAACAATTGAGCTTCGACAAGTTGATTAACCCTGAAAATTGGCAAAGAAAAAATAAACAGAAGGGTAAGTGTAGGAGGAGTTCATTGACGTTTGAAAGTGAACCCTAATTTATTTTATAAGGAAAAAATAAAATGAATTTTAAAATAATAATAAAATCAGGGACTTAGCTTTTTGATCTGATATGGCGCGTAGTCGGACAAACCCTGATGGTAACCCTGAAAACTGCACAAAGAAAAAGGGCAAAATTCAGTGTAGGCATGATCTTCGTAAACCCTAATTAGGGCACAAATTAACTATGGTTAATAGAATAAATAAAAAACAGATTAATTAATTATTGGTTTTCAACCTAATTAATCAAATCGATGAAAATAAAGTTCTGATGAAATTTTCTAACCCTAATATTTATTTTTAATTAATTAATAAAAATTAATTAACTAATTAAACAAATAATTTAAACAAACTAAATTAATTTAACAATTAAAATAAAATTATTTAACAATAATTAAAATAAATAAATATTTTTATTTATTATGTTTATTTGTAAAAAGAGATTAAGTTTTGTTTTTTTAAAAGATATATAATAAAACAAAATAAAAAACAAGTTTATGTAATTAAAAAGAAAAAAATTTGGGAATCTTAGCTTTTGATTCAGTGTGGCGCACGTGTGAGTTCCATGGTGGTCATGCAGGTTCAGATGCGTTGGATCTGGAACAGGTGAGATCTTGTGGTTGGGAGAGTGAGGGCACATCGTATGTACACGCGTGAGAAGCAACAGATCCATCTGGATTTAAAATCTAAAACGCGCGCAAGCTGGCCAATCGGAGGGGGACGCGTCATCGTCTTCTTCCTTGGAAATTCTTCAACAACATCTTTTACAGCGCTTGTTTGCAAACGCGCTATAAAAGCCCTTCCTTTTACACTTGCCATTTGCGAATACCATAAGAACAACCAAAAAATCTTTCGCGACCCTTCCAATAGGATCGTCCAAGCTCCCTGAATTCAAATATGCCATTGATTTCCAGTAATTTTGCTTCAAACATGAAGCCCTAATTTAAGAACTATGAACCCTAAAACGGCAACCTATGGCAACAAGGGTGCCACAATTCAGAGTAAAACATGAAAACAAGGGTAAAACATGAAAACAAGGGTGCCACAATTCAATTTAAACCAATTTATCATAAATCCATTGTCATGCTTTCACTAAGGAACAATTCATCATAACTCATAAACATCTCATGTTAACACAGCGGAAAATTCATCATACAGATAAGCATAACATCATCTATGCAATATCCCACAAAAATAATACAATAACAACACAATAGAGTATCATCATAAACTCTAAACTAGCGTTCCCCCAGTGTTACAATATCAGAGCATGACACCTGACGCTACACTAATACACTGACTTATGAGCTAATCCTCACCAAGTCGAAAGCCGCTATTCTCAATCTGAAAATATCAACAGTAAGGGTGAGTCTCATCGCAGTTAACAATTGTTATTACATCTTAAATAAAAACACATCATAGTTATATCATTCACCCAATTTCATCACATTCAGATTATCAGGGGCATCCATCATTTACACAAACGTCAACAGAACACATCTTTCAAACAGACAATCATACTCAATATTAATTCAACAAAATACGCAACCAACACATCAACAATATTTATAACACTGGAATACTTCCAATCATGTTATAAAAGTATGCATATGTATGAACTGACACTATGCATGTGGTACCAACCTCATCAAATGGGAATAACCCATGACTGATCCAACATCATCAAGATACGGCCCTGCCAGCACAGATTCCACACAATGGGAATCATGCCCTTCACTGATCCAACACATCAACATGGATACAACATCATCAATGAATATGAATGAATACAAACATACACGAACATACTTATACCATCGTCAAGTCTAATGAGTAACATCATCAAATACCCATTTCATCATCATCATCATCATAAGGTTCATCGTAAGGTTCATCGTGCTCGAAATGGCACTAAAAATGGACCTACGGTTTGAAAGTTACACATCATTTAACTTTTCCAAGAAAACAACTATCGCTAAAGCACGCGGCGCTACACATGGTCCGCAGCGCGTAACGAATAGAAACTACACCTTCGCGGCACAAACAAAGGTTCGCGGCGCGACCTGAACAACACAATGAGTTCGCGGTGCCACATATGCACGCGGCGCAAAACGAGAAAAAGTACGCCTTCGCTGCGCCAACGCAGGTACGCGGCGCGAACTGGCGATTTCAGGGACTTCCAGGTCTGCGTCAGACCCTGCGATCTCACCCAATCTAATTCCAAAACTAACTCCAAATATCATATGCAGGCAGTTAATCATCAATTGCATCATTATTCCTAATCACCCATCAAAACAACACATAATCAATCAATAATCCATGCAATTTTCATCAATTTATAACCTCCCCAAACCTAACATATAATTCAATTGGCTCAACAACATCCTTAATCAATATTATTATCTAAGAACACGATAATAGATGCTAACCGGAGAGTCCCCCTTACCTTAGCCAAGAGCTCTTGATTGGTCTCTCCCTCTATTGCTCCTCTTTCACGTTCTTCGTGTTCCAAACTCTTTTCACGTTCCTTTCCCTTATTCCCAATTCCTTATTATTTTTATAAAATAACCTTTAATTAGAATAGGGCCTTTACTAACATAACACCCCCCTTCATTCCTTAACATCACACATGGCCCAACACCATAAACCATCCTTTTCCAATTAAATTTCACAAACCACCAATAATTCTAATTATTAATTAAATTTCCATTTAAATTAAAAATTAAAATATACGAGTGTTACAACTCTCCCCCACTAAAAGAGTTTTCGTCCTCGAAAACATACCTCAAGTAGCCAGCTCGTATAAGAGTCCTTCATTTGACTCTCTAGCTCCCAATTAACATTATCGCGTGATTGGTCCTCCCTAAGTCACTATGACCAATGCTATCTCTTTACCGCGCAATTACTTCAACTTTTGGTCTTCAATCCTCAAATTCATCTGATATAACCAACAGAAAGCATGTTTCATACATTCAAATACCAGTTCTTACATCGCATTTGACCATCCAAAAGTATACCACTCGTTATATCTCCAAAAAGGTTAACAACAATAGAACATTGAGGTACAACCTATACAATACGCTCAATAACTGATTAATACAATTACACAATCCATAGTATGATCGCAATTGATCAACAATGCAGTAATGGATTCCATCTAACGAACATACCAACCTTAGACACGCTTTTCCATCTGAGTGATAAGTTAATACTTACACTTTTCACCAATTGCTTCCTTCAAGAAACTCAATAATAATATTCCTATATTATTGGATTTCAACTATCTGACTCCTCTTAAGTCACATCATCAATTATCCAACACTTTACATTCTGCTCCCGCTACACTACTCCGATTACTCATTACAATCATATATACCAATTAGATTTCTGAGTTTTACCCGATTCCGACTCTCTTTACTCATTCGTTCAAGTATTATTCTTTACCATTCATGGTACTAATTCACCACTTAGTAATACTTACTCGCACTCAAAAATAAATTCCAGGTTTACTTCATCTATTAAAGCATTCCAACCATCGGAACGAGGGCACCCTGTGGACCTCCATTTTCGGCCATACCTCTCGCGGAGAGATACGTGAACTGACTCTTTTTATTGTTTCTGCTTTCACATTTTTGAAAATTCAGAGAGTCGCCACCGACCTTTTATTTTATCCAATTAAGGAAAGGTTTATAAAAGAAACAGAAAAAAGACCTTTAAGAAATTATGGGTAAGGGGGTAGGTTATACAAAGGGAAGGTGTTAGCACCCTTTGTATCCATGGTTATCCATGGGCTCTTTAGTTTGCTTAGCTCACTTTTTTTTCGATCACTTTTCAATTGCTTTAAAATGCTCATATGTGGTTTCAAATACCTTTGTAAATTGAATTTGTAATGATCCTTGTGCGGATGTATACAAAGTGTTTTTTATCTTTCAAAAGATGTTTTTTTGAAAAAAAAGAACGTTAACTTCGTAATGATCCTTGTTTGGATATATACAAAGTATTGTCTTTTTGGAAAGTTTTATTTTGAAAAACAACAGTGTATGAGAATTTTGTTTGTTTTGATTTGAGCAAGCAAATTAGGAGGTCTACCCTGAGTTGTAAGGTCTTTATCCTATTTCCTTTAAAAATCTATCCTTTCACCGGATACAAACAAAAGGTTCGATTTTGTACTCGAAACAGTAGAATTTTGACTTTGATTTTGAAAAGAATGAGAAGGGATTACCTTAGGAGGTGCAAGTGTGATTGTGTTTGAATTCGGATATTTTATCTTTTGAAGTTAGTGATCTAACGGTTCAATTTTATCTTTGACATACACGCAGTTTATATGTGCTGGAATTTAAAATGCGGAAATGTAAAATGCGGAAAGTAAATCTACGCTATTACATCGATTTGCAGGAAATGTAAACTACGCCTATTTACATAGATTTGACAACCTATACATTTATCTAGGAATTTAAATAGCAAGAAAATAAAGAAATGTTTTTGGATTTTTTATGATTTATTTTAATTATGATTAATGCATGATTAATTTATTTACAATGAGGAAAAGGTGGAAATAAAATTTAAACCTAAAAATTAAGTTCAAAATATGTTCAAAATGTTTGCTAATTAATTTTAAAACAAAACTAATTTTTTTTTGAATTTTTGAAATTGATTTGAAATTTATTAAGTTAATTAACACATAATTATGCAAATAATTACACAAATAATTAAAACTTAAAGAGAAAATTATTCAAAATATGTACAAAATTAGCATATAATATATAAACAATATTTAATATGAAGAACAAATTTTTTATGATTTTTTGATTGGTTAAAATAATTAAAAAGCAAATATATAAATATAAACTAATTAATTATGCAAAATATTGAAATTATGAAGAAAAATAAAATATTTTTATGTTAGAAAATAAAATATTATTTTAGAAACTTAAAAATATTTTTTGTGTATTTTTTGGATTTTTGAAACTATTTTTAATTAATTTTGCAAGAAAATTAAAATAAAATAGAAAAATAAATAAGCAGTGATCAGATGTGGTGGGTTATAGAGTCTATAGCATGGACTGGCAAGGCTAGAGCGTTGGATGAGGAGATTAATGAAATCAGATGGTGGAAGGCCTGAAGGCGTGTGACACGTGATATACCTGCAGCACACTAGATTAGAAAAATTAAATTTAAAAAACGCGCGCGTGTGAACCAATGGGGTGAGGACACGTCTTCGTCTTCAACCTCCAGACACCACTTTTAACAGCGCTTTTATGCAAAAGCGCTGTAATTGATGAACCCTAAATCTGCAAAAATAGCGAACAGGGGTAAACGTGCATAGAAATTAGGCGCGATAGGTCCATTCAATTCGTCTTGTTCCACTGAATTCAACCATGCCCTTAATTTGTTCTAATTTTGGCTCTAACTAAAAACCCTAAATTTGAACTAGAAAACCCTAAAATGGTAGATTCGTGTGCAAGCATCCAAAACTCAATTAAACTTCCAGAAATGATCTACACATCAAACTAAGTTCAAATATATGTCTACATCTTGCTAAGCATGTGTGGATTACGAGATACAAGTTGATTCTAGTTCGAACCAATCGTGACCTGTAGTACTTGGCTCAGTGAGTGTCAAGACTTGGAAATGATTGGAATATGTTCAGTGATGCTTAAGGAACGTGTTTGAATGCTTAGTTTGTATTGAAAATGACTTAAACTTAAAATTCGAATTTCAAGTTTCTTTGAAAAATTTAAGTGATTACAAGTGTGTTACAAGCAGAAGTTTGGCTCTAATTTCGTGCTCTTTCATTTGTGAAGTGTTATAGCCTTTATATAGGCTATGTTGTGCTTAGAATTGAAGCCAAGAAGCCTTTAGTTGCCTTTGTTGAATTCTTGATTTTTTATATTAAAACCTTTGAATTGTTGACCAAGTCTTGCTTCTCTTCAATGCTCTTGCCTTGTACCTCAATCTTCTGCAGAAAATTGAAGATTCTTGGATGACTCATGCTTAGAAACTAAGTTATCCATTATCCTTCCATTTTCTTTTTTCATTTAATCTTAAAATAAGATAAATTTAAGCCAAAAATGGATAAAAGTGGTGTGGGCTTTGTCTTGGTCGTGGGAGGCCCATAATATCATGGCAAACATGTTTGAACCATGAAAACTTGGCCCCATTTGGAAAAAATACATTTTTGAGCAATGTTGGTTTTATGCATTTTCCCAAAATTTAGCCAACTTCAACAAGGTGTAAATCCCTCAATTTTTGTCATATGAAGGAGATCTTGCACTTTTTGGAAACCTCAAAGAGTCCTCTAACCAATGTCTTTGGTCTTATGTCAAAATGATTTTTGATGCTCCTTGTGTGTCCTTTTGAAAAAAGTGTCTTTTTGTTGACTTTGAAAATGACCTGTAATGTCTTTGTTCATATTTTTCAAATGGTGAATGTAATGACCATGGGATCAATTTAATTTGAAAGATAATTTAATTTCCTTCAAAATGAGCTTTGGTTTGAATTTTTTGGATGAAGGATGAGAGAGTTATGGCCAGTCAAAGTTCAGTTGACTTTTTAGGAGAAAACCCTAATTTTGAATCTTAGGGTTTTGTTGATTTTTTTATCTTTCCTTGATGAATTATGATCATCCAATGATCAAATGATGAATCTTTTGACAAAATATGGATGTTGACAAAAAATTTCATTTTTGACTGTCTGTTGACTTTTTTGGTCAAACGGATCGTCTGTTGACTGTTTGAGCTGCTGACGGTGCGTCTGAGTGAATTGAAGTCTGAAAATTTGTGTGATGGTACTTTGAGATATATGGATGTCCATGAAATCCATTTGAGGTCTCAAAAACTTGTTCCTCCTGTAAAAACAAGAATACCCTAGTCAGGGACTGTTTGTGTAGGAGATAGTTAAGCGTACCTGATTTTTGTGCAGTGTTGAGTCTCTGCTAATCATGTGATATTCAGAAGACTTCTAGGACAAAAATCTTGGAATTTTGAATTGTAAAAGATTGATTTGATTGATGGTACAAAACACTGAGAATTGTACTGCCAGCAGTTTGACTGTCAACTGACTGTTCAGGTATTAATGTAGCAGTTAGAGTGAAAAATCAACAGTCAAAGTTAATTTTCTTTTTGTTGTTTTTTTGTTTTATGTGAAAAATTAAAGTTTATTTACATGACTTGTTAAAAACACAGACATAATAAATAACTAATATTTACTATACGCGAGCAAAATTACCGATAATAACCCTGAAAATCATTTAATGCACAGAAAAATGAATATTTGACTGGCAGAAAACACACAAAATATTATCTGAATAATTAAGCAACATTATGACAAATAGTACAACATTTAATACTGACAGTACAAATATTACATACTATAATGAACAGCACGACGAATAAACGGTAGATTTAAGAAAATAAGAGATACGACAAACTTTAAGAATGACGATTAATAACCCATGCTATGACCAACAGAAAATAGATGATCGGGAGTGTAACCATCGCAGGTCCACATTTTTCAGGACTATGTAGACAGAAGAAGGACATGATCACCGTAGCAATGGTGATGACCATAAGAAAACACGTTTCCCACCACTTCGCCATTTTGTCGGGGAAGAAGAAAGGATGGATATGAAGTAGAAATTTGAGAGATGAGTTAGAATTTGATGTGAGATTTTTATGGAAAAATGAGAGGTATTTATAGAATGGAAAGAAGGATAGAGACGTTGGGGAATGAAGTGATTCCGTACAAAAGGAAAATTTGAGTGGAAGTAAGATTTGAAAGAAAGTGTATGATAGTGTTGGGAAAAAGAGAGATGTATAGAATAAAGTTAGGATTTCATTTTTTGAAAAAGAGATTTGAAAAGATTTTGAAAATAATGGAATATAGTACAAAAATTAATGGGAAACAAAAGATAATAATAATCTACTTGTTACCAGTACAGTCTGAGTTTCCTGATTCTGCGCCTGCAAAAGATTTAACTCTGTACCAATTGTGTCAGTACTATTTATCTGTAAATAAATAAATAGCATGTGTGAAGTAATAAACAGTATTTGGCGTTTGCGTAAGAATAAATTCAACTGCAAGCCAAAATACTGTATAAGAAAAATTCTAAAAACTAAGTATTTCACATGTCAGGATATTTATTGAAATAAAAATCCATGATTATATGAGACTCTTAATTTTTAGATTGGAGTTTTCTTGAAAAAAGATGCCGGCAAATTTTGGGGTATAACACACCCAAGTAATTATAATCACACTCATCAGCCTCAATATACCATTGCTTACAAAATAGCTCAACTGAGTTCCGCTCTCTACTAAGAATCAAATCAATTTCTCCCTTCATAGAGTATAATTCCTCATTATATCTGGAAATCTACAATATCACCTTAATAACAGCACAAAATTATTACAACATCATATAGCATCAACTCTTCATTTTAATTTCGCCGAATACATACTCGTTAACTACGTACAACCATAATAACATATTCATCATCTCGGCAATTATTCAAAAGAGTTATAATTCTATGATACAAAATTGTTACATCCACTAGATCCTAAATCCAACATATAGATCAATACATGTTCTCTATGTAGGCTTCTGACATATTAATTCCTCACTGCCCACGAGTAGTACTTGCACACTACTCCACATCACACTTTCGCTGCGCGACTCTGATTACTCATCTTAAGTCATTTTTCCATCATATTGCACTCTTTCATATTCACTTCTTTGTAAATTCACACAACATGATGACTGATTATTTTCACGGTTTAATATCCATCACAACTTATACCATTAAGGTAACAAAATAAGTTCATCCCATCTATATGATTCCGTCTACTACCAACAAGAGATTAAGGGTGATCAAGTCCTCAATTTGTCAATAGATAGCCGACAACCATATGTAAGCATAAACCGTCGTTACTACATAATAGTGTCCTTTCCGAGTTTGCACTCAAACTCATTAACATCGTCATAGTTCACTAATTCACTTTGGGTCTTTACAACTCGAACACTTCCCTCTCATTGGATCTTATCGGTGAGACACCAACGTCCAAACATTTTCCACAATCTGCTTCATAGTCACTTAGCATCACACACTTGTTAAGTACTTCCAAACTTCATATTCACTAATATAGTCGTACATTACTATTCGTCTCGTTCCAAATCAAAATCCTCATCGTAATAAAAGACCATGACCACATTCATAACTCGTGGTTTTACTCCAAATTCCATGACATCTTTCGCGTCTAAATATCATTCCACTCGGAATCTCAACAAGTCTTCCTCACATCAATAGGTGCTAGAAATTCTCTACAATTCTTCTTTTATACCTGTCATTACTTTGGCATCACAATTACGACTTCAACTGTTCCCAAAGTTTATTTCACCTTTCCTACTAATTCACTCTTCACTAAAATCCATCGGCACTCAAATCATCTTTATTACCGAGCATCTCATCAACTTATTCCTCAACAACATGTTCTACTCAACTTCGTTTCGAACAATCGCGATAGTAGGCATTCCTATTCAACAAGTTTCACGTTTCCTTAACCGAATTCATAATATCTTCTCATAGGATCAATATACTGTATTTATAACTCTCCCATAAGGTAGAACATAATCTCTCCTCTTCGTAGGTTCAAACGACACGTTAATGCGACACTCGGAACTCAAGATATGAATTTTCTAATTGTTGTCCGAAAATCCAACATCGACATCATGCAGCGACACTCTATACGATATATCCAAAACTCCTCAATTGGTACATTTAATTCTTAAAATTTCTTCTCAACAAACCTTTTAATTAACCCTTCAATCCGTTCAACTCTGACACTGATATCCCGCGCAGTACCAACAAACAAGTCTAGTTCTAAGAGTACGCGTAACCTCAACTTCACCTCTTTCCAGCATCATCCTGTCGTAATTAAATATGTTACAGCTTCTGCAACCATTTGTATAACAAAGTTCATCTCGTTAGCTTTCCGCCGCTTCAAACGGAACTCAAATCGGATGTCCAGAACTCCAGTTATGAATTTTCAAAGTTCTGCAGCTATTCAGCAATTTTCCTGCGTTTTGCTTACGAAAATCTCACTCCAAATCTCATTCTCTTCAACTCGATCACATTCCAAACAGCTCCTTATCATATCTCTTCACATCCAAACATTCTTATAACTTGAGCAACACATCCCATCGCCGAAGTGCGATTTCTGAAACATTACGGCAACAATCCTCTTTGCAAACTTGCAGCTGAATCTCTTCCAAGACGTAAGGCTACTCAACTGACAACTTCGCAGCACACCAGCAGAGCTGACACATTGCAACTTTCTAATTTTCCTATCCTTCAAATAATCATCAATTACCTCTAATCATCTTCCTTCAAGATGTTCCTACTCAATTACCAGTTAAGTCTTAATTTCAAGTCACCTTCGATTCGGAAAACAACAACTCCAACGAGGTTTGCACTGTTGCCAACAACAGCCTACTGAATCAATCATCTTACAACTGAAACATAACCGAGAAGCGAAGCTTCTCCCCCACTTGTTTCAAACCAACTTCCACGACAAACAACCAAGTACCGATAGTGATTTACTCACATGTCGTGTAGCAAGGGATAATATGCCGACAATATTCAACTGTCATGCAACTCAACTGACTCGATAATTGGCCGGACGGACTGACCTGCTCTGATACCACTATTGTAACACCCTTCTAAACCCCGCGGAAATTTATAAAATGATTCAGAGTAAAACATGAAAACAAGGGTGCCACAATTCAATTTAAACCAATTTATCATAAATCCATTGTCATGCTTTCACTAAGGAACAATTCATCATAACTCATAAACATCTCATGTTAACACAGCGGAAAATTCATCATACGGATAAGCATAACATCATCTATGCAATATCCCACAAAAATAATACAATAACAACACAATAGAGTATCCTCATAAACTCTAAACTAGCATTTCCCCAGTGTTACAATATCAGAGCATGACACCTGACGCTACACTAATACACTGACTTATGAGCTAATCCTCACCAAGTCGAAAGCCGTTATCCTCAATCTGAAAATATCAACAGTAAGGGTGAGTCTCATCGCAGTTAACAAACGTTATTGCATCTTAAATAAAAACACATCATAGTTATATCATTCACCCAATTTCATCACATTCAGATTATCAGGGGCATCCATCATTTACACAAACGTCAACAGAACACATCTTTCAAACAGACAATCATACTCAACATTAATTCAACAAAATACGCAACCAACACATCAACAATATTTATAACACTGGAATACTTCCAATCATGTTATAAAAGTATGCATATGTATGAACTGACACTATGCATGTGGTACCAACCTCATCAAATGGGAATAACCCATGACCGATCCAACATCATCAAGATACGGCCCTGCCAGCACAGATTCCACACAATGGGAATCATGCCCTTCACTGATCCAACACATCATCATGGATACATCATCACCAATGAATATGAATGAATGCAAACATACACGAACATACTTATACCATCGTCAAGTCTAATGAGTAACATCATCAAATACCCATTTCATCATCATCAAAGTATGTTTATATACATTAGCGTCATTCAAATACAATCAATCATTATTATCATCATCATTAAAGAACATACATGTGCCCACATCAATCATCATCATCAATAAGAAGAACACACATGTATCCACATCAATCCAAAACAAATCAATCATCATCATATAATTCTCAACAAATCATCACATCATAATGTTTTTCAAAACAACATCTTATATTGTCACATTTTCATCATGTATGTCAACAATACATCATCCAATTAAACAAATTGTCCCATGATTAATATTTCAACATAGCATGTATTTAACATATCTCATCACATATATGTACAATACATCATTCACCAAGAAATAAAATCATATTTAAAAATAATTGAATTCACACCTCATTCCATCATTTTAACACGTAGGCTATCTCGTAAGGTTCATCGTGCTCGAAACGGAACTAAAAACGAACCTACGGTTTGAAAGTTACACATCATTTAACTTTTCCAAGAAAACAACTATCGCTACACCACGCGGCGCTACACATGGTCCGCAGCGCGTAACGAATAGAAACTACGCCTTCGCGGCGCAAACAAAGGTTCACGGCGTGACCTGAACAACACAATGAGTTCGCGGCGCCACATATGCACGCGGCGCGAAACGAGAAAAAGTACGCCTTCGCGGCGCCAACACGGGTACGCGGCGCGAACTGGCGATTTCAGAGACTTCCAGGTCTGCGTCAGACCTTGCAATCTCACCCAATCTAATTCCAAAACTAACTCCAAATATCATATGCACGCAGTTAATCATCAATTGCATCATTATTCCTCATCACACATCAAAACAACACATAATCAATCAATAATCCATGCAATTTTCATCAATTTATAACCTCCCTAAACCTAACATATAATTCAATTGGCTCAACAACATCCCTAATCAATATTATTATCTAAGAACACGATAATAGATGCTAACCGGAGAGTCCCCCCTTACCTTAGCCAAGAGTTTTTGATTGGTCTCTCCCTCTATTGCTCCTCTTTCATGTTCTTCGAGTTCCAAACTCTTTTCACGTTCCTTTCCCTTATTCCCAATTCCTTATTATTTTTATAAAATAACCTTTAATTAGAATATGGCATTTACTATCATAACACCCCCCTTCATTCCTTAACATCACACATGGCCCAACACCATAAACCATCCTTTTCCAATTAAATTTCACAAACCACCAATAATTCTAATTATTAATTAAATTTCCATTTAAATTAAAAATTAAAATATACGGGTGTTACGCAACTATCCAGTTAGTTTCAGTGAACACTCAAGAACGTGTTAGGATCCACTAGAGCTCTTGAATTGGCCTGCAATTCTGGATTCGATTTGGAAGTTTCCTTGATCTTGAAGACTCGGATTAGGGCTCTTTGTTGAAAGTATTTTGGGTAAATATTTTCTAATATATCGTATCTGTAGCACCCCAATTTTTACCCTACGCATTTCATTAATTTAAACGTGTCACTTTTATTTTTATTTGCATCTTAATTCGAAAATATCAAAAAAATTATAGTCTTTGATTATTAATTTTTTTAGTCAATTTGCTTTTTATACTAAGAATTCCTATTGTTATTATTGTTTATTTCTTTTTTTATTTTTATCCAAAGGGTCCATTTGAAAATTCAAGTTTCATGGTCCATTCGAGTCATAGTGGGACCACCCTCACACAAGGCTCTTCACGTTTTTTTCTTCAATGACCAGAAAAAAAAAAGAATCTTGACTCTGCACCTTCAAAGCCAAACACAGCAGTCCAAAACATTCTGCTACTTGCTATACTGCTACCATTACAGTCTTGCTACACTGGTTGTTGCCCCAAGACTAGGATTTTCCAAGAGACCTGCACACAAAAAAAGCCAAGGATTACACCAATTTGTCAATGACATAACTGTATCAAGAAAGCCAAAAGCATCTTAACCACAAGTGTTCAAAGTTCTCCCTTTTCCCCTAAAACCCACCTTAATTCCTCTATAAATGAGAACTTAGAAGCTACATACAAGGGAGAGGAAAAAACCACAAGAAAACTCTGTCAAGATCATTGCACAAAATAAGCTTCCTCCAAAACCGATTCATTCTCATCATCAAAACCACACTAAAATACTCATACTCACTCCATAAAAACCATAACATTCAACAACACGACCTCATAACCTTAATATCACCTTCAAACCATACCAAACCTTAACTCACAACCTAATCCTTCACTCGGAAATCTCACTGAATATATACAAACTCTACTCTTCTTCAAAAAACTTCAACAAATCCACAACTGAACCGCAAGAAGAACACTTAACAATATCAACAACAGTTAACATCTGTTTTCACCACAACACATCTGCATACGATAACTTCGCGATTCAGTCGGATAGATTGTTCGCACAGAGTAGAGACGAAGAGAATCGAAACGAAAGGGAGTGCGAGTTTGTACCTGATAAAAGAACCGTCATTTCTGGGAGGATTCTGAGAAGATTAAAGAAGGATTTGCAACATCAAACACCAACGCGGACTTCACCTCGTTAACATACGAGCTGGTAATCCCTTGTGATTTTTGTCAATTGTTTGTAGTTTTGATTTATTGTTCTTCGTCGTGTTTGTTGTACCAGAACCGGATTTCTTTGTTCGAGCTTTAGACTGTTGTTGTATGAACCATGGTTTTGCGTTGTTCTTAGATTAGAGAAGTTTTTTTATGCTGCTGTTTCGTAATCGAGAGATTGAGACGAGAACACAGAGAGATCGAGTGAGCGAGAGAGATAGAAAGCGTGTTTAGAACAGAGAGAATCGAGCCGAGAGAGATTGCGATGAGGGATTTGTTGTTCGATTGTTGAATAAAAAAAAAAGAACGAAAAAGGAAGAGAGAGTTAGATCGTGAGAGACGCGAGATTTCATGTTGTTTTTTTTCCTTCAATTTTTGTGATGATGATAGATGCAGAGATGAACGAATCGAACGTGGAGAGATATTGAGAGGTTGGAACGGCTTCTGAGAGTTTGTGATTAGGTTTTTTTAGTTGTTATAGTGATGTTGGGCTCCAATTCTCTTAACCCAGTGACCCAGCGAATTTGCTTGTGTGCACCCCATATCTTTTTTTTTAGCCCATTAAGTTTGTTTGCTATTGTCTTTTTAATTTGTTTTTATTGTTTTAATTTCTAATATTCCAAAATACAAAAAATATGTTTAGATGTAGATTTTAGTTAAAAAATGTACAAAATTATGTTTTTTTTAATTTAGTTTTTTTATTAGTTATTAAAATACCAAAAACATTAAATTAATCTCAATCCAAAAAAAAAGAACAATAAACTATGGTCCAACGCCAAGTCGTTACAATAATTCTCGATCCAACGTCGAGCTTCTTCTTTTCGAAAACCTTTTTCTTAACCATACCGAAAGATCGTGTGACAAGGGGTGTACACCTCTTGAATACCTCGATTCTTTTGGATTAACACTTTTTTAAAACCTTTTTTTTAATCAAACCAAGAGATTAAGTGATAAGGGGTGAACACCTCTTAAATACCTTGATCTTTTGAATTAAAACAAATTAATCAAACCAAGAGGTTAAGTGACAAGGGGTGAACACCTCTTGAATACCTTGATGTTTTGAATTAAAACACTTTAATCAAACCAAGAGATTAAGTGACAAGGGGTGAACACCTCTTGAATACCTTGATCTTTTGAATCAAAACACATTAATCAAACCAAGAGATTAAGTGACAAAGGGTGAACACCTCTTGAATACCTTGATCTTTGGAATTAAAACACATTAATCAAACCAAGAGATTAAGTGACAATGGGTGAACACCTCTTGAATACCTTGAACACCTCTCGCTAAAATCAACCAACAAATCTTTCGTGGTTCTTCGCCCGAACTACGATTGCTCTGACTTTCCCATTGCACTAGGGAATACGTAGGCACAAGATACAAACGTCTTGGCGAGCATAATAATAAAAAAATCATTTCTTTTTTCTTCATAATAATAAAAACCCTAAAAAACATTTCTTTCATCTTTTCTCGATTAATAAGTTAAAGAACACAAACATTACACTAACACTCAAACACGAAACTAACTAAATGGGTCCGATCGAGTACGATGGGGGTGAGGGGTGCTAATACATTCCCCTTGCTTAACCGACTCCCGAACCCTAATTTGGTTGTGACGACCATCTTATCCATATTTTCTTTCTTTGTGGGTTTTATCGATATTTTCCCTTTCCTTTTGGAATAAATAAAGTTTGGTGGCGACTCTGTTGTATTCCGAGTGCGCGATTATGCTCGAATACATTTTTTGCCTCTTCAGAAAGTGGCGACTCTGGTGGGGAACAATCTAAGAAAGTCCACCCTAGTTTAGTTTGTTATATGTTTGAGTGTTTGTTTTTGTTTGTTTATTCATGTGTTCTTTATGCTTTCCCTATGAGCTTCAGAACTCAATAGTAGGGAGAGAATAGATATCCTAGACGGAGTATGTAGCAGCTGGTTTACAATGTTGTATTCACTCCTCTGGATTAATTTCAAGATCTCATCATTTTCTTTCGCTTGAACAGCATTGGTCGGATGATTGTCTTGCCTATGTGGTACTTCTTCTGAAGGCTTTTCCACATTTTCTGTTGTTCTGTTGAAGACTCGTCCACTTCTAGTGACTCGACTAACGTCAGCAATGTTGACAACAGATGGTAGAGGTATTTCCTTACCATTTTCAATGAATGTAGCATTGTACTTGTATGGTATGGCCTTGTCAGACTCATACGGTACAGGACCTGGTAAGTAAATGACTAATGGAGCAATTGCTGTCTTCCTGCTGTCATACTTGACTTGCACTGGTTCGTCTTGATTAATTTGAGGAGATACGGTAAAGACTTCGTCATCTTCTCTGTTGGCAAGAACTGTAATGGTATTTTCATCCATTAATTTCTGAATGTCGTTGCGAACGCGCAAACATCCTCGTGAATTTCTTCGACAGATTCTGCATCTACTGTAAGGATGGAAATTCGTTCCAAAGTAGGCAAGTCCATTTAAAGTCTTATGGAACCTGACTACCGATCCTTCGAGATCTTCAACTTTGTAGATTTTGTATTCTCTTGGACATCCTTGAACCATGTTGACGTCGCGCTCAGTTTTGACTCGAATGTGTTGAATCCATACTAAGTCCATTTGTTCTTGTAATGCAGCTTGAACTACAGCACATCCTTGATTATTCTTTGGACAAATTTCACATGTGAAGTAGTTGTGAGGTGGTACATGGCCGTACCCAGCTTGTCTAGCGTGCATTTTGACGAGATTTTCCCCTATCTGTCGAATGTCGTAGATTTGAATGACGTTGGGGTGTTGATCTATCAGATTCACTGAAGCTTCTTTATGCTGCGGCAAAGGATTTGCCTGGACATTAGGATTAGTATCTTTGAAGGATAGCATTCCGCTCTTCACTAATCTTTGAACGTCGATCTTAAAAGGGAGACAGTTCTCAATGTTGTGACCTGGTGCCCCCTGATGATAGGGACAAGATTGGTCAGCCTTGAACCATGGTGAAGAACTGTTTGCCAGATTTGGAGGACTCCTTGTTTGAATGAGTCCTTTCGCCAGTAATTTTGGGAATAAATCCGCATACGACATTGGCACGGGGTCAAAAGGAGGATACCTTGAAACCCGATTGTTGTTGAAATTTGAAGGTCGAACCTGCTGCTGAGGTTGCTGCGACATTTGTTGAAATGGTTGTTGCGAAACCTGAGGTTGATAAGCTGGCGCTGAGTTAACAACCGGAGTTATTGTAGCAACCTGAGGTTGAAACCTCTTTCTGGTTTTGTGCAAGACATTGCTGACATCTTGATCCTTTTTCTTCTGGAAAGAACTTCCATACTTCCTTGGACCAATAGAAGATTCTGGTTCTTTGTTCAAGCGTCCTTCTCGAACTGCTTCTTCTAAACGTACACCCATGTTCACCATCTCGGTAAAGTCACTCGGTGCACTTGCAACCATTCGTCCGTAGTAAAATGGACTCAAAGTTTTGAGATAGATTTTCATCATTTCTTTCTCTTCAAGTGGTGGACAAATTTGAGCAGCAACTTCACGCCATCTCTGAGCGTATTCCTTGAAGCTTTCTCTATCATTTTGAGTCATGGCCCGGAGTTGATCTCTGTCGGGAGCCATATCCAAATTGTACTTATACTGTTTGACGAAGGCCTCTCCGAGGTCTCGAAAAGTACGAATCTCTGAACTGTCCAAGTTCATGTACCATTTGAGTGCAGCACCAGTTAGGCTGTCTTGAAAATAATGAATGAGCAATTGTTGATTATCAGTCTGAGTTGACATTCTTCGAGCGTACATCACGAGGTGACTTTGTGGGCATGAATTCCCTTTGTACTTCTCGAACTCTGGTACTTTGAATTTGTGAGGAATCTTAACATTTGGAACCAGACAGAGGTCTGCAGCGTTCTTTCCAAATAGATCTTGTCCTCGGAGAGTCTTGAGTTCCTTCTGCATTTGCAGAAACTGTTCCTGGAACTCGTCCAATCTTTCATACACACCAGCGTCCTCACTGGGAGCGTGATGATATACTTGTCCGCCCGGTGGAGGAAAAGTATGCATAATCAGCTGTGGAGAAGCCATGACAGCAGATCTTGGTATCTCAGCGTTCTGTTGTGTGAAACCTATTGCCGTTGCTCTTGGAACTTCAATTTCCAGAGGTTTGTAACCCTCCGGTGGACGCATATCCATTGTGACTCTTGGAACTTCAGAAGCTAGAGGTATGTACCCTTCTGGAGTAAAGTTATACGGCATGCCCCAAGGTCGGTCAGGTGGCATGGTATACCGAAGAATAGGAGTAGAAACAATCTCAGAAACCACAGTCCTTTGCGGTTCTTCTGGCGTTGGTCGATTCTGCGCAACTACCAGGGCTTCTACCATACTATTGAGCCTTTCAACAGTATCTTTGAGAGTACTAATCTCTTCTCTGAGTTCTTCATTCTCTTGCTCAAAGTCTTCCATTCTTTTCTTGCGACTTGAACGAGTGTTGTATGGATGAGACAACTTGAACGTCTTTGTTCACCTCCTTCTCCTCCTCTCTTTCTGGAGAAAGGAAAGTGACTATTAGATCCGCGACAATTCTCGTGTCAGTGCGTACGACTAAAGCGATGCATGATGTGCAATTAAGTTAATATTTTTCAAGGAAACACCATAATTACGTTATGAAACATCAACTTTTTATTAATTAAGCGAAAAACGCCGTTTTTTACACACTTTGAAAAGGGAAATACAGAGAAACTGAGAGAAAGGACTCTAAAATTTTGACGAAGAGCCGACTTCATGTTCTAACATTTTCTTCTGTTTCTTGAGCTGAGCGTTCTCTGACGTGAGCTGATCGATGATCCAGGAAGCAGGAGGGATATGATGAGAAAGTGATGATTGTGTCACTTGTCGATCGAGTACTTCAAGTAACTCATACTTCCTTCTTAGGATGTTCTGAATCTCAACATTTTCCGTGTTGACGATTCGATACTTGTTCCTCCAAGCATTCCTTTCTTGGCATACCTTGTTTAATGCCGCTTGCAGTTTTTCAACATCGGTAGAGAAAAGGTATATTGGTTCCCTCAGGGGAATAGGTTATTGATGTTGATATGGCATCCAGAGCTTGAATGCTCTGACGCGTACCCATTGAAGGTAAGGATCTAGGGAGATGCAAAGATGTTTTCCTAACAATCTTCTCCCTTTTGTGTGAACAAGACGCCAGGCTTGGACAATTTCCTTCTTCAGCATGTTACCATGATCGTCGATGTTCTTGAAGAACAAACCCTCCAATTGAATACTACTTGGAATATTTTTCATGGGATAGCCGTACTGACGACGGGCTAAAGCTGGATTGTAACTGATTCCTCCCTTAGTTCCAATAAGGGGTACGTTGGGATAACTTCCACAACTGAAGATGATCTTGGTTTCGTCGTTGTTAGGACTACACCAATCAATGTCTGTATGAGTGAGAGACGAGACATGATTTTCTGTGACCAGTAAAGGCCATCCCTCATGTTCCAGAAAGTGCTAGACTTTGGCAGGTGCGAAACGAACCATTCGTATAGCAACGGTACACAACATGTGATTAATCCTCCTTGCTGCAGGTTTCTTGAATGCACAGAGTGATAAGCATCCGCAAGCAAGGTTGGAACCGGATTTCCAATCAAGAAGATCTTAATTGCGTTGATATCGACGAAATCGTTAATGTTAGGAAACAAAAACAATCCGTAGATAAGCAAAGCCAGGATTTCCTCAAATGCGCTCATATATTGGATGCTGACGAAGTACCGAGCTTGATCCAACAATAACTTGGAGGGTAATCCTTGAATTCCTCCTCTACTCACCATATGAATTCTGATGTCGACTACGTTCAAAGGAGTAGTTGCAGCAATGATAATGTCGTCAGGATTCTTTTCCAAACCGGAGTACGGATCTTGCGCGTACACGGGTATTCCAATCAGACGAGAGTATTCCTCCAACGTAGGAATGAGTTGATAATCTGGAAAGGTGAAGCAGTGATACGTTTGATCGTAAAACTGTACCACTGTGGGAAGGACCCCATCCACAATGTTAGTGCTGAGAAGAGGCAGAAGTTTTCCATACTTCTCCTTGAAAGCCTGGGGGTTGACCACCAGTTTTCCGAGCTTTTCCAATTCCTCTACCTTAGGAATCTTGAAGGTGTATTTCCTAGCTCTCTTTCTTCCGTAATCCATGGTATAGATCCTTAAGTCCTTTCTCCGTTTCTCTCTTTCTATGAAGTTCAAAACGTTCGTTATTTAGTTTCCTTGAAAAACGACTCGAAAAAGACTCTTTTTTTGGTTTTAATTATTATGATGAATGATGCATGAATGCATGAATGCACACACAAGAGTTTTTAAACAAACATGGCGTAGAAGGGTATAGTGGTCATGAAGTCACAACGCAAACCTCGCCCCAAGGTAAACTAAGGATAAGGATTTTTGTACCTGTAGAACGGGTTCTAGGGGTCTCAGAGTTTTTGCTCAACCTTAAAGATACGTTGATTGGTATCTATAAGAGAATTTTCTCTGAGTGTAGTATCTGCGTGACAATTACTTCCGTAATCACCGCTCTACGTCCTAAAAAAGGCTTTAAGTGGGGTTAATGTGTTTCTAGGTCCTCGTGGTACAAATCAGTCTCGGAATGCATTGGCGCAGTTAATCACAACTAGCCAGGCAAATCCCAAGAGTAGATTTGGAAACAAAGATTAGAGGGCCTTCACCGAGAAGACATCCTCCATCCTTTCTTATGTTGCACTCAAATCCGGGTATAGGATTTCTCACCACAAGGGGGAATCAAGCCCTTTCCCGATACAGAATAAACAAAATAAACAAATATAATATGCAGCAAACACATGATATGACACAGAGGTTAGGCAGGACCTCTCTTGTTTGAGGGGGAATTTGGCATCCCTAATTCCTCATCGGGGCTGGACCAGCAATAGTTCAACCATTGGTTTGGATGAAAAACCAAGGTTTTTAACACTTATATCCCCAGCAGAGTCGCCATTTTTCTGTGGTGTCGTTTTTTTACCTCCCCGTTTCACTTGGGAGGACGGCACGCTAGACCCTTCACGCGAAATTTGGAAGGAGAATGCGTCCGTGGCGGGATGAATTTTGTTTCAGTTCTTCCTACGATATCACACGAACTTTTTAATTGTCCTAACGAGTAGGAGAGGGGAAAAAGATCTCAAATTAACCCTAGGAGTTTTCTAAGTGTGGGGATTCACCTAGACTAGAAATTTTGGAGTCTGGGGGGTCGGTTATACATAGGGAAGAGTTTAAGCACCCTACATATCCGTAGTACTCTACGGGAACCTTCTATGTGTCAATGTGATTGTGTTTGCTGCTAATGATTGGGAAAGTTTCTCCTTTGTGTTAGGAGAGAGAATTGAATTGATTTAAAAAAGAAAGACAGACTGACTATTTTTGGTATTTTATTAGCTCGCTGAGATTCCTTGTGAACCTCATGCCTACATATCCCTAGTGGAAGTCAGAGCTTAATGTAGTTCGTGGAACTAATTAGGGATATTAATTATATTAATTTTTGGTGCCTTGCTTAAAGCTCAAGGTTGAAACTTTGAATTAAATCTCCGTTTACAGTAAAGAGACATGAAATCATCTTTACAGAGAGGTATTTCTACTATTCCACCACAAACATTTTAAAGTGACAGAATAACTGAATTCATTTCATTCAAGAAGGGGACCTTACTTGTTTATGTGCAATTATACCAGTCAACTGCATCTTGAATGAAAGAAAGGTGCTCAACCAAATTAGGGAAAGTTACCACATGCCTGGGTTCTACTGCCAGAGCATGCCTTTCAAAATCCTAAATGGGAGACTGGTTAAAATGAAATGCTCATCCAAATTAGGGAAAGTTACCACATGTCTGGGTTCTACTACCAGCTCATGCCTTTCAAAATCCTAAATGGGAGACTTAATTGAAATGAAATGTAATGTTTGTTTGTTTGAATGTGGTGAGATAAGAGAAAGATCTCTCTATAGAGATAAGCTATATCTACCTACTGTATAAAAGATTTGACTTTAGCTGGCTTGTATGAGGCCCAAGCTTGAGGCTTTTTGATTGATTTATTATTTTGTTGAGAGATAACTCTACTGGGGAGAATTTAAACTAAGAGGTTTTTGTGTTCTGTACAAAGCCCAGAATTGAGGCTGACTTTAATTGGAGAGTATTTATTTTATGAGTTTTATTTGGTGTTCTGTACAAAGCCCAGAATTGTGGCTGACTCTACTTAAGGAGACTCTATTTTGTGCCTTGTATGAAGCCCAAGGTTGTGGCTAACTGCTGTGGATACTGACTTTTGAAGACTATGGATGACTCTATTTATGCCTTGTACAAAGCCCAAGGTTGTGGCTGACTTTTAACTGAGGAAGTTATTAATTTGTGCCTTGTATGAAGCCCAAGGTTGTGGCTACTTTGGCTAGAGAAAACATTATTTTCTGCCTTGTATAAAGCCCAAGGTTGTGGCGGACTCTTAAATTAACTGAGTATGGAAGACTCTATGGGGAAAAGATCCTAGAGATTAGGAATCTTTGACACAGGAAATATGGTTTATCTGCCTTGTACAAAGCCCAAGGTTGTGGCTACTAAAAAAATGAAGGACTCACTGGGGAGTTTTACTCTGCTAGAGGATTTAACAAACTGATTTATTTTTATGTTTTTTTTTGGAAGCTAACCCTTTCCAGGGGTTTTGACTCAGCTGGGTAAATTATCTTTTGAAAGAATGAATTTTTGGAGGCTGACCCTTTCTAGGGGTTTTTGTTAAAATGAAGGAATGTGTGGAGGCTAACCCTTTCCAGGGGTCTTTGTTAAAATGAAGGAATGTGTGGAGGCTAACCCTTTCCAAGGGTTTTTGTTAAAATGGCAGAAAGATTATCTAGTGGAGACTTCTTGTTTAAAGCCCAAGATTAAGGTTGACTCTTGCTAAGAATAAGCAAATATGGATCCTAGACTCTGCTAAGGAAGATTGATGAAGATAAGGGTGACAGAGACTGTCCATGTCTCTCATTCCAAAAGGTGTACTCAATATGAGATTGAGACAATCTTAGCTTGTTTAAAGTCTGGTTTAAAGAATGGAAGAAACTCACCAGGATAGGCTAAGAGGTAACTAAAGACCTGTTCCTATGTTTATAAGAAACCTGATGGGTCCTTGTATACAAGCTCAAGAGGAAGCTGGAAATGCTTTTAAGAAGCCCGTGGGTCCTTGTATAAAGCCCAAGAGGAGGCTAATCGAGGGTCATTGAGGGTCCTTGTTATAGCACAAGAGAAAGCTATGTGGTTTTGAACTTATTTTGGCTTTAAGAAAATGGGTAAGAGGTTTCACCGGGAATAATTCCTCTTTGGGTGGATGTGTCCTAGTTTTTGTTCTAAGGCTTTTTTTTCAAGATGTTTCACCGGGAATAATTCATCTTGAGGGTTTTAACTAAAGATTTCTAATTAGGAAAGAGCCTTCACCGGGAAGACATTCTCAATCCTAGGCCATATTCCTATAATATATATATAGTTTAACTGTCCTAAGGTTTCACTCAGACGTAGTTCTAAACAATATATAAACAGTTCTATATTTGACAGTAATTTAAATAAAGACTGTAAATTGAAAGCTTGTAAAGCCTAACCTGGATGGAGTGGAGGCCTTTGAAGAAGTATGTACAAAGCCTCAACAACAATTTTTGTTGTTTTGTTTTTAACAGTTGAATACTTATTATAAACAGTTAAGGGTTTTTTTGAAAACAGAAGAAGTGAAGATGGACAAAGGTCACATAGGTATCTGAAGAGTTTCACCGGGAATAATGCCCTTCAAATACCAGAAGAATGTTTTGAAAACAGAAAGAAGATTTTGTAAATACAGTTTTTGAAAACAAACTAAGAAAAGAAAAAGGTGCTGGGACTTACACTCTATTAGAGGCCCAATGAAAATGATTTACTGTTTATGAGAAACAATTGAGAAGATGCGAGGTTCTGTTGTTTGAAAACCTCGATCGTCTGTTTATTTTGAAGTATGAAAACAGCTTTGAATTTTGACAAAAGTCAACTTAATTAGAGTAAAGATGAAATCTAAACCTAATTAAGACCTAAATGGCTTAGGGTTTTATCACAAAATATTTATGAGATATTAGGTTTTGAAATTTCAATGAAAACATATATTAAAACATATTTTTAAACACTTAAAACAACACCATTTTCAACCTAATAAAAATATACAAAATAAATAATATTTTTGTGATTTTTTTGATTATTCATAAAATATATATATATATATATATATATATATATATATATATATATATATATATATATATATATATATATATATATATATATATATATATATATATTATTATCAACAAGTGTGTGAAAAATGAAGTCAAAATGAATGAATTTGATAGGTTAAATAATTGGTTAAGGTTGTGAAGAAATTAAGTGGAAAAAGTGATAAAAAATAAGGTTTTGTCACCTAGAGGGCTTGAACTCACGCCCTCCAAGTCACTAACCAAAACAACCACCATCTGGGGTACGCGCGCAGTTTGTTATTCATATGCATCAAACTTAATATATTTAAAAAACAAGCCAGAAGATTCAAATTTGCGCGCGCCATGTTCATCTTCTTCCTCGAGCTCAAAGATTTTCAAATTTCTAACTCTCTGGTTTCTCAACTAAATGGCATGATGTAAACATCAATCTTGCTCTAAATTTCATCACGAATGCGGATATGTAACTAACAATTATTTATATTAACTATAGCTACCTAATTTCTCAGAAAACACGAAGAACATATGAACCCTAAATTTAAAATTAAATGACAAACAAGATGAATAAATGAATGATGATAGAGGGTTTTCAATCCTCTGATGATGCTGAACAAAATAATATCGAGACTTATCACAAAGAGTACTTAAATTAAAGAGGTGGAGTTCAAAAACTTACCTCTGAAACTGAAGGTCGTACGAATGATGGAGAGCTTCTAGGCTTGTATGAGTGATCCTAAAAGCTTCCTTGGGACTCAGTGATGCTAACTGAATGCTTATTATGACTTCAATCCTTCTGAATTGTTCTACCCGACACCTTCGATTTGAGCTTCAAGTGAACGTGGAGGATGATGAATATGTAGTTACAGATGAGTTGCGACCATCTGAATAGCTTCACTATGCCCTAAGGAACGTGTCTGGATGCTTGGCTTTGCTTGAAACCTTCTGAATTGCTCTATGGACCTCCAACTGCAAGAGCTCCAAAGTGAAAGCAACAATGGTGTTCCTCCACCTACAAAAGTGATCCAGGTGCTTGGATCACCTCAAATGAACCCCCTTGAGATGTTAGAATGCTTACTTTCCAAAGAGAAGCTCTGGTTTGAAGAAAACGATTCTTCTTGCCAAAGAACTTTGAAAAACCATAAGCATGAGAAGAGAAGGAGAAAGCAAGGAATAGAGTTGCTTTGGTGTGAATTGTATGAAGGATAGCACTTGTATTTATAGGCAAATAGTTCAGTATAGTTGCAGAGGAGTGAGCTTGCTTAGTGAAGTCATTTTGGTTTCTTAAGCATGAAGAAAGTTTGAAAATATCACATATGCAATGATGGATTTTCGAGCTAGCTTCCCCAACCATTGATCTTGTATGATCCTAGGGGACAATTCTGATGCAGAGGAGGGTTCTAATTGGCTTGGAAGAAGATTCCTTGATGATTCACCAATATTCAATTTTGTAATGATTACTTAATCACATGGCATTGAATTTTTGAATATTCTTCAATCTCTTTGCAATGATGCATTTGATCCTCTCCTATCCTCTATGATGTTTCTGAAGTTTAGAGGCATCAATTAGTGTAGGCAATTGCATAAAATTGCAAGTTTCAAAATTTGGCATGACCTATAATTTCACTTCATGAGGCCAACTTTGAACAAGCATAACTCTTAGCTCAAAATGAATTTGGAGAAGGTTGAGCACAATTTGGAAAGCCCTTAACATGTACTTCAATTCATTAGTTTGGTGTTTGCCCAAAATATTTAGGGAAATTAGTGAAAAAGTCCCATAAAGTTTGAAGAAAACTAGGGTTTTCTTGCAAGTTTTGTGAAGGCAGTCACTTTGAAGCTCCATATCTCTTCAATGGTTGATTTTTAGCCAAAAAATTATATGTGTCAAAGTTGTTTATTGGATCAAAATCTATAACTTTCATGTTGGAAGTTTTTTTCAGTTTGTAGGTGAAATTTTGAGATATTCCCTTCCAAATGACTAAGTATGAAAAGTCAAACTTTTGACTTTTTGATTCTTGATTGATTTTCTTGATTTTTCTTGATCAAATGACTTCAAATATCATATATTGATGATTTAAAACTTCAAAAGTCATGGTTGACCAAAATTTCCAAAAAGTCAAAGGTGATCTTGTATAGTTGACTTTTTCAGATGAAGTGAATTCTTGGACTTTTGTGATGAATCAAACTCTCCTCCTCAAATGAGTGATGTAAATGGATTATATTGAGGTAATAGAAGATCTTGAGTCATGCTTTGAGTTTTGGATCCCTGTCCTTATTAAAAGTCAACTATCCTGGTGAATTAGGTCAAAAACCCTAATTGTCGACCAGATGAAATTGATGACTGTAGGTCTTGGATTGAAGTGTAATGCCCTATGGATATTGTCATATGAACTAATTGAGGATGATTGAAGCCTTTGAGTGATGCCCTGGGGCTTTCTAGGGTTTCCCAAATGTGATCCCTGATTTTAGTCCTTGATGGGCTCAAAACCCTAGACTGGTGAGGTAAGCAATCCTGAGTCCAGGTGATGGGTATCTAATCAATCATAGGTGAATAGAATGAAGCTTTTGAGTCCCATGGTTGTGTTAGAAACCATCCCTTTTACTGATTGATCCTTTGTGTAACGCTCGGAAATTCAATCATTCGCTTAATTTAGACGTTTGGAGTGTTTATGGAATTTTTCGCATTTTGGGACGATTTAGTCGGTATTAGTTCGGAATAGCGGATCGACAATTAATCGAGATTTTTAATATTTTTAGAATTAGAAATATTATTAGAGTGTCGTGTATTATTTTGGGAATTTTCAGAGCAAATAAAATTATACCGTAAAATAAGAGTTAACAAGTAAATTGAGAGTTTTAATAAAATAAATTAGATGGGCTGAGTGTTATGTTGTACATGTAATTTGGTTTTGGCCCAAATTAGAATAATTGAGAAGTGAGGATATACCTAGGTTTTTAGAAAAACCTGTAACATAATTTTGGGAGAAGAATAGAAGCACGGCAGAAAGAGAAGAAGAAAATTAGGAGAAGAAAATTAGGAGAGCATATCAGTGGACGTGAGGAAGAGATTTTGGAAATTTTCGGTCGGGACGAATTAGAGCAACCTTCAATTCAAAGGTAAGGGTGGGGTTCAATCTCTATAGTCGGGTATATGATAAATAGTATGTGGGATTGGGTTGTTAAAATTGCTACTGTGAATGTGTGTTGAATTGTGTTGGTTGTTTACGAAATTGATGAAAATGGTGGCTGTCAATTTGATTGTCGAAACTTATTCTATGTTGACGTTGGTTTAATTGTTGTAATGCTGTAATTACATGTTGTATGGGTTGAGTTTGGAACACTTTCTATCGAAGACGACCGGCACACACGTATTAGTAACCTTATTATTTTTTTTTGTTTTCCAGTAATATGCCGAGGGGCACATGAACATATTTAATATATGTTGGTACTGTTGTGGTGTTGTTTGAGTAAATCACTAATTGATAAAATAAATTAATATAGTCTATTTGATAAAATAAATCAATACACCATGAATTAATTGAGATTCACGTTTCTATATCTTATATACAATGGTTCATAATGATAATAATAAAATAATAATAGTAATAATTTAGTAATATAAGTTATATTTAATAGTAGTAATAATTTAGTAGTATAATAGTCAGTTGGGAGAAATGTGCAAGGGGCACCTGTGGTGTGCCGAGGGGCACAGTCTAGAGTTCTCAGTTTAATTTAATAGCAGAGTTAATTTTAGCAGAACTATTATATATGGAAGTATTAATTTAGCAGAGTTAATATACAAGTCCCAGAGATTAATTCAATCAATTTTAGCAGAGTTATCAGTTCAAGGAAATAGCAGCGTTAATATATATTTAGCAAGGGTAATGTCTTAGTTGCAGAGTTGGTAATAATAAATTACAGTACATAATTTAGTAGAACTTTCAGTAGCAGTATTAGTAATAATTTAGTAAAGACCTCCTAATGAAGTTACCAGTGGAAGTAATTTAGTAGAACAAATGTTCAGTGCCAAGTAGCAATATTTAAATAGGTGAATAACAGAAGTAGTGTGAATTGGCAGTAGCATATGGAGTTGATAATAGTAGTTCAGAGTGGGAAATACTGATAATTTAGCAGCTGAACAATTAACCGGAACTAGTTGAGTTGTTCGAATAATTACGAGGATTGGTTGTAGTATAATTTGGTTGATTCGTTGTGATGTGTTCTTCGCTGTAATATGTAACATTGCAGGTGGTGTTGAATTGATGAAGTGCCTTTACTTATTGGCAAATATAAAGTTTTAGGCTTATGGGCAATGCTGATTTGTTGATAAAGTTGCTGTTGATTTGTTGTTGAAATACCAAGTTGTAGGCCTATAACCAGCGTTGAACGGTGATGAGTTACCTCTATTTATTGGTAACAATGGTGATATAGGCTTATGCCTCTGCGAAGAATGATCGTTGTTGTGAAGTTGTTGATGAATTATTCGTTGTTGTGTGATTGTTGTTGTAATGTCTCATCCATTGAGTCACATACATTGCATATTTTGTGACGGCCTGGATTGGCAAAACTGCGACGAAGGCTTATGCCTTGGCCTGTAATGGCAACCTGCGATGAAGGCTTATGCCTTGTTGATGCCTCTATTTATTGGCAATTTAGCGATGGGGGCTTATGCCCTGTTGGTACCACATGCATGTGCATTGTATGAGTCACATTCTGTGTTGCATAATTGAGTTGTTGTGAAGAAGCACTCGTTGTTGTTTTATGTAGACTTGTTGTGACATATACTGTCTGGAAGCCGTGAAATAGTTGTTATCATTGTTGTTGATTTTGTTGTTATAACTGTTGTTTGAAAGTTGTAGTGGTAAATTTGTATGATCTAAATTCTAATATATTATTTATCATACACCTATTTATATTGTTTGATATCTCACCCTTTGCTTGTTTTTCGCCGTTACCTTTATATTGGTAACGTGCAGGTGATGCTAGTGAGTGAAGGATTTAGCTGCTGTGAGTCGAGTCGGTTGTCGCTCTGATACGTAGCACTCTGGGGGACAAAACAATTGTTTTTATTATTGTTCTAATTGTTGAATTTTATTTGGTTTTGGTTTAAATTGTAACTTAAAGTTACTGTGCAAAGATGCTACGACTTGATTTGAGTACTTATGAAGTTTGAGGATTCCGCTGCGAAGTAATTTATTTGATGAAGTGTTTTTTTAAGATTAAATTAATGTTATAATTTTTCCGCTTTTTGTTTAAGTGCTATGTATCTATGTGGAGGCATAATTGCCGTATGTGAATTAAATGACGAATGTGACATCCTATTTAATCATATGAAAATTTTATAATACTTTGATTTTTGTTTATAATTACCAGATAGATTTGGGGTGTTACACTTTGCCTGAGCTCTTTTGTTCCTGAGCACCCCCGACTAAGTACCAGATGAATAAGTGACTGCTCTGAGTATCTGCTTTGACTTTGGTGAAAAGTTAAAAGATATGACATCTCAGGGGGGGGGGGGTCAAAATTAGGGTATGACACTTATACCTTATTCCAACTGTCTCTTTCATCCAGTCACCATCAATCGTCAAGTTGATTCCTCGACACATTGGACTTGAAGCATGTATTCGAAGACTATGGAAGAACTTCAACAAGACCAAAAATTGTTGAGAGTGGAAGTTAGCCAGTTGAGGGAGCAAATGAGTCGAATTATGGGAATTCTGGAAGCCTTGCTGAGAAACGAAAAAATCTCTCTACCAATCATTGCACCAGAAGTGCATGCTCCTATAACCCAAAGGTCGTATCATCCAGTGGTTGCTCAAGTGGAAGCCTATGGCCCGTATCCCAAGGATCTTCCTCAACCCTCCTTCTCAAAACTTTCTGATCAACAATCTTTGTCTATCCCTCAACAAAGTCAAGGAAATCAGTGGCAAGGCAAGGATCTGAACAAAGCATTGAGGAAACAACAAAAGAGGCCTCACCGCTCTGATCCAATTTCAATGAAGAATGTTGAAGCTCCTCGATATCAAGCTGCTAACCAGAATCAAAATCGTAATAGGAGTCACTTTGATCCCATTCATATGTCTTACACAGAGCTATATCCTGTGTTGGTTCAGAAAGGGCTGATTACAACAAGAGCTTTTACTTCTCGAAATCCTCTCCATGAAGGTTTTAGATCTGATCTTCATTGTCCTTTTCATCAAGGTGCAGCCGGTCATGATTTGGAAATATGCTTCCCTCTGAAGGCAAGAGTTCGAGAGTTGATCAATGCAAAGATTCTCTCTTTCAAGTATATCAATCCTGATGTTGTGAAGAATCCTTTGCCCGAGCATGACAAGAGTGGCTGAGGACAAAGAAAGCCAAGTTACTTTTCCTAAAGCCAAGTGTTTCAGAGAGGATAGCTCCCCCTCGTTACTGATTAGTCACTAGGCCTCGTTTCTTTCTGTTTGTAATTTCCTTATGTTGTTTTGTGTACTACATTTGAACTTTGTTTGTTCTTGAATGTTTAATTTTAATGAAATGAGCATCACATATTTGAATCAATCCATTTACATCCATTGTGTGTTTCTTTATGCTTTATCTTTCAAAATATATATATATATATATATATATATATATATATATATATATATATATATATCTTATTCACTTTCTTCTATCAAACTTGTGTTTTATGCAAAGATTGGAGGGAGGATGATGAAAACGAAATACCCAAGTTGTTGAATGGTGTGCTTTCAAATAAAACTTTGTTGATGATATACATGCATTGTTTAAATTCCCAAACACTGGAGAAATAAGGAAGTTAATCCCTTGTCAACCCCTTTGAGCCTAGAAGTTGGTGTTTCTTTTTAAACGAAAAAACCCGTAATTTTAACCTGGGGCAGGGTAGTTCTCAGTTAATTTGGTTGTGCATTCAATTTCAAGAAAATCATTAAGTACACCTTTCAATAAGGGTTTCAATCAAAAGTGACCAAGATGGTTATCATTAATCATTATCAAGGCAGTCACTATCTTTCCAATATAAAAAAAACAAAGGAAAAAGCCCGCTAAGTCAAAACCTATGAAGGAGACTTAGGCAAAACTGGGGCATCCCGCTAGCTGTAATCTCAAATGGAATAGTTCAGGCAAAAGATAGGGATATAAAGCAAAAAAAGAATAGTCAATAAAATCCTAAACAACAATAAAATGTTGTGATTGTCAAAAGGAAGAAGTGACTACCATCTCAAAGATTCCCTTGGCCTTTAAACCATCATCACTATCATAGGTGCAATTCCAAAACCTTTGGAGCCTGAATGTATAATTTGAATTAACTGAGCGTAGGATTGAAGTTCATCACGAAGAATGGGGTGGTACAAATATACTTTGAGCTTATATCATTTGTTTCTGAAATCGTGAACCAAGCCACGTTACAACCCTCAAAAGACCTAATTGAAACAAGGTTTATTTTGAAAGCATACTACAACAAGGTTGCGTTAACCTGACTCCTAAAGATTTTTGCAAATGGTTTGTTTTACCATACCTTTTGCTTTATCCATCACTTTGAATATCTAGACCATTGTGTTTGGACCTTTGATTCATTTTCTTTACATCAATAGCATCATTCCAATAAATGACTTTGATTTCAAAATATGCTTTGAGCATTGCATTAAAATTACCATTTTTGAATGAACATTTTATTTGCAAGCAAGTACTCATCTTTCAAGGAAGTTCAAACAGTCAAGAGACTTGATCAGTGATCCCATCAGGGGCACGTTACTTCAAGATCCTGTTATTCAAAAGTTATACTGGGGGCAAGTATTACCAACAATTATCTCAAGAACTGAAGCAAGGATCAGTTAACAATCAGCCTGTCAGGGGCATTCTTCTTCAGCGATCCCCAAGCAGTTTATTAGGCCTTCTCAAAAGGATCATCAGTGTGACAAGACCATGTTCAACCGTAACAGAGTTGGCAATGTTCTTGTGTTAAGGAATCAGAGTCTCAAGCTTCCCTCACAAAAGAGTCTACCTCAGTTGTCATAACCAAATGCATTACATTACATTCACATCTCATGCATAGAAAAATTCAATATCATGCATAGAAACAAAATTCATACTCATTTGCATTCTTTCAAGGTCCCGTTGTTATCAACACTTCACCTTGAGATCAAAGCCCAACTTACTTGGCATCTACCAAAACGATGTTTGTCTCTTCATCCAAAGCTACTCTTGGATTTGTATTTGTCTCTCTTCGTTCGATGCTACTATTGGATGTCTTTTTGTTTCTCTTTGTCCAAAGCTACTCTTGTATTTATATTTGTTTCTCCCCGTCCAAAGCTACTGTTGGACATGTTGTTTCTCACCCGTTATCCAAAGCTAATGTTGGATATCACAATCCTTAGTAAAGTGTTATTCAAAGCTACTGTTGAATGAACTTTATAGCTTTGAGCGGGAATACCATTCTTTTCTCATCCAAAACCACTCTTGGATGTTCTTGAGTTTGTTTTTTCCTTCCCATCCAATGCTACTATTAGATGGTCGCTCATATTTTCCAAAATTGGTATCCATCTCATCTATTGCTCCAGGATGACTCTGATATATTTTCAGGTTCAGGTTTCCTTTTTTCATTCAAAGCTACTGTTGAATCTCTTCGGTTTCCATATTATCCAAAGCTACTGTTGGATTGTCCCTGTTATTTTGAGAGTTTGGATTCCATTCATTCAAAGCTACTCTTGGACGTCTCTGCCATATCTCTGAGTTTGTAGTTCTCCCCTTGCATTCAAAGCTACTCTTGAGTCTTGTTGGTTTCCTTCCATCCGAAGCTACTATTGGATGTCTCCGATGTTTCCTCAGAGTTTGGAACTTTTTTCAGATTCATTTAAAGCCACTCTTGAGTGTCTCTGACGATTTCCGCCGTCTAAAGCCACTCTTAGACGTTCCTTCCCAAGTTTCATTTTAGATTCATTCAAAGCCACTCTTAAATGTCTCTGATGATTTTCGCCATCTAATGCTACGCTTAGACGTTCCTATCTTTTCTTACCCAGAGTTTTATCCCTCGTTTCGAAGCCTCTCCATCAACAGTTTGTCTCATGTGGCACTAGTTCCCCACAGAGAATCGAGTGTCTCATATCATATTGCATTCAAAACAACAAAAAAAGAGTCCATGCATTGCATTTCTTTTGCATATGAAGGACAAAAATTGTGTACTTTATATTTAAGTCTCTCCATATCTTCGATAGAAGAAACTTAAATAGGGGCATCTGTAGCACCCCAATTTTTGCCCTACGCATTTCATTAATTTAAACGTGTCACTTTTATTTTTATTTGCATCTTAATTTGAAAATATCAAAAAAATTATAGTCTTTGATTATTATTTTTTTTAGTCAATTTGCTTTTTATACTAAGAATTCCTATTATTATTATTATTATTATTGTTTATTTATTTTTTTATTTTTTGTCCAAAGAGTCCATTTTCAAATTCAAGTTTCATGGCCCATTCAATTTGATCCATTATGTGAAGATTAAAAAAAATTCGAGTCATAGTGGGACCATCCCCACACAAGGCTTTTCACGTTTTTTCTTCAATGACCAGACAAAAAAGAATCTTGACTCTGCACCTTCAAAGCCAAACACAACAGTCCAAAACATTCTTCTACTTGCTATACTGCTACCATTACAGTCTTGCTACATTGGTTGTTGCCCCGAGACAAGGATTTTCCAAGAGACCTGCACACAAAAAAAGCCAAGGATTACACCAATTTGTCAATGACATAACTGTATCAAGAAAGCCAACAGCATCTTAACCACAAGTGTTCAAAGTTCTCCCTTTTCCCTCAAAACCTACCTTAATTCCTCTATAAATGAGAACTTAGCAGCTACATACAAGGGAGAGGAAAAAACCACAAGAAAACTCTGTCAAAATCATTGCAAAAAATAAGCTTCCTCCAAAACCGATTAATTCCCATCATCAAAACCACAATAAAATACTCATACTCACTCCATAAAAACCATAACATTCAACAACACGACCTCATAACCTTAATATCATCTTCAAACCATACCAAACCTTAACTCACAACCTAATCCTTCACTCGGAAATCTCACTGAATATATACAAACTCTACTCTTCTTCAAAAAACTTCAACAAATCCACAACTGAACCGCAAGAAGAACACTTAACAATATCAACAACAATTAACATCTATTTTCACCACAACACATCTGCATACGATAACTTCGCGATTCAGTCGGGTAGATTGTTCGCACAGAGTAGAGACGAAGAGAATCGAAACTAAAGGGAGTGCGAGTTTGTACCTGATAAAAGAACCGTCATTTCTGGGAGGATTCTGAGAAGATTAAAGAAGGATTTGCAACATCAAACCCCAACGCGGACTTCACCTCGTTAACATTCGAGCTGGTAATCCCTTATGATTTTTGTCAATTGTTTGTAGTTTTGATTTATTGTTTGTCATACCCCAAAATTTGCCCATACTATTTCTCCTATTCAAAATTCAAATCAAAGTACATAGCTCCAAGACACACTCTCCTAAACAAGGCTCAGAGAACTAGGATTTTGTTGTTATGAAGGAAAATCAATGAATCAATGGCTCTAAGGCATCCCATATGGCCTATGACACTCCACACTATCTCCATAACAAAATTCAGGGCTCAATACAAAAGATTGGTCACTCAATTGCTCAGAAAGTCAACAGTCGACTAGTTTGACCTAAAAGTCAACTGTGGTCAAAGTACAGTCAAAACTCCTGATTTTTTGTCAACACCCTCATAGTGAAGTATCATTCACCATTTGATCAAGAATTGATCATGGTTCATCAAGGAAAGATAAAAAATCAACAATTCAAAAAGTTTCTAAATTAGGGTTTTTCTAGGAGAAAGTCAACTGAACTTTGACCAGCCATAACTCCCACATGGAACATCAGAAATTTTTCATCCAAAGCTCATTTTGAAGGAAATTTGATCCTCTACAATTTTGTCTGTCACATGCTAAGTCTAAAAATGCTTCATTTGAGAGATATAGACTAAAACATTATAGGTCCTTTTCAAAAGTCAACCAAAAGTCATTTTTTTCAAAAGAACACAAAAGGAGCATGGAAAATTATTTTGACATGAGACTAAAAACACTAGTTAGAGGACTCTTCAAGGTTTCTATAAAGTCCTAGAACTCCTCCATATCTCAAAAATTGAGAGAGATATGCCTTGTCAAAGTTGGATAAATTTGAGAAGAAAAATGTGGAACAAAAGGCTTCAAATTGAATTTTTTTGCAAAGGAGCCCAACTTTTTATGGCCCAAACTTGATCTCCAAGATATCCGAGGCCTCAAATCTGAATGTCACAAATTTTGAAATATTTATTTAATTTTATAGGAATTTTTAATCATTGAAAAATGATTTTAATTCATGGAAATTAAGTAAAAATCAAATATTCAATTAGAAATCTTGTATCAATCAAATCCAATCATCAATTATGCCATATAATCATGACAAATTCGTGCAAGATGGAATTGGATTGATTAGATCAAATTTTAGCCATAATTGGAAAGATTAGAATAAAATCCCAATCAAATACAAGTCTCATGATTCAAAAAGATTTAAATCAGAATTCTCACCCTAATTGAAACCTCTATAAGTAGACAATTGAGTCAGACCCTTGGACAAGGTCTTGGTCGCTGCAGTCAAGAAGGAAAGAACTTCAAAATTCTCAAGAAAAGTGGAAACACGATTTTTGGATTGAAGGACGATTCAAGGGATTCTAAGCGCTAATTCACATTCCTGGAAGTTCACTGAGGCTTTTTGGATCGTCACTCGACATCAATACCCCCAGAAATCTCTCCTCCAAGCGACGGTATGTAGTTTTCAAAATTCGAGTTCGGTTAGGATCATCCATGCATTATTTGCAGAAATTGGTTGCATATATGTGTTCGTATTAATGTGTTGATGCTATCTGGAGTTTTAATTGCATTGTTGTGCTTGATTGATGATGGTGGCCGTCCACGAATTTTAGGGTTTCCAATTAGGGTTTCGAAATTTAGTGAGAATCAGGCTTTAATTTTGGTATGGACAGGTTCGTATGACCAAGACGAAGCCAACAGTGGTTTTGGTTTTTATCTTTGCGCGTGTATGTGCAGTTTAACGTTTGGCAGGTGTTGAAAGTATGAGTTTTTATAGCGCTCTGCAAATGAGCGCTGTAAAAAGCTGCGTGTCACCCTGGGATTGGAGCATTTGAAATCGCGCGCGTTTTTTTGACTTATATCACATGGTTCTTATATATTGTATTATTCGCATATTATTACCAACAAGCGTGATTGGACTGGGTGGTGGAAGCGTCGCATGTGCACCAAAGGGGAAGGGGTTCAATCCCTGTCCCCAATATATTTTTTTCAAAATATTTCTTGCAGGTTCCCATGTATCACAGGCCCTAGGGTTCACGACGCACGCTCATGCTCTGGCCTTAGGATCGTTCCCATTCCAGATCCGGCGCCTCAGAAGAGCAGGTGCACCATGGACTCTCACACGAGCGCAACACCAGATCCAAGCTAAGTTTTTTTTCTCTTTTCTTTTTTTAATTACATAACTTTATTTAATTTATATTATTTATATATAGTATTTTATATAAAAAATTTCTTTTTCTTACAAAATTATAAAAAACTCTTTTTTTATCTTAATCTTTTTTGTTCTTTTTTTTATCGACTATTCGATTTTATTTTATTTGTTATAACATAATTTAAAAATTGTTTAAATTGTTTTAAATTAATAAATTAATTTTGAATAATCAAGTAAAAATATGTTTTAACATTTTAAAATCCCCATTTTATTTTGATTTGATTTAATTAATTAGGTTGAAAAACCAATAATTAATTAAATCTGATTTTTTCTTATTATTTTAATTTACGCCCGAATCAGGGTTTGCGAGGATTTGTCATACATTGAAAAAATATCTTTTTGTGTATTTTCTTTTCAGGTTTATTATCAGATATCTCCCGATCACGTGCCACGCCTTTTACGAAGCTAAGTCCCGACTTTATTTTCTTTCATTTTGTTATTTATTCCTTATTTGCATTATAAAATTATTATTAGGGCTAAAACTTCAAATATAATGGACTCTTTTACACTCACGTATCATGCCTATCTTTGCTAATTTTTCAAGGTTAACCCCGAGGCTACCCACGACTACGAACCATATCAGATCAAATCAAAAGCTAAGTCTTATTTTATGTTTAAGTATTTATTTTGCCCTCTTTTATCAAATTAGGTTTAACCCTAATTATCATTTGAATTGATAATACACTCACCCCTTCGTGTTTATTTTTCCTTTTCCAATTTTTCAAGGTTGACTAACCGTCAAAGCTCAATAGTCGGTAACCCTAAATCTTGACCTCATTTATTTTATATTATTACTTGAGTCAGATCCGCTGGTTTCTTTTTCCCTTCCCGATATTTTTTGTAACTGCTTCGAGGCTGTATTGTTTGGCCTTGAAGGCACTTAACATTATGATATATTATTGCGTGGTTAGTAATCTTAGGGAGTGCAAGCCTGTTAATCCAATTAGAATAACTAATTATAAGATAATTGCTGAATTAATCATGTGATTGTTGCACCCACGCACCTTTTAGGGTAACCTCTTTTGTTGCCTTGTTGCTTGTTGCCTTGTTACCTTGTGTTTTTTTTGCAGAATAGCCATGTCCCTCGAATACGAGGATACCTCATCCATGTTGTTTTGACTAATGCAAAGATCATAAGTCCCTAATGATGCTGCCTTCGATACACTAAATATGATCTCGTCCCTCGGAAGTTGCCTACGAAGGGCTGAGGTATCCTCTGGTTGCCTAAACGAAAAAGGCTATTCTGATCATTTCCTTAGACTACCTGCCTCCTCTATGGCAAGGGACAGTCTCATGGCGAACGAACTCTCGATGACCCTTCAACCTCCAAATCAAAGGACTTCCTTGCCCTCCTATGGCAGGGATAGCCCTGAAAGGCTAAAAGAACATTTCTACAAATATTAAGGTAATTGCTCCTAATTGCCTTGCTCTGGCTAAAATCTTTTTCTACCCTTTTCTCAAATACTTTCAAAAAGCAACGCTTATTTACAAGCTAAAGTCTTATTTCATTTCTACACTTTTTCTTCAAAGAGCAAAACAATTAAGAGCCCAGGGAAAACCATGGATGCAAAGGGTGCCTTACACCTTCCCTTTGCATAATTACCCCCCGAACTCAGTTTTCCTTAAAAGGTTTTTTTTCTGTTATTTTAGCCTTTCTAATTATTTTGGATAAAATAAAAGTCGGTGGCGACTCATGCTTAACCGCGACATTTCGATAAAAAGTCAGTTCACCGTATTACATTGTTCTTCGTCGTGTTTATTGTACCAGAACCAGATTTCTTTGTTCGAGCTTTAGACTGTTGTTGTATGAACCATGGTATTGCGTTGTTCTTAGATTAGAGAAGTTTTTTTATGCTACTGTTTTGTAATTGAGAGATTGAGACGAAAACACAGAGAGATCGAGTGAGCGAGAGAGATAGAAAGCGTGTTCAGAACAGAGAGAATCGAGCCAAGAGAGATTGCGATGAGGGATTTGTTGTTCGATTGTTGAATAAAAAAAGAGAAGAACGAAAAAGGCAGAGAGAGTTAGATCGTGAGAGACGCGAGATTTCATGTTGTTTTGTTTTCTTCAATTTTTGTGACGATGATAGATGCAGAGATGAACGAATCGAACGTGGAGAGATATTGAGAGGTTGGAACGGCTGCTGAGAGTTTGTGATTAGGTTTTTTTTAGTTGTTGTAGTGATGTTGGGCTCCATTTCTCTTAACCCAGTGACCCAGGGAATTTGCTTGTGTGCACCCCATATCTTTTTTTTAGCCCATTAAGTTTGTTTGTTATTGTCTTTATAATTTGTTTTTATCGTTTTAATTTCTAATATTCCAAAATACAAAAAATATGTTTAGATGTAGATTTTAGTTAAAAAATGTACAAAAATATGTTTTTTTTTTAATTTAGTTTGTTTATTAGTTATTAAAATACCAAAAACATTAAATTAATATCAATCCAAAAAAAAGAACAATAAACTTTGGTCCAACGCCAAGTCGTTACAATAATTCTCGATCCAACGTCGAGCTTCTTCTTTTCGAAAACCTTTTTCTTAACCATACCGAAAGATCGTGTGACAAGGGGTGTACACCTCTTGAATACCTCGATTCTTTTGGATTAACACTTTTTTTAAAACCTTTTTTTAATCAAACCAAGAGATTAAGTAACAAGGGGTGAACACCACTTGAATACCTTGATCTTTTGAATTAAAACAAATTAATCAAACCAAGAGGTTAAGTGACAAGGGGTGAACACCTCTTGAATACCTTGATCTTTTGAATTAAAACACTTTAATCAAACCAAGAGATTAAGTGACAAGGGGGTGAACACCTCTTGAATACCTTGATCTTTTGAATCAAAACACATTAATCAAACCAAGAGATTAAGTGACAAGGGGTGAACACCTCTTGAATACCTTGATCTTTTGAATTAAAACACATTTATCAAACCAAGAGATTAAGTGACAAGGGGTGAACACCTCTTGAATACCTTGATCTTTTAAATAAAAATGCATTAATTATCAAGGACAACAAGTGACAATGGGGCTCTCTCCTATTGAATACCTTGGGTAAATGACGCGCTAGGTGAACACCTATGCTCAAATACTTTGCTAAATGTCCGCAACATCCTCTTTTAATAAACGAATGCGAACATACTTCCATATATGAAGATCAAATATCTTCCACTCGAATGCGATGATGGCCAAAATCTCGTCTTACTCTTGATTTAGTCATCCATTCTTGTTGTGATCTCTTATCCATGTGCGCGTAGTATTTGTTTCCATTTAAAAGCGATCGAGTACCTCTCGCTAAAATCAACCAACAAATCTTTCGTGGTTCTTCGCCCGAACTGCGATTGCTCTGACTTTCCCAGAACACTAGGGAATACGTAGGCACAAGATACAAACGTCTTGGCGAGCATAATAATAAAAAAATCATTTCTTTGTTCTTCATAATAATAAAAACCCTAAAAAACATTTCTTTCATCTTTTCTCGATTAATAAGTTAAAGAACACAAACGTTACACTAACACTCAAACACGAAACTAACTAAATGGCTCCCATCGAGTACGATGGAGGTGAGGGGTGCTAATACCTTCCCCTTGCTTAACCGACTCCCGAACCCTAATTTGGTTGTGACGACCATCTTATCCATATTTTCTTTCTTTGTGGGTTTTATCGATATTTTCCCTTTCCTTTTGGAATAAATAAAGTTTGGTGGCGACTCTGTTGTATTCCGAGCGCGCGATTACGCTCGAATACTTTTTTTGCCGCTACAGTATCCCCAGAGACTGAGTAATATTACTGCCATTCTATAGTAAATTTATAATGAGTAATGAAAAGTATTGATTTGATTATGTGATCTCGAATTGTAATTAACAAAATAAGATTTAAATGTATGAAAGCTTAAAGACGAATAACAATGGTGAATGAATATGTTGAGTTCTAGGGTTCATCAACCTATTCACATACAATAATCAATTAATCCACAAGTGAACATTATCTAAGTTATTATCTTCATTTATCCTCAAAACTGATATTATGTCTAATGATCAATCTAGAACCACCTCTACCGGTATGATATTCGATCTCTCAGAATAACTATAAAGATAAAGGGAATGAACAACAATGATTTATGAAAAATTCTTCAAAACCTCATCTCTGAGTATTAATTAACAAGTCAATGTAAAAACCTAGGGCTAAAGTATAAACCCTATCTCTCGATTGATAGTTCAACAATGATATAAAATAAAAGCAAGGTTTTTCATTGATAATAAAGCTTAAACAATTGTTCACAGGAATTAATCAAAGTAATTGTATCTTCATAGGTTAACTACTACCTTAAACTCAACACAATGGGGTTTAGCTCTCCATAGCCATGAAGAACACACAAGATTTCATAGAGGGATTCATCTTCATCAAGGGAATGTCTTCAATTGATGTTGGATTCTCCATCGGAAATTGCTTTATGCTCTGGAATAGGATTGCTCTCTGAAATTCGTTCACCAAAGGATTTTTCTCTTATGAGGATTAGGGCTTCTATTTATAACAATTTGTCCTTGTAACGCAACTACTGCGGCGCTTTACGAACCCAAGTCAGAATGTTCTTGCGCGTCTCGCCCATGATTGGCGCGACTCGCCCTTTGCTTAATCCCACTTCTTTGTGATTTCTCTTCTTCAGAGCCTCTACGCCTGCGTGTTTCTTCGCCTTTGCTTCTTAACTTCAATATCTGCACAAATAACACCCAAAGTGACGCAAATTATTCCACAATTAGCATCAAACCTCTAGATTTCAATTCTAACCGTAAAATCCTTAAAAAGCACAAGATATGTTCACTTTTAGCTCAAAAGGTAGTTAATTTGAAAAATGTAAACACTACTAATTCACTCCTAACACTCTTGGACTGCAAAAAATCGTCCTCTAAGGGTTTGGTTGTGTCATGTATTTATAGGAGGATGATTTAGGTTAACAAAAACTCATCAAATCTTGGTGATTTGCTTGATTGAAATTTGATTTTTGATGAATATCTTTTGATTCCAGTCATGCTAATTTTGGCCTATTTTGTATGTTCTCTTTCCAATCAATATTTCCAACATATTTAAGACCATAATCTGCTATTTGGATAATTTGGGAATGACTAGAATTGAATCAAATCTAATCCTTTTTTTTTTATTTTTCCTTCCAAATATTTGATCAAATCATGATTTAATTGAATATTAAATCATATAAAATCAAATTTTAATCAAAAATTCGTGGCCTTCTGATTAGAGCTTCTAGATAACTTGTTTTGCAAAATTGGATCATAAAGTCATGGGCCTCTTTGCAAAAAATCCATTTTGAGGCCTTTTTTTTCACATTTTTCCTTCAAAATTAGTCAACTTTGACAAGGCATATCTCCCTCAATGTTTAAGATATGGAGGAGTTATAGGACTTTTTGGAAACCTCAAGATGTCCTCTACAGGCCACTTTGTAAACCTTTTTCCATTTGAGGATTTTATCTTAATGATATTGGCTTTGACAAAAAACTGCTTTTGGTTGACTTTCAAAAAGGTCCTATAATGTTTTGAGTCATATCTCTCAAATGAAGCATTTTTAGACTTGGCATGTAAGAGACAAAGTTGTAGAGAACTAAATTTCCTTCAAAATGAGCTTTGGATGGAAAGTTTATGATGTTCCATGTAGGAGTTATGGCTGGTCAAAGTTCAGTTGACTTTTCCTATGAAAACCCCAATTTAGAAACTTTTGAATTTGTTGATTTCTGATCTTTTCTTGATGAACCATGACCAGTACTTGATCAAATGGTGAATGATACTTCAAAATAAGGTTTTTGATAAAAAAATCAGGAGTTTTGACTGTTCTTTGACCACAATTGACTTTTAGGTCAAACTAATCGACTGTTGACTTTCTGAGCAATTGAGTGATCAATCCTTTGAATTAGAACCTGAATTTTGTCATGGGGGTAGTTTGAAACATCATAAGCCATATGAAATGCCTTGGGACCTTTGATTCATATGGCGTATGAAACCCTCCTAGCCGCATTGATTTGTCCATCTAGTAATGTTTATTTGATGATTAAATGAAGGGTGGATATGACCGGCCCTCGTAAGTTGATAGTGGGTCTTCCTAGGATGACTTTTTTAGGGGACACGGAACCTACCACAAGATACTTCACTTTGATAGTGTTGGTTCATGTCCATGAGTCGAACATTGTTTTAAGTGTGATATGGCCCTTGGCCTATACATATTTTTATAAAAGTACAATTAGAGAGCCTTGGAAAGCTACGATGCAATTGGGGTCAAGCTAGAGTCCCTAGAAGGAGCTATAAAACAAGACATTTGTTGACCTACTAGGTTCGATTTGTTTCTCCGTGAAAATAACGCTAGCCTCTTATTAATGTTTACTTGCAGGACCAAATACAACAATCTTAGACTTAGTGTTGAGTTTCTCGTATGAATCAGTGATCAAGGGAATATGTTGTAAAAGAATGCAATGTAAATAAGAAGTAAAATAAAATAAGACAAAACACTTAAAGTATAAAACTCGAAATGCTTTGAATTAAAATTTTGGAAGCAAACATGCATTGAAAACTGGAAAACTCGTTTCTCTCTTAGATGCGGGTACTTTAAGTGTAGTGTTTCAATGCAACAAATTTGCGACCTTTAAACTAAATGCAGTAAATTTCTTAAACAGATAAAATACATAAGCAACGGTCGACAGTTACTATACTCCTTCACAGGGAATTCTTGTGAAAACTTATCCCCACTTCCCCATGTTCTGCTCCATGATTTACAGATTTGAATTTTTCTTTTTCAGCCTTTATATTTGATCACATCGATGTCGAACCAAAAGTTCTAGATGATGTCATGGTCGACATTATTCCTTGGACGCGTTCCAACTGCTTCGTCGATGGCGCTCGATCTTCTCACATAATGGGCCTTTTGATAAAAGGTCACCTGCTTATTTGGGTCAACTTGCCATTTTAGGCCCATATCCGTTTAGCTGAGAAATGCTTGTCAGTAAATTGCCCCCCAAAATGCCAAGTTCAATGGAGGTTATGTCGATGAAGAACTTAGGCATTTTCTTCTCCGTGTTTGTTTTTCCGCCTGCACGTCTTCTCAGGATGATGTCATGCATCATTATGGCCCCTTTTTGCGTAACAGTTTCCCAGGTAAATCTATCATTTCTCATGATGACTCCTAGTTTTTAGGGCGTGGGATTTCAACCAAACTCCACTAACACTTGTCGCAACACTCTTCTTTGATCTGTTGGCTCTATTCTCCCTTTAAGGAGTTTGCTTAACCATTCACAATTTTCTTCTTCTCTTCTGCTCCAACTCTGAAAAAAGACAAGAATTACTTACTTTTTTTATGACAAACTCATCCCGTTCTTCATATCACACAGATAACAACCCCATAGCCTTCAACCTTTCTGCAAAACAAAGCATACATTTCATCCCAGAGCCATCATCCAAGTCTCAATCCAAGAATGAAACATGGCAGCGACAAATGCTCATCCTGTTTGTTGTGGCAAAAAAACGTTTCGAATTCCATAGGCCTTATCCAACTCAGAAGAAGCACCCTAGAAAGTCAACCAATTCTTTCCTTGTTTTCAACCTACACTCCCTTATGCTTTTCAAACTAGGTATTTAGATGTTAGGTTCATGGCTCATAACTCCATGGTGTTTCACTCCAAACCTATGCCAAACCATGCAACATATCTTGCCTGACTCGACAAAGTTCAAGGCCAACGACGAACCTAGTGTGAGAAACTTGGTATCTTTGACGTTATTCAACTTTCAAGGAGGGCCCACCAAATTAATCCCAATTTCATCTTGTCTTCCCTTTTCTTTTGGGAAGGGTCTACCAACACTTTCCAATTTCCTTAAGGGATTTTGAAGCCTACGCTATTCGACATGGCTTCTATCACTAGGTTTTCCTCGCTTGGTGCAACCTTCGATCCAACTGCATCAACGAAGAACTCTTTTCATTTTGACCGCCCGTACATTGTAAATTATGTTACTGACCATCACGTCAAACTGAAAACCACCATTTCTGACAGTGAACATATTACTTTCCTGCCCCTCTGGCTTTTTCACTTTCTTTTTTGTTCAGGATCTTTGACGGTATCAAACAACCTCATACCCCTGGCCATCCAACTTCATACAGGTCAAAACCTCTCTCTCAGGAAATTGTTGGTGGTCTTTCTTTATCAGGAACTAGGTGATGCTTCTTCTTATCTGAAGTCTCTCCCTGATCATGATAAAGGGTTATCTCTCTCAGGGTCTTTCTGGTTACTACAACATTGGTTAATGGTCAATTTGAGCATCAAATAGGTTACCCTATTTCTGAGGGAATTATTCGTCAAAAAAAGTCAGGGCTATCGAAGGCATGAGGTTGGATTTAGCATTTCTCCCCTTAGCGCTCGTGTCGCCCTCGGTTTTTTACCATACCTCTCGCGGAGAGATACGCAAACTGACTCTTTTCTTTCTGCTTTTGTGTTTTTGAAAATCAGAGAGTCGCCACCGACTTTTATTTTATCCAATTAAGGAAAGGTTTATAAAAGAAACAGAAAAAGACCTTTAAGAAATTCTGGGTAAGGGGGTAGGTTATACAAAGGGAAGGTATTAGCACCCTTTGTATCCATGGTTATCCATGGGCTCTTTAATTTGCTTAGCTCACTTGTTTTCAATCACTTTTCTATTGCCTTGAAATGCTTGTATGTGGTTTCAAATACTCTTGGTAAATTGACTTTGTAATGATCCTTGTGCGGATGTATACAAAGTGTTTTATCTTTCGAAAGATGTTTTTGAAAAAAGAACGTTAACTTCGTAATGATCCTCGTTTGGATATATACAAAGTATTGTCTTTTTTGAAGGTTTTATTTTGAAAAAATAATGATATATGAGAGATTTGTTCGTTTTGATCTGAGCAAGCAAATTAGGAGGTCTACCCTAAGTTATAAGGTCTTATCCTATTTCCTTTAAAAAACTATCCTTTTACCGGATGTAAACAAAAGTTCGATTTTGCATTTGAATTTGATCTTGATTTTTGAAGAGAGTAAAAGAGGGATTACCTTAAGAGGTGCAAGTGTGATTGTGTTTCGATTCAGATATTTTATCTTTGAAGTTAGTGATCTAACGATTCAATTTTATCTTTGACATACACGCAGTTTTATATATGCTGAAATTTAAAATGCGGAAATGTAAAATGCGGAAAGTAAATCTACGCTATTACATCGATTGTGCAGGAAATGTAAACTACGCTATTTACATGAATTTAACAACCTATACACTTGATCTATGAATTTAAATTGCAAGAAAATAAAAGAAACATTTTTGGATTTTTGATGATTGATTTTAATTATAATTAATGCATGATTAATTTAATTAAAATGAGGAAAAAGATGGAAATAAAATTTAAACCTAAAAATTAAGTTTAAAATATGTTCATAATGTTTGTCAATTAAGTTTAAGATAAAACTAATTTTTTTTGGAATTTTTGAAATTTGTTTTGAAGTTATTAAGTTAATTAATACATAATTATACAAATAATTACACAAATAATTAAAACTTAAATGAGAAAATTATTCCAAATATGTACAAAATTAGCCTATAATATATAAACTATATTTAATATAAAGAACAAATTTTTTATGATTTTTTTGATTGGTTAAAATAATTAAAAAGCAAATATATAAATATATACTAATTAATTATGCAAGATATTTAAATTATTAAGAAAAATAAAATATTTTTATATCAGAAAATAAAATATTATTTTATCAGCTTAAAAATATTTTTTGTGTATTTTTTGAATTTTTAAAACTATTTAAATTAATTTTGCAAAGAAATTAAAATAAAAATAGAAAATAGAAAATAAAATAATCAGGTGTGTTATGCTGGTGAGTCCATGGTATGGACTGCTTGTTCTTGTGCGTTGGATTCATTTTTTAGTGGAGATCTATGGCCCAGATTGGAGAGAACATGGTACACCTGTATTAACCAGTCACGAGGGATCATAAAGACTTTTAATAAGTCAGGAGGGTCCCACTATGCATGCGTGGACGAATAGAAACAAGGGAGAGAGCGCTGAAGGTTGACCAGCCAATCAGGGACGCACGCGTAGAGGTCAACAAGTCTCGGTCACTGTTCATCATCTTTTTCACAGCTAAGGCAACGGTTTTTTAAGGGTTTTGGCAACGGTTTTGGTCTCCGATTTCTTCCTTCTTTAAACCTGCACAAACACGAAAATAAATGGTAGCAAACAACCCAGATAGCCTAATTAAGACCCTCTGAGTTCATTAGTGGCATTAGTTTTTGCTAAAAGTTCCTGGAAGATGCAACTCGAAGTGGTTCAAGTTTGGACAACCAACAATGGTGGAAGGTGTTAGAGGAGTGATTCCTTGCATGAGCTACATTGGATCCACTCTAAATGATGTCAGGAGCTCAAATCAAAGGTTAGATTAAATTATTACACGTGAAAATTTGGAAAACGAAAGTTATGAAGTTATGAACATGAAGATGGTGATACACGTATTTAAAGCATTATGGGACTTGTTTAGTGCATCAATCTTACTCTATGTGACCTCAAAGGATGATTTGAATGATTATTTTTTATTGAAGTAAGCTAGAAGTAGCAAAACGAAAATTACAAAGTGTTTGGTATTTTGTGAGAATTTTGATAAGTTTCTTTGCTATCTCTTGGCTATTTTTCGTGTGTCCTTTATTGTGGAAGTATGCTGCCTAATTTATAAGCCAAGAGGTGCTTAAAATCTAAGCTAGAAGCATTGATGAGCTTTGTTGAAACTTTGATTTTTAAATATTAAAAATCTTTGAAACTTTGACCAAGTCTTGATCTTCTTCACTTCTCTTGCCTTGTACTTCCTTTTGCTGCAGAAAATTGAAGATTCTTTGATGAGTCATGCTTAGAAACAAAGCTATGCATTATCCTTCCATTTTCCTTTTTCAATTTAATCTTAAATGTGATAAAATTAAACCAAAAATGGAACAAAAATGATGTGGGATTTGTCTTGGTCGTGGGAGGCCCTTTACATCATGGTAAACATGTTTGGATTATGAAAACTTGGCCCCATTTGGAAAAAATACATTTTTGATCAATGTTGATTTCATGCATTTTCCCAAAATTTAGTCAACTTCAACAAGGTGTAAATCCCTCAATTTTTGTCATATGAAGGAGTTCTTGCACTTTTTGGAAACCTAAAAAAGAGTCCTCTAACCAATGTCTTTGGTCTCATGTCAAAATGATTTTCCATGCTCCTTGTGTGTCCTTTTGAAAAAAGTGACTTTTTGTTGACTTTGAAAATGACCTGTAATGTCTTGATTCATATTTTTCAAATGGTGAATCTAATGACCATGGGACCAATTGCATTTGAAAGATAATTGAATTTCCTTCAAAATAAGCTTTGGTTTGAATTTTTTGGATGAAGGATGAGAGAGTTATGACCAGTCAAAGTTCAGTTGACTTTTTAGGAGAAAACCCTAATTTTGAAACTTAGGGTTTTGTTGATTTTTGATCTTTCCTTGATGAATTATGATCATTCAATGATCAAATGATGAATCCTTTGACAAAATATGGACTTTGACAAAAAATTTCATTTTTGACTGTCTGTTGACTTTTTTGGTCAAATGGGTCGTCTGTTGACTGTTTGAATTGCTGACGGTGCGTCTGAGTGAATTGAAGTTTGAAAATTTGTATGATGGTACTTTGAAATATATGGAGGTCCATGAAATCCATTTGAGGTCTCAAAAACTTGTTCTCCTGAAAAAAACAAGAAACCCTAGTTAGGGACTGTTTGTGTAGGAGACAGTTAAGCGTACCTGATTTTTGTGCAGTGTTGAGTCTCTGCTAATCATGTGATGTTCAGAAGACTTCTAGAACAAAAATCTTGGAATTTTGAAATGCAAAAGTTTGATTTGATTGATGGTACAAAACACGGAGAATTGCACTGTCAGCGGTTTGACTGTCAACTGACTGTTTAGAGTGAAAATTCAACAGTCAAAGTTAATATTTTTTTTTTATTTTTGTTTTGTTTTTTGTTTTTGTTTTTGTGTTAATGATGAAAATTTATTTACATGAGTGGTTAGTAAAACACAGACGTAGTAAATAAATAATAAACACTGCATGCGAGCAAAATTACCGATAATGACCCTGAAAATTATTTAATGCACAGAAAAATAAATATTTAACTGGCAGAAAACACACAAAATATTATCTGGATAATTAAGCAACAATATGACAAATAAATATTACATACTACAACGAACAGTACAACGAGTAAACGGTACATTAAGAAATAAGAGATACGGCAAACTTTTAAGAATGACGATTAATAACCCATGCTACAAACAGTAACATGTAGATAATTGGGAGTGCCAACATCCCAGGTCCACATTTTTCAGGGCTATGCAGACAGAAGAAAGACATGATTACCACCACGTCGATGATGATCATAAGAAAACACGTCTCTATCCGCTTTGCCATTTTTGCCAGGGGAAGAAGAGAGAATGAATATGAAGTAGAAATTTGAGAGATGAGTTAGAATTTGATGTGAGATTTTATGGAAAAAATGAGAGGTATTTATAGAATGAAAAGAAGGATAGAGACGTTGGGGAATGAAGTGATTCCGTACAAAAGGAAAATTTGAGTGGAAGTGAGATTTGAAAGAAAGTGTATGATAGTGTTGGAAAAAAGAGAGATGTATAGAATAAAGTTAGGATTTGATTTTGAAAGAAGAGATTTGAAAAGAAAGGAAAAGATTTTGAAAATAATGGAATATAGTACAAAACCTAGTGGGAAACAAATAATTTACTTGTTACCAGTTCAGTCTGAATCCCCGGACTATGCACCTGCAAAGGATTTAACTCTGTACCAATTGCGTCAATACTATTTATCTGTAAATAAATATCAAATAAATAGCGTGTGTGAAGTAATAAACAGTAATTGGCGTTTGCGTAAGAATAAATTCAACAGCAAGCCAAAATACCGTATAAGAAAAATTCTAAAAACCAAGTATTCATAAATTAGGATATGAAAATCCAAGATTATATGAAACTCTTAATTTTTAGATTGAAGTTTTCTTGAAAAAAGATACGGGCAAATTTTGGGGTATAACAGCTCGACCGGTTCATCTTTATGAAATATGTCAATATGTTCGTTGACACTATTACCTTTGTCTCAGCTATGGCTATTTTTTTGGAACGGCGATTTGGTCCAAACTTTTTTAGGGAACCTTTTCCTAGAATTTCCTAAAACGGTGGTCGAACCAACGCTATCTGGAGAACCTTTCTAACTCCCACCCTGATTTCCTTTCGAATTGACCCTGGTCCTAAAGGATATGGTTTTATGAGTTACCAGCATAACTTGGTGTCTCGCCAAATTGTCCTTAATAAAATGCTGCCTCCTTCCTTGTTCTCTAATCATGTCGATATTGTGTAGGTCGGGAGGCAACTGACTACTAATGGTCACCAAGTGTACCTCAAAGTTCATAGTGTTAGAACAAGATTTGTTCTGATCAATATTCTTAGTTTTGATGATAACAATGTATATGAATTTTGTATGAGATAATGTGGTACTCTAATACTACGCAATTTCCATTTCAGGAATTACATAAAGAGTATGCACAAAATCAGCGCAAGAAGCACTGACTCGGAAGGTTCAGCATGCAACATCAGAACATGGTCTGGCAAGACATCAGAAGATGGTCAAGCAGAATCAGAACATGGTCTATGGAAGCATCAGAAGAACTTGAGATCAGAAGCAGAAGCACTGGAGTTCTCATGGTATCACGCTAAGAAGCACTTCAAGGTCAGAAGACAAGAAGATGCTATGCACCAAGCTGTTTGACTCTGATGATATTCAAACGTTGTTTACACAAACATCAAATCAGAAGCAAGTACAAGATGGCAGGCTACGCTGACTGACAAAAGGAACGTTAGAAGCTATTAAAGGCAACGTCAGTAGACATAGCGAAAGTAAGGCTCGAGGTAGTTGACAAAAGAGTGAAACATTAAATGCAATGCTGTACGGATTACGCAAAGCATTAAATGCTCCCAACGGTCATCTTCTCAAACGCCTATATATTGAAGTTCTGATGAGAAGCTAAAAACAACACTTGCGCAAATATACAGAAACGCTGTCAAATTCAAAAAGCTCTCAAACTTCATCTTCAACCTCACTACATTGTTGTTGTAATATCTTAGTGAGATTAAGCTTAAACTTAAGAGAAAATCACAGTTGTGATAATAGCTTTCTAAGAAGCATTGTAACTCTTAAAAGAATTTGTTTACATTAAGTTGTAAGAACTAGAGTGATCAGGTTGTTGATCAGTATACTCTAGAAAGTCTTAGAGGGTATCTAAGCAGTTTGTTCCTAGAGTGATCAGGTTGTAATCAGTATACTCTAGAAGACTTAGAAGTTGTCTAAGTGGAAAACCAATGTAATCTTGTGTGATTAGTGGATTAAATCCTCAGGTGAGGTAAATCACTCCAAGGGGGTGGACTGGAGTAGTTTAGTTAACAACGAACCAGGATAAAAATCATTTTGCAAATTGTTTTTATCTTACAAGTTTTAAAGCTACACTTATTCAACCCCCCCCCCCCCTTTCTAAGTGTTTTTCTATCCTTCAATTGGCATCAGAGCGCCGGTTCTAAGGTGCAAGCACTTAACCGTGTTTAGAAAAAATTCAGGAAGAGAAAAACGCTTCAGTACAAGATGGCTGGTGAAGATCCAACAAATACATTTACATCTGGCTCTGCTGAGCAACACAATGGAAACGGTAACAATGGTTATACTAGACCACCAGTATTTGATGGTGAAAACTTTGAATACTGGAAAGATAAACTTGAAAGTTACTTCCTTGGTCTAGATGGTGACTTATGGGATCTTCTGATGGATGGTTACAAACATCCATTGAAAGTCACTGGCGTAAGGCTTACAAGACAAGAAATAAATGATGATCAAAAGAAGCAATTCAAAAATCATCATAAATGTAGGACTGTTTTGCTGAATGTTATCTCTCATGCTGAGTATGAGAAGATATCTAACAGGGAAACTGCCTATGATATATATGAGTCATTGAAAATGACACAGGAAGGAAATGCCCAAGTCAAGGAGACCAAAGCTCTTGCTCTAATCCAGAAATATGAAGCCTTCAAGATGGAGGACGATGAAAATATTGAGAAGATGTTCTCAAGATTTCAAACTCTAACTGCTGGATTAAGAGTTCTGGACAAAGGCTACACCAAGGCTGATCATGTAAAGAAGATCATCAGAAGCTTGCCCAGAAGATGGGGTCCAATGGTGACTGCATTCAAGATAGCAAAGAATCTGAATGAAGTCTCTTTGGAAGAGCTAATCAGTGCCTTGAGAAGCCATGAGATAGAGCTGGATGAAAATGAGCCTCAGAAGAAAGGTAAGTCTATTGCATTAAAATCTAATTATAAAAAATGCACTAACGCTTTTTCAGGCTGAAGAAGAAGATTCTGAAGAATCAGAATCAGAAGAAGAAGATGAACTGTCCATGATCTCCAGAAGGGTTAACCAACTCTGGAAGAGCAAGCAAAGGAAGTTCAAGAACTTCAGAAGTTCAAAGAAGCCTGAAAGAGGAGAATCTTCTGGTGGCAGAAGATCTGACAAGAAGAAGGTCATCTGCTATGAGTGCAATGAGCCTGGACACTTCAAGAATGAATGTCCAAAACTTCAGAAGGAAAATCCCAAGAAGAAGTTTCATAAGAAGAAGGGTCTTATGGCAACATGGGATGATTCTGAATCAAAATCAGAATCAGACTCTGAATGCGAGCAAGCAAACTTTGCACTAATGGCCACAGTGGATGATGGATCAAAATCTACATCAGAATTAGATTCTGAAGAGGTATTTTCTGAACTATCTAGAGAAGAATTAGTTTCCAGCTTAACTGAACTTCTGGAACTCAAGGCTCATCTTAGTATCAAATACAAAAAGCTGAAAAAGCTATTTGAATCTGAAACTAAGAAGCTGGAAGTGGAAAATTCTGAACTGAAGGAAAAAGTTTTTAAATTATCTAAAGACATTGGATCTCCTTCTGAATCAGAAAAATCCATTCTTAGCCTCAATCATATTCTGAAAGAATATGACTCGAGCTTCAGAAAGTTTCTATCTAGAAGTATTGGCAGAAGTCACCTTGCTTCTATGATATATGGAGTTTCTGGAAACAAAAGGATTGGCGTTGGCTATGAGGGTGATATCCCACGTAAATTTGAACCTGTAGATAATTTGAAAATCACATACAAGCCATTGTATGAGCAGTTCAAATATGGCCACTCACATGATATTAGGCTCACTTCACATGCACAAAGCTTTCATACTACACACACCAAGAAGCATGTGACACAACCTAAAAGATATCATGCTGCCAAACCTAAAGAATATCATGCTGTTCCTCCTGTTAATTATTATGCTAAACCCAAGTTCAATCAGAACTTGAGGAAAACTAACAAGAAAGGACCCGAGAAATTGTGGGTACCTAAGGAGAAGATAATTTCTGTTGCAGATATCCTTGGCAGCAAAGAAGACAAATCACAAAATGTCATGGTACCTGGACTCTGGGTGCTCGCGACACATGACGGGAAGAAGGTATATGTTCCAAGACCTGGTGCTTAAATCTGGTGGAGAAGTCAAGTTTGGAGGAGATCAGAAGGGCAAGATAATTGGTTCTGGAACCATAAGTATTGGTAACTCCCCTTCCATAACTAATGTACTTCTTGTAGAAGGATTAACGCATAACTTATTGTCCATAAGTCAATTAAGTGACAATGGTTATGATATAATCTTCAATCAAAAGTCTTGCAAGGCTGTAAGTCAGAAGGATGGCTCAATCCTATTTACAGGCAAGAGAAAGAACAACATTTATAAGATTGATCTTTCTGATCTTGAGAAGCAGAAGGTGACTTGTCTTATGTCTGTTTCTGAAGAGCAATGGGTCTGGCACAGAAGATTAGGACATGCTAGTTTAAGAAAGATTTCTCAGATTAACAAACTAAATCTGGTCAGAGGACTCCCAAATCTGAAATACAAATCAGATGCTCTTTGTGAAGCATGTCAGAAGGGCAAGTTCTCCAAACCTGCATTCAAATCTAAGAATGTTGTCTCTTCCTCTAGGCCGTTAGAACTTCTGCACATTGATCTTTTTGGACCAGTCAAAACAACATCTATCAGAGGGAAGAAATATGGATTAGTCATCGTAGATGATTATAGCCGTTGGACATGGGTAAAGTTCTTTAAACAAAAGGATGAGTCTCATTCAGTGTTCTTTGAATTCTCCACTCAGATTCAATATGAGAAGGAGTGTAAAATCATAAAGGTCAGAAGTGATCATGGTGGTGAATTTGAGAACAGATTCTTTGAGGAGTTCTTCAAAGAAAATGGCATTGCTCATGATTTCTCTTGCCCTAGAACTCCACAGCAAAATGGAGTTGTAGAGCGAAAGAATAGGACTCTACAAGAAATGGCCAGAACCATGATCAATGAAACCAATATGGCTAAGCACTTCTGGGCAGAAGCAATAAACACTGCATGTTATATTCAGAATAAAATCTCCATAAGACCTATTCTAAATAAGACTCCTTATGAATTGTGGAAGAACAGAAAGCCCAACATTTCATATTTTCATCCTTTTGGATGTGTTTGTTTTATTCTGAATACTAAAGATCATCTTGGTAAGTTTGATTCTAAGGCACAAAAATGTTTCCTTCTTGGATATTTTGAACGCTCTAAGGGCTACAGAGTATACAATACTGAAACATTGGTTATAGAAGAATCAATCAATATCAGATTTGATGATAAGCTTGGTCGTGAAAAGCCAAAGCAGTTTGAGAATTTTGCAGATATAGATATTGATATATCAGAAGCTGAAGAACCAAGAAGCAAAGTTTCAGAAGCTGAAAGTCTCAGAAGCAAAGGATCAGAAGATCAAGTTGCTGCATCTTTAGAGAATCTCAGGATTTCCGAAGAGCCAACAGTCAGAAGATCTTCTAGACTCACTTCAGCTCACTCAGAAGATGTGATTCTTGGAAAGAAAGATGATCCTATCAAAACTAGATCATTTCTAAAGAATAATAATCAGAAGCAGTGATCAGAATCAGAAGATGAAAAGTTCTATTCAAGTGCAACACAGCTGTCATCATGTGTATTCTGATGGTGAACACGTGTCTGTACGGTTGGTAAAAGCGTGAGTGAATCTGATGAGACGCCTCCCTAGGTAACTGTGTTAAATCATTTCAATTACCATGTTCTCTCACCTAACGTCACTCATCATTTAATGCAATTGATTTCATTTGATTCTGTAACTGTTCATTCTCATAATTTTATTGCATTCTTTTTCAAATCCGTCTCTATAAATACATTTCAAATCATAACGTTTATCTTTTTCGCTCCCATTCTCTCCTTCTTCTTGCATGCATTTTTGCAACCTCTTTGGTCTTTTCTCAAACCCTAAGCGGAAACCCAGAAATATTTCTTGCAATCTCAGTACTGTTTCAATGGCTGCTTCTTCGTCTCTCAACGATGGCTCATCTATTCCTCTTCATCTCCAAGAAGAAGATCTACAAATTGTTCGGTTATCTCCTGCTCTATTCCCAAAAAGGAGTTGGAAGTTATCTGTGAACTTATGGTAGACTTTGATAGTCTTGAAGAGCATGAATTTCACCTTAAAGAAGATATCATTTTTCAAGGATGGACTTCATTATTTGCTGAGTTCTGTGGACCGGTTTACCCAGATCTTGTAAAGGAATTTTGGGTGCATGTTGTTGTTGCTCCTAAATCTATTATGTCCTTTGTCTATGGGAAGTTTGTGGTTGTTACTGAAAACATTCTAAGAATGATGTTTGACCTAAGAAACCCTGAAGGTGTTCATGAAGTTGGTCAAAGGGCTGAGTGGGATGAGGTTTTGGCCACTCTCTATACAGACGTGAAGCAAACAAAGCGAGTCAAGGACATGAAGGATCTCTACAAAGTCTGGACCAAGATTCTTATGGGGTGCTTCTATCACAGAAAAGCAACCCATTCTGCAGATTTTGTCAACAATGAGCAGAAGTATATTCTTTATTGCATAGCCACTCAGAAGAAGGTTGATATTATCTACATAATCTTCAACCACATGTGGACTGCTGTAAGAGATTCCAGAAACGCTTTCAGAGCAAAGAAGAGTTGCATTATTCCTTTTGGAAGGATTATTACAAATCTTCTGGTTCACTCTAAGATTGTTGAGGACTTGGAAGCTCAAGGGACCATCAAAGATCTTGTTGTTGATACAAGAAGCTGTTTGAATGCTCTCACCTTGAGAAAGATGAAGGTTATTAAATCTATCAGACAAACCCCTCAACCTCTCCCAGGTGCAAGAAACAGAAGAGATCCTGTTCTTTCAGACTTTGAATCCTTCTTCAGAAGTGAACTGCCAGGAGTCAGAACTAAGTATCTGAACTCACTAAAGGAAGAAAAAGACAAAGATGCTCCTGCTAAAGGTGGTCACAAGAAAGTTTCTACTTCCAGGCCTGCTGCTTCGGAAGATGTCTCAGAAGATGCACCGGAAGCTGGTGTCAAGAAGGAAAGAAGGACAAAAAGAAAATTTGATCATCCTTCTGTTAACCAGGAGAAGGAAGTCCAAAGTGTAGCTGCTGCTACTGTTGTTGAGAAAACTATTGAGGAAGAAGCTGCTGAAGAAGATGTTCCTGTTGTTTTAGCTGTAAATAAAAATAGTGAAAAAGAGACTGCTGAGAAGAAGAAGAAGAAGAAGAGAAAGTCTAATAACAAACGTGTGGAAGCTGAAAAGGCTATTGAGAAGAAGAAGACAAGAAAAAGAAAATTGATCCTTGAAGCCTCAGATGAAGATGAGGATATTCAAGAAGCTGTGAATCAGCAAGAAGAAATCATTAAAGGACCAACAACTCTAGAAGTTGAAGGTCAGAAGGCTGTTGATAATGAGAAGGAGAATCTTGAATCTGCCAGAAGAAGAGAAATCTCTCTTGGAAAGGCAAAGATTGTGGAAGAGCAGAAGAGTAAGAAGCAGAGGAAGCTTGAGGCTGTGTTTGAAGCAGTTCAGAAGGTGTCCAAAGGTATTCATCTCTCTGAACCTGATTCTGTTCCTGCTTTTCGTTCAGAAGTTGCACCAATAACTGTTGCTCAAACCCCTGAACCAGTAAATCAACCAGAAAAAGCCCCATCATAATCACCCATAAACATCCATGTTCTCACACCTCCTTCTTCTCCTGTAACTAATACTCTTACCCCTTCTCATTCACCCATCTCAAATGTTCCCATTCCTACAACTCCACCCACAACCAACATTGCTTTTGACCAGGCCCTTGAAACCCCTGTTCTTGATATCCAACCCCTTCAAACTCTCTTTCCACCTCACAAAAATATATCCTCTTCTAAACCACAACCTCATGCAAACTATGAACCCATTCCTTCCACCTCTCAAAACAATCCCTCAGTATCTGATCTTCCAGATTCTGCATGACATGAGCAATTGCTCCGTGACTGCAACTACACTCCCAAGCCTCGTCCTGAAGCTGAACTGGTAGTGTTAGATTCTGAGAATGAAGCAGAATCATCTTTTCGCTTTGATAGAGAACCTCAACCCTATCTTGTTCTGAAACCAGACTCTCCCATAACCAAAATCAAATCCCGCCGAGCATACCATATTGGTGTAATTTATGAAATGGTAAAGAGGAATCTCAGAAGAGTCTTTGATACTTTCAGAATAGTTGAATATGCTGGATATCTTCTTGAAGTTGATGATGGAAAATATTTTCATCCTATCAGAAACAGGAGAGTTCTTGAGGAGAAGATGTTTGTTGATGAGCTGCTGGACAATCCTTGCAGGGAGATTGTGGTCTGGAGACCTAAGTATCCAGTTCTGACTGGAGACTTCAAGTCATTATTTGACTTTCTGAGGGAGAATCCTTCTGAGGAAGACCCCAATTTAGTCATCCCAGAAGTTGCTGATCCTCCAGAAGTTGAAGGTCCTCCTGCACCAAGGAATCTTGCTGCCATTATTCAAGCTCTTGAGAATGGAGATTCTGATCTTCCTGCTGCAGAATATGAAGGAGATGCTTCTATGGAAGAAGTTGATGCTGAAGATCATCCTGTTCGAACTATTCCTATTAAGGAAAATCAAGTTGATGATCTTACTATGGAAGCTGCGGTTGTGAATGCTGTCCCTCTGGACAGAAGCTGTGAAGCTTCTTCTGGTGAACCCTCTCTTCTGGTGAAGACTCTAGAGGTTATTCAGAAGAATCAGGCTGAGCTAGCTTCTCGCATGGACGCGCAAGATACCATCAATGCTGAGTTCCGCTCTTTCATGGAGAGACAGACTGAGAGCAATATTGTGATTCATGACATGCTGGCCAAGATTATGTCTAAGCTAGGGTCGTCTTAGTCTTTGAGTCTTAGTTGTTTTTCTTTGTTTCGTGCATCTGTCTTCTATGCATCCTCCTTGTATTTTCTGATAATTCTCTTTTGCAATTCAATGAAAATTATCCTTCTTTCTCTCATATTGTTTGTTTTTTCATTTGAATCTTTTGTGTTTTTTGATGTTATGACAAAAAGGGGGAGAAAATGTGATAAATGATCTGATTTACTTTATCAGTTGTTGGGAGAAAGTCTCTACATTTCTAACAGAACTTGCAAGTTCTATGTCTTTGAGTGTTTTGCAGGAATTGAAGATATTCTTAAAAGCTGAACTTCAGAAGCAAAGACATGAGGAAAAGCAATTCTGTATGGAAACAAGCTCATGGAAATTAAAGCAAGCTGAGTGCTGTAAAGCTTCAAGATCAGAAGCAAGAAGGAAGAATGTTATGATATTCTAATGATAGAATATGCTCTAACTCATTCTTATTCCTTATATGTTCTGATGCATGTTTTAGTTCTAAATATGCTCTGAAACATTATTGTTTTTGCTCTGATACGTATTATATGTTCTGATACATATATTATGTTCTGATTCATTCATGCTCTGAATTTTGTCGTTTAGTTTGTTCTGTAACATTTCAGGATGTAGAGACGCTCTGGTGATGCTCTGGTACATTCAACAATGTTATGATACAATCTAGCATGCAATGATTCAAGAAGAAATTCAAGTTCTGAAGCTGTCCTATGGAAGCAAGAATCAAAAGCTATGAATGTTCTGAAAGATCTAAGCATATGTGATCGTCTCAACTGAAATGGAAAATACTCAGGAAAGTCCTTTATTTATAAATTTCTTCCAGTATTTATTTCAGGGGGAGATTGTTAATCTCAGGGGAGACATATTCACACACTATGTTTATATGCTTATGCTATAGCTGTGTAATTGTCTTTACCCGTCTGATATTTTGATTGCAAATTCATATCATTTATATATGTTTTTGTCATCATCAAAAAGGGGGAGATTGTTAGAACAAGATTTGTTCTGATCAATATTCTTAGTTTTGATGATAACAATGTATATGAATTTTGTATGAGATAATGTGGTACTCTAATACTACGCAATTTCCATTTCAGGAATTACATAAAGAGTATGCACAAAATCAACGCAAGAAGCACTGACTCAGAAGGTTCAGCATGCAACATCAGAACATGGTCTGGCCAGACATCAGAAGATGGTCAAGCAGAATCAGAACATGGTCTATGGAAGCATCAGAAGAACTTGAGATCAGAAGCAGAATCACTGGAGTTCTCATGGTAGCACGCTAAGAAGCACTTCAAGGTCAGAAGACAAGAAGATGCTCTGCACCAAGCTGTTTGACTCTGATGATATTCAAACGTTGTTTACACAAACATCAGATTAGAAGCAAGTACAAGATGGCAGGCTACACTGACTGGCAAAAGGAACGTTAGAAGCTATTAAAGGCAACGTCAATAGACACAGCAAAAGCAAGGCTCGAGGTAGTTGACAAAATAGTGAAACATTAAATGCAATGCTGTAAGGATTACGCAAAGCATTAAATTCTCCCAACGGTCATCTTCTCAAACGCCTATATATTGAAGTTCTGATGGGAAGCTAAAAACAACACTTGCGTAAATATACAGAAACGCTATCAAATTCAAAAAGCTCTCAAACTTCATCTTCAACATCACTACATTACTGTTGTAATATCTTAGTGAGATTAAGCTTAAACTTAAGAGAAAATCACAGTTATGATAATAGCTTTCTAAGAAGCATTGTAACTCTTAAAAGAATTTGTTTACATTAAGTTGTAAGAACTAGAGTGATCAGGTTGTTGATCAGTATACTCTAGAAAGTCTTAGAGGGTATCTAAGCAGTTTGTTCCTAGAGTGATCAGGTTGTGATCAGTATACTCTAGAAGACTTAGAAGTTGTCTAAGTGGAAAACCATTGTAATCTTGTGTGATTAGTGGATTAAATCCTCAGGTGAGGTAAATCACTCCAAGGGGGTGGACTGGAGTAGTTTAGTTAACAACGAACCAGGATAAAAATCATTGTGCAAATTGTTTTTATCTTACAAGTTTTAAAGCTACACTTATTCAAACCCCCCCTTTCTAAGTGTTTTTCTATCCTTCACATAGGGTTTCCCAAACCCTTGACCTTTTTGTGTTCAATTTCTAACACTCTTTTTATACTTCTAATCTATTCGACCAATGGTGGTCACAATTTCAGCAAAAGTACTTCTCCTTACCAGGCTTTTTTCAAAGGCTCATAGATGCCTTCAACACCATAGAGTCTCGACCACCTTCCTCGCTACTAACATCTAATATGGTCGTGGAACCTATTCAACAACCTTCTAATGTCGATGCTAACCTGACTCTAATGACAACGGTATGCCTCGTTTATTTTTGTGCTTTCTAAAACTTGTGTCTCTTTCCTAATATAACCTTTCCCTTTAGGGACAAAAATATTCTTCGACGGTCGACTTAGACACAAGTCTATTTCTCCCCCAAGCCCTGTCTCTTTAGAGCACATGGTTATGCTACCTTTCTCTGAGGTACTTCCTTGTCATGCCTTACTTTTTAATCTCCAATATGCTAACCTTGTCTTTTCCTTAGGGGTCTCCCGGTGCTGGTGACGTCGGACTTAGACAACACGTTCAGACGATCTCTCCTGGTGACAGTGTTGCATAATCTACTCATTTGGCCTTCGCCAAGACTGAACTTCATCCCAAGCATGAGACAATTGTTGTTGAGCCTTCAGCTAAAGCCAAACTTGCACTTATGAAGAAACAAAATCTGAGGGAGGCACTTGACAAGATCCAATCTCTCTGACACACCTCACCCATTTCCCATACCTCTAGTTTTTCTCCCATGCCTGTCGACAAGCAAGATGCAAAGGTGATTCAAGCGCTTGAGAACCTCCGGGCGCATTTGTTTGAAGACGAGTTTTTGGATGTCATAGAAATAAAAACCGCTTTGGCACAATAAGTCTTTAAACTTTTTAACGCCATTTCTCTACACGTCACTCCTGACTCAATGGCCCAATACCTGATTGACTTTGAGGCCTTCTTCATCCAACTGGCCAAAGATCCATCGCTTTGATGACATACAAATCTTCAACTAAAAACCAAGGTAAATGAAATGGGTGTCGAGTGAGAATTGAGTGTGCATTTGTAATACGGTGGGAGAACTGACTTTTTTGAAATGTTGCGGATAGCAAGAGTCGCCACCGACTTTTATTTTATCCAATTTATAGAAAGGCTAAAAGAACAGAAAAAACCTTTTCGAAAGAGATTGAGTTAGGGGGGTAAGTTATACAAAGGGAAGGTGTAAGCACCCTTGTACCCATGGTTATTCATGGGCTCTTAATTTCTCAGCTCACTTTGTTTTCAAAATGTTTGAAGTGTGTCGTGTGTGAATAATAAAAGCTTTGAAGAAGAATTTTAGCTTGTAAATAAGCGTAGTTTTTTTAAATTTGATTTTGAAAAGGAGTGGGAATAGATTTTGATTTGAATTTGAAAAAGAGCAAGCAATTAAAAAGCAATTACCCTTTAGTTAAAAAAAATGTTCTTCTAGACTTTGATGGGAAAGGGCTATCCATACCATAAAGAGGGCAGGTAGTCCTTTCATTGGATTTACAAAGGGTCATCAGATTTATCGTTCGCCATAAGACTGTCCCTGCCATAAAGAGGGAAGGTAGTCTTAGGGAAGGATATAATAGTCATTTTAGGCAACAGGTGAGGATACCTTAGCAATTGGGACAATCATCATGTTTTACCGAGGCAACTTCGAGGGACTAGATCTCATATGATGATGATAATGAACTGAGGGCAACATTTGTTTTGCTTAGGTATCCTCGGAATCGAGGGACTTGACTATTTCAAAATCATAATTAAAAGACAACATGTAATAAGGCAACAAGCAACAAGGCAACAAAAGAGGTTACCCTAAAGGTGTGTGGGTGCACAATCAAGTGATCAATATTCAGATATATTATCTTGTAAATATTAGTGATTCTATGTTCAATTCAGGGTTGCACTCCCTAGGATTACTAACCACGCAGTTAATATAAGCAAGATTAAAGGCAAAAATTAAAAGTCATACGCTATTACAATAAACACATGTGGGCAGAAAAATAAAGGCGGAAAGGAAAATCTAAGCTGTTACCATAAAACCCTTGAAGGGTGACAAAAAATAAAGGCAGAAAGAAAGGTAGAAAACTTTTGCGTACATGGCTTTGGGGCAGTTACAATAGAATAAACAGATCAAAAATTAAAATGGTAGACCTTGCAACGTATGAATAATTTAGGCAGACAAAATAAACAAGGCAAAAAGGCAAATCCCGAGTGGGGCAAAAGTTAACCATGGTAAATAGAATAAATCAGCAAGGCAAGGCAAAAACTAAAGGTTTTAAAAAAACCTAAAATTATAACTATAGTTAAAAATAATAATAAACCTAAAAATACAATCAAGATTAAAATTATAAACCTAAAAATAAAATCAAGGTTAAAATGATAAAAAATTTAAAAATTAAACTTTTGTTTTTATTATTAAAGAAATGGTCTTGTTTTAATTTAAAAAAATGTAATTGGATTGTTTTAAAAAAAAGGAAGAGTAAAAATTATATGAATAAACTAGTGTGAAACCCGTGCCTCCGCACGGGTTCTGGTGTGGACCGGTTTTACGTTACCAGTTAGAATATGAAATTCAAAAATAATAGAAAAAATTAAAATAAATTATAAAAAAAGATAAAAAAAGAAGTCTAAGATTAATATATAAGTTAAAATTTAAATTATTAAATGTGTTCCAATATAATATAGGAGTTTTTTATAAACCACTAATATTTAGGTTTTTGTCGGCCACCTTGAGTATTTCATAATATTTTTAAAAAGATAGTTTTTTTGAACAATAATTATTATTTTTCTGTATATAAAAATATGTTTTCCTGTATTTATTTTTCGTATGTAAATATTATTTTTGTTTTTACATTCTTTACAAAATTATTGGAATCAATAGTAAATTTATTCCCGTATATAAATTTTAATTTTTTAAATTTATAGTAAATTAATTATGGAAGACATAATAGATTAAATATATGTTGCTTTTCAAACGGTAGATTTCGTCGTTTCATCGGCCTATATGATAAGTAAAAAATTAAGTAAATATTTTTTATAATATAAAAAAACAATTAGTAAAAAATGATTAAAAAAATATAATATTAAAAAACGATAAACATCTTCTCATCTCTCATAAAAGAATAAACTTTATTTATTTCACCTTGAAATTCTTTTAGAACTGGTACTGTTGATGTTTAAAAAATGATTTTTTTTATATATGCACCAAAATGATTTTTTTTTCTGTATTTTCTTTTATGATGTATGTGTTATACCCCAAAATTTTCCCGCATCTTTTTTCAAGAAAACTCCAATCTGAAAATTAAGAGTCTCATATAATCATGGATTTTTATTTCAACAAATATCCTGACATATGAAATACTTAGTTTTTAGAATTTTTCTTATACAGTAATTTGGCTTGCAGTTGAATTTATTCTTATGCAAACGCCAAATACTGTTTATTACTTCACACATGCTATTTATTTATTTACAGATAAATAGTACTGACACAATTGGTACAGAGTTAAAATCTTTTTGCAGGCGCAGAATCAGGAAACTCAGACTGTAATGGTAACAAGTAGATTATTATTATCTTTTGTTTCCCACTAATTTTTGTACTATATTCCATTATTTTCAAAAATCTTTTCAAATCTCTTTTTCAAAAATCAAATCCTAACTTTATTCTCTACATCTCTCTTTTTCCCAACACTATCATACACTTTCTTTCAAATCTTATTTCCACTCAAATTTTCCTTTTGTACGGAATCACATCATTCCCCAACGTCTCTATCCTTCTTTCCACTCTATAAATACCTCTCATTTTTTCATAAAAATCTCACATCAAATTCTAATTCATCTCTCAAATTTCTACTTCATAATCCATCCTTTCTTCTTCCCCGACAAAATGGCGAAGCGGTGGGAAACGTGTTTTCTTATGGTCATCACCATTGCTACGGTGATCATGTCTTTCTTCTGTCTACATAGCCCGAAACACTGTGGACCTGGGATGCTTATGCTCCCAATCATCTACATGTTACTATTTGTAGCATGGGTTATCAATCGTCATTCTTAAAATTTGCCGTATTTCTTATTTCTTAAATGTACCGTTTATTCGTACTGTTCAATATAGTATGTAATATTTGTACTGTCAGTATTAAATGTTGTACTATTTGTCATAATATTGCTTAATTACTCAGATAATATTTTGTGTGTTTTCTGCCAGTCAAATATTCATTTTTCTGTGCATTAAATGATTTTCAGGGTTATTATCGGTAATTTTGCCCGCATACAGTAAATATTAGTTATTTATTATGTCTGTGTTTTTTTTAACAAGTCATGTAAATAAACTTTCATTTTTCACATAAAACAAAAACAAAAACAACAAAAAAATTAACTTTGACTGTTGATTTTTCACTTTAACTGCTACGTCAATACCTGAACAGTCAGTTGACAGCCAAACTGCTGGCAGTACAATTCTCAGTGTTTTGTACCATCAATCAAATCAATCTGTTACAATTCAAAATTCCAAGATTTTTGTTCTAGAAGTCTTCTGAATATCACGCGATTAGCAGAGACTCAACACTGCATAAAAATCAGGTACGCTTAACTGTCTCCTACACAAACAGTCCCTGACTAAGGTTTTCTTGTTTTTACAGGAGAAACAAGTTTTTGAGACCTCAAATGGATTTCATGCACATCCATATATCTCAAAGTACCATCATACAAATTTTCAAACTTCAATTCACTTAGACGCACCGTCAGCAGCTCAAATAGTCAACAGACGACCCGTTTGACCAAAAAGTCAACAGATAGTCAAAAATGAAATTTTTTGTCAAAGTCCATATTTTGTCAAAGGATTCATCATTTGATCATTGGATGATCATAATTCATCAAGGAAAGATCAAAAATCAACAAAACCCTAAGATTCAAAATTAGGGTTTTTGCCTGAAAAGTCAACTCAACTTTGACTGGTCATAACTCTCTCATCCTTCATCCAAAAAATTCAAACCAAAGCTAATTTTGAAGGAAATTCAATTATCTTTCAAATGCAATTGATCCCATGGTCATTGCATTCACCATTTGAAAAATATGACCAAAGACATTACAGGTCATTTTCAAAGTCAACAAAAAGACAGTTTTTTCAAAAGGACACACAAGGAGCATCAAAAATCATTTTGACATGAGACCAAATACATTGGTTAGAGGACTCTTTGAGGTTTCCAAAAAGTGCAAGAACTCCTTCATATGACAAAAATTGAGGGATTTACACCTTGTTGAAGTTGGCTAAATTTTGGAAAATGCATAAACACAACATTGCTCAAAAATGCATTTTTTCCAAATGGGGCCAAGTTTTCATGGTTCAAACATCATTACCATAATATTATGGGCCTCCCACGACCAAGACAAGGCCCACTCCATTTTTTATTCATTTTTGGTTTAATTTTATCACATATAAGATTAAATTAAAAAGAAAAATGGATGGATAAAGACTAGCTTACAAACCAAGCATGACTCATCAAGAGAATCATTCAACTCTGCCCCAAGCCAAGTACAAACAGAAGGAGGGTGGAAAATCAAGCCATGGTGGCTTAAATGCAAAGCTACTCATGTTGAAAAAGTCAAGATTCCACAAAGCTAATGAATGCTTCTTAGCTTCACTTCCAAGCAGCTCTTGGCCTATAAAAGAGCTATCATACTTCAGCAATCAAAAGAGGACGAATTCAGAAGCATTCATAAGCATATATCACTCTTGTAACAACTTGTAATATTCAAAGAAACTTGAAATTCGAATTTTAAGTTTCAGTCAATTTCAATACAAACTAAACATTCAAACATCATCTCTGAGCTTCACTGAAACTATTCCAATCAATTGCAAGTCTTAAACCTCATTGAATCGAGCTACACAGGTCACGATTTGCTCAAACAAAAACCAACTCATATCTGATCATACACGCACATTTAACAAGATGTAGATATATATTTGTGTTTAGATTGGTGCTCTGGTCGTTTCTGGAGCTTTAATTAAGTTTTAATGACCATTTGCACAAAACCACCGTTTTAGGGTTTCTAAGCTCAAATTTAGGGTTCTTCATTAGAGCCAAAATTAAACCAAATTAAGGGCATGGTTACATTCAGTGGAACAAGACGAATTTAATGGTCCTATCGCGCCTGATTTCTATGCTTGTTTACACCTATTCGCTATTTTGCAGGGATGAGTTTAATCTGTTACATCGCTTCTAGCCAGAAAGCGCTGTTAAAAGTGGTGTATGGAGGTTGAAGATGATGCGTGTCCTCACCCCATTGGCCAGCCAGCGCGCGCGTTCTTTTAAATTTTCCTCTAATCAAGTGTTTTGCAGGTATACTGATTGCCATGCGCCTCAAAATCTGAGCCTTCTGATCCACTTTCCATCCAATCCAACGCGCCAGATCAGGCATGAACATCATGCTCCCTCATAATCAACCACACCTGATTAGTATCCTTTTATTTTTTATTTCTATTTTAATTTCTTTGCAAAATTAATTAAAAATAGTTTCAAAAATTCAAAAAATACACAAAAAATATTTTTAAGTTTCTAAAATGATATTTTATTTTCTGAAATAAAAATATTTTATTTTTATTCATAATTTCAATATTTTGCATAATTAATTAGTATATATTTATATATTTTCTTTTTAATTATTCTAACCAATCAAAAAATCATAAAAAAAATTGTTCTTTATATAAAATATTGTTTATATATTATAGACTAATTTTGTACATATTTTGAATAATTTTCTCTTTAAGTTTTAATTATTTGTATAATTATTTGTATAATTATGTATTAATTAGCTTAATCAATTTCAAATCAATTTCAAATCAATTTCAAAAATTCCAAAAAAATTAGTTTTGTTTTAAAATTAATTGACAAATATTTTGTACATATTTTAAACTTAATTTCTAGGTTTAAATCTATTTTCATCTTTTTTCTTCATTTTAATTTAATTAATCATGCATTAATTATAATTAAAATCAATCATAAAAAATCCAAAAATATGCCTTTTATTTTTCTTGCAATTTAAATTCCTAGATAAATGTATAGGATGTCAAAATCATGTAAATAGGCTTAGTTTACATTTCCTGCACAATCGATGTAATAGCGTAGATTTACTTTCCGCACTTTACATTTCCGCATTTTAATTTCCAGCAAATATAAACTGCGTGTATGTCAAAGATAAAATTGAACCGTTAGATCACTAACTTCAAAGATAAAATGTCTGAATCCAATCACAATCACACTTGCACCTCTTAAGGTAATCCCTTCTCATTCTTTTCAAAATCAAAGTCAAAATTCTACTGTTTCGAGTACAAAATCGAACCTTTTGTTTGTATCCGGTGAAAGGATAGATTTTTAAAGGAAATAGGATAAAGACCTTACAACTCAGGGTAGACCTCCTAGTTTGCTTGCTCAAATCAAAACAAACAAAATTCTCATACACTGTTGTTTTTCAAAACAAAACTTTCCAAAAAGACAATATTTTGTATACATCCAAACACGGATCATTACGAAGTTAACGTTCTTTTCAAAACATCTTTCGAAAGATAAACAAACATTTTGTATACATCCGCACAAGGATCATTACAAATTCAATTTACAAAGGTATTTGAAACCACATATGAGCATTCTAAAGCAATGGAAAAGTGATCGAAAAACAAGTGAGCTAAGCAAACTTAAGAGCCCATGGATAACCATGGATACAAAGGGTGCTAACACCTTCCCTTTGTATAACCTACCCCCTTACCCAGAATTTCTTAAAGGTCTTTTTTCTGTTTCTTTTATAAACCTTTCCTTAATTGGATAAAATAAAAGGTCGGTGGCGACTCTGTGAATTTTCAAAAAAATGCAAAAGCATAAGCGATAAAAAAGAGTCAGTTCACGTATCTCTCCCGCTCAGAGGTATGGCCCGAAAAACGGAGGTCCACAGTATGACATTTGTGACTATTTTTTTTATTACCACCAGTATAATCCGGTTCGGGGGATAAGCTCTGGCATCAAGTGGGCCAAGCCCCCTCTCGATCGCAGTTGCAGGGATCGAACCATGGTTCTCCCTATAAGTCCAGCGCCAATCACTACTGAACCAACTAACGATTAGTTTTGGGAATATATTTTATGATGGTATCAAGATCAAGATATTCTAATTTTCTTTCACGTTTACATTCATTGCAAAAACTACCTAATCTGAACACAATTGAAAGAGACAAAGTTAACAAAATCAATAGACGAAACAAAACTGTTTTGGGGTTACTAAAATAAAATTAGTCAAAAATTAAAAGATTTGATTAAATTGTTAGTCTTAAACATTATTTTATTTTAAAATAAAAATGTTTAATTTTTTTTTTTAAAATAAGATATATTAGAGAACAATCTTTTATTTATCTTAAAAGTAAAATAAGAGATATTAACAATTAAAAATATATATATTTTTAAAAAAATTAAATCAATTTCTAATAAAAAATTTATTAAAAAATTAAAAATATTGAATATTAAGATAAATAAAAGATTGTTTCACCTAAAAATAATAATAATTGAGAATCATTATTTTTTATCCCTAAATAATTAATGAGAATCATAATTTTTCTATCTCATTCCTTTTTCTATCTCAAAAGAAATCTTCTTGATTATTATTTCTTTCTTTTTATCACCACATGTTCTCTTTCTTCCCACCCATGTGTCTTAGCATTATTGCTTCCACAAGATTTTCTTATCTCTTATCAGATACCAAATCAACATGTTACTTATTTCTTGTAATTCTTTATCTCTCTACTCCCCGATTTCATCTACAACACTCTCATTTATTCATACAAAACCCATAATTCTAACACAAAACCCTTATTTTTTTCATATATTCATCAGTCGTTCAACGTAACTCTTTGAAAAGTAAAGAAATTTGATTTGTCCCTTCAAACGCAAAACTTCCATCATCATTCTTTTCCAAGATCCACCATTCAAACGAAAACTCAGATTTCTTCACTACCCTCATCCATTATTCAAACAAAAGTTTATTCATTCAACCTCAATCTACAAAATAAAATCAAGAAAGTATATATTATCCAGAAAATACATAGATGGTAACATATTCGTTTAGATCTACAACCTAAAAAAACAAAAAAGAAATTAAAAACTTACTCTTTTATTTTATCAATGTTATTTAACTTTTTCTATCTTATATGTAAATCTACAACCTGTAAAAACAAAAGAAGTGAAAAAATATTAAAAAGATGAAAAAATATGGGTTTTGTCATGAAGTTCAAAAATAGCAAAAGAAGATCTATAATATCCAGAATGATTACATATATGTATAGATCTATAACTTAAAAAAATTTTAAAACTTACACTTTTTATATGGTTTAAAGTCAGTTTGCGTCTTTGGTATATAGATCTATAACCTGAAAAAAAAGAAAAAAAATAACTATGTAAAAGATTGATGAACATAAATAGATGACATATAAATAAATGAGAATGAGAGAAAATGAAGAAGAAATAAAAGAGATGAATGTTAGAGATGCAATAGAAAGAGAAATAAGAGAGAAAGAAACTTACTATTATCTTTAGGGGGGAATGAAAATTGTTCAAGCAAGAAACAAAAAAGGTTGTTTGAAAAAAATTAAAGATGAGTTTGAGAGAAGAGAGAGACGAACGATTTGATGGAAAAAGATGAGAGAAATGAGAGAGGTTAGAAGTAAGAGGCAACATTCATTATGGAACATTGGGAGCTATGATGCATTATGATTAGACATGTTAGACAATTGTTTTTTCAGAAATCTGTTCCAAGAAATTGCATTGGGAAGGTGAAAAAGTTAACATTTTATTGCATTTGAAGTATTATGAACCATATGAAGGATAAATAGGTAGCGAAAGATAACAAAATGAACAAAGTAGTAGTTAGCTTAAGACCAAGTCAGAAAATGGTTAGAAAAAGTATATATTAGACACATTTTAACCCCAAAAAGAGGATGTGGAGGATTTTTAGCAAAGGGAAAATTGGAATTTTCCAGGTACATCTGTTTTCTTATTTTATAGATATATAAAAAATTTAGAAACCTGGGCGCAGGATTCTGTGTGGAGGAGCTGTGAAGGTTCACCATGGGCAAGCGTCTTGGTCCTTCTGATATGGCTTCAAGATGAATCAACGGCTGGGGCGTGATGGTACACCATACTCCTGCGTAGCTGCATACGTTGGATCTGTGAATAAGAAAGAAAAAAAAATAAATATGTGCAGCCCAGGTCTCAAACCCACGTTCCTAGAGATCACTCATTACACGCCTTGCCAATTAGTCCATTCAATAAATTTCTTGAATTGCTGCAAAAAATGCTTCCAAAAGGTAACACATTGCCGAACCATAGGCATAGATATAAACCAAAAAGGTATTGTGTCCAATGGGTTTGGATGCATGTTGTAATGATTCTATATATACAGGAAAAGTATGAATCCTTGAAGGAGCTTCTGAGGTGTGGGGAGTCACACTACAATATGAAGACCAATGATGCTGAAGATGATGATGGTTTCATTAGAAATGGTGTTCCTGCCAAGGTGATGTGGTACCTATAAATAATTCAATGGTTCAAGAGGCTATTTACTAATTTAAATGCGCAAAGAATACTAGATGACATGCATATGAAAAAATATATGATGGAAAAAATCATCAGGTAACTGATTCATTGAAATGGAAAAAAATGATTCGTTGTTTCCATATTTTGTGCTTGAGCTAAAGAACCTTAGGCTTGGACTTTCCACCGACGGAAAGATTATACTTCATGGTCGGTTCTTCTCATCATTTACAACCTATCTTCATGATTGTGAATGAATCTCAATTATTTGATGTTATCAATGATGATTTCGGATTCAAAACAACCAAGAAATGACAGATGTTTTTTCAAATCCATTGGTTGAATATTTAAAAGTTTTGAGGTAGGAAGACGTATTTGAACTAACAGTGTAATGGAGTGGTTTAATTTTTGGTTTGTAGAAAAATAAATTTCAATCAATTAACAACAGTAAATTTAATTTAGGTTAATAATATATTTTTTTCTCACAAAATTCAATCCATGCCCTATCAATTAAAAACAAGTTGGTTATGTTTAATTCATAAAGTTGACGGTTTCTTAACATTTATAACACTTTTTTTTTAAATACAAATTTTTAAAAATTATATACACAATTTTCATAGATATTTTATACTATTATGAGGGGTATAAAAAGTTAAATAAAAAAATGCATATAATTAGAGTAATTAACTTGTCACCTCCAAAATTGTACCTGCCACCCCCCAATTTTATTTATTTCAACTTTACCCCTATTAAAAAAAAGTGAAAACAAAGAATTTTCGAAACAAATTTTCGGTATGCACCTTAAAATTTCCGGTACAAAATACCAGAAATTTAGTTAATGTGAAATTTCTGGTACAACATACCGGAAATTTTGTTAATTTGAAATTTCCGGTATACCAGAATTTTCAAATTTTCGACATACCAAAATTTTTAAATTTCCGCTTTGTTCTAATTTTGAATCTCTTAAATGGTTGAGATTTTTCCGACACTTTTGGAGGGTACTAGTTGCACCGATACATTTGTGTGGTCTAGAATGTATCATCATTTGTATAAATAGGGGTCTTAGGATTAACGGATAACACATCATTTCAACAAAATGCCTCTTCCTTAATATTTTATTAATGTAGAAGTGTATTTCAATGGCCTCAACCCTGTTGTTCAAACCAAGATTCCAGATGGGCATGAATCCTTTGCCACCTTGAAAGAAACGATGACCAATTTGCTGTCTGATTCTCATAATAGAAGGGTGACAAAGATCGAGTTTCGGGAGGACTGAATTGATACAAATGGAAGGGTGAAATACAACTTAATCGAGTTGAAGAATGATGAAGATGTGAAGGCCATGTGGAAATCATTTTGTCGTAGGATAACTAAAGGTCCGATCGAATTGGATACGCAGATCCAAAGATCCGTTGACGATATAACGAAGTGTCTGATTCGTCCAGAGTCTTCCGGTAGTGCCTAGATTTTCATGTGTTCGTAGTATTGTTTATGCTTGTTGTTTGTCATCAGATGTTCGTTAACTATGTTAATTTGTTATTGATGTCATTTTCTTTATCTACTCGAAACATGTACTAGCCAAAAAGATTATACAAAAATAAGATATTCGTACAAAATATACAAATATAAAAATAATACAGTCATAACAAAATAAATCTACATAGGTCCTCCACGGGGAACATCCGTCAACATAGCTAGAATACTGTAAACCTCACCATCAGGGTTCACCATATTCTGTCAAAACGGACCTGTCAGAAGGTCCTCCTGGAGAACCTCCACCAGTGTGTACTAATGACTTAGTAGATGCACTTGTGGTGATGTCTGTTTCATGCACCATCCTCTCCTAAGCAACTCCCTCCTCAACCACAGCCACCCGCTCCTCAACTTTAGGAACCTTCTCATCAGGTACCTGCTCCTCAACAACAGCCACCGGCTCCCGAACCAGAACCACTGCCTCAACCTCAGTAACCTTATCCTAGTGCACCTGCTCGTCCACAGCAGTGGATGCTCTACAGGGCCGGTGATAGACCAGTGCAAACTGATCTTTGGCACAGGGCCTCATGATTTTAGGGGCCTCATTTTTCCCAACCCAGTCCATTAGTATTAAAAATCTTAAAAAGCTTATTTTGGAAAAGGAAACGTATCATCACTAATGCATTTATTTGGATTCCTTCATGGGATAAATATGACAATGTGCATTGGTATTTATAACATATCTCATTTTTCCAATTTCACAAACAAACGATGTGGGAGTTCTCAACAATTGTGAACCTTAAATTAATTTTTTTTATCCTTTTTAAAATGAAACTAAAATCTACTGTATTGATCATTGCGGGACTTGTTTTAATCTCTAATAATACATACTCAAATTATTATATATTTTTTTCTTTTATCTTTAAAGTTAAACCATCAACTCAAAATAAAAGTTTAATTGAATTTCTACCTTTTTCACTAAGCAACATATAACTATTAATTGTATTTTTTAGTGACATTTATAATTTGTTGTATATATAACAAAATTGATATTTAAAAAAAAGTGTTTTTATTAGAGGCCTATTTTTTATATTAGAACAGGGCCTCTAAATAGTTTGAGACGACCCTGATGCTCTACCACCCTGGAGACGAGGTGCACCGAACCCCCTACCCGCCTGCTCAGCCCTCTGTTTCCTGTTATAACCGGTCGAAGGAACGTGTCCATCACGTAAGACAAAGGTACAAACCTCATCAAAAGTAGCCCGAGCACGTGCATCGGCTCTATCAATGGCCTAACCCGCAACAGTACCATCTCTGCCTCTAGTTCTCACTAAAAAAATAAAAAATATAAGAAAAATAGCATTTTAAAAAAATAATAAAAATACCAAAAATTTCAAAATTTCTGGTGTGGGAAAATATACTAGAAATTTCAAAATTTCCGATATTTTTAAAATTTTATAAATATACTCTAAATTTTATTGGCCAAATTTCCGGTCCGATGCTCAAATTTTCGAAATCGCTCATAGATTTGAAAATTTCGATAAAAAGAGAGAGAGAGAGAGAGAGAGAGAGAGAGAGAGAGAGAGAGAGAGAGAGAGAGAGAGAGAGAGAGAGAGAGAGAGAGAGAGAGAGAGAGAGATTGAGAGAGAGAGAGAGAGAGAGAGAGAGAGAGAGATCAAATTACACCAATATGTTACACTTATAGTTACACTCATTAATAACCTTTGATTTTATTTTAATCCAATGGTTAGAAATATATAATTTGTGACTCATGATTCTTACTTAAAATAGTTTTATTCTATTTTTGGTAATTAATAATTTTGATTTTAACAAATTATAATTTATTCTTTTTCTCATAATATATATATATAATCTCTCCTAATTTTGTAACAATTAAATCACACTTCAATTTTATAAAAAACGTTATTCTAAATATTTCATAAAAAAAATCTAGATTTAAATAAAATCTTTTCTTATTTTAAAATATGTCGATTATATATATAATTTCAAGTAAATAAAATATAAATTTATTTACATAAAAAATATTAAAATTTGTTTAAAATTAAAAAAATCTATAAAAAAATAAGTTTTGATATTAATAAATGTTATAAATCATAAATTTTTAAGAAATATTAATAAGAATAATGGAATGGAATATAGTTTTATATTAATAAAGAGTTTGTGATTTGTTTAAAATTGTTAGTAAACATTATTTATTGAAAAATTATATTTTTTTACAGAGAAATATAAAAAATCACGTATTTTTAAAAAATATTAATAAAAATCAAATGATTTTTACTAATATTTCTTAAAATATGTTATTTTTATCATTTTTTAATAAAACTATAATTTTTAATTAAAAAAACTTGTATTCTTAATTTTAAAAAAATTGCACTACTTTTTAAAATAAAATTTTATTTGATCCACAATTAAATTATTATGTTCTAATTATTTATTATTTAGTTTTTTTTTTTTTTTTGTATTTCTTATACATATTTTGAGAATTATTTTGTATTGTATTTAAAAATAAAACATTTTTATTAGTTACATTAAGCGAATATAATATTATTTTTTCTTTAAAATAAATCACTATTTTTATACCAATTTTTTCTTAGTAACAAACATTATTTTCCATAAAATAATGCTTACTAACAAATTTAAACAAATCACAATTTTTATAGTAATTTAAAACTATATTCTATTCACTTATTATTATTATTATTATAATTATTATTATTATTAATATTTCTTAAATATTTATGATTTTTAATATTTATTAATATCAAAATTTATTTTTATATAATTTTTTAAAATTTAAAATTTTTTTCTGTTTTTATGTAAATAAATTTATATTTTATTTACTTAAATTCACTATATAATTGATATATTTTAAAATAAGAAAAGATTTATTATTACTAAGAATCTTGATTTTTTTAAAAATATTTAGAATCACGTTTTTTATAAAATTAAAGTGTGATTTAATTGTTACAAAATTAAGAGAGATTACATTTATTTTTTGAGAAAAAGAATAAATTATAATATAATAAAATCAAAATTATTAATTACCAAAAATGGAATAAAACTATTTTATGTAAGAATCATGAGTCACTAATTATATATTTCTAACCATTGGATTAAAATAAAATCAAAGGTTATTAATGAGTGTAACTATAAGTGTAACATATTGGTGTAATTTGATCCCTCCTCATATATATATATATATATATATATATATATATATATATATATATATATATATATATATATATATATATATATATATATATATATATATATATATATATATATATATATATATATATATATATATATATATATATATGAAGCGTATCCAGTAAGAACTGATATCTATTGTGAGAAACGAGAACTATCATTATCAACAATTAGATTTAACTAACATTTAATATTTGCAAATTTCATATAAAGAGCACCTTATTGAACCTTTTCTATTACATTTAATATTTAAAACTTACATAAGATTGTTACCTAAAATATTTTTTTGGGGAATATTAAATTTTTATTAAGATATTGTTAAAAACTCGTTACTATCATATTTAATTTTATTTAGGATATTATCATAAAATATAATACAAATATTTAAAATTTAAATTATTTATATAATAAGTATTTAATTCACATTATATTTTATGAATAAATATATATTTTTTACTTTAAGAATTATGATAACCAGTTATATTATTTTTATAGACTATTCAACATAAAATATTTTTATCGATATTGTTTTTAATTAATATACAAATATTTAATTTTATTGTATTAAAAATAAAAAATTAATAATATAACTATATAATCAAAATATATATTTTTTAAAAATATTAATATATTATTTAAATTAAATTATCATATTCATTGAATTGAATCTTACACCCTTAGTCAAGTTTGTTGGTTCGATACATTATGTATAAAACAATCAAAAAGTGGAAACTATTTATTTTTCTTTGACCATAATAATAAAAATAAATTAGAAAAAAATTTATTTCATAGGAGAAATGAGTATTACGCTTAATAGGTAATTTCATTTGGGTTGTTTTCGGTCTTTCACAGTTTACAGTAGTGTTTTACAAATGCCAAAGGTGTTCACATAACACCTTCAACTGCCGCAATGCATGCTGTAAAAATGAATCTCCATCCATCTCACTCACAACATTCCTCCAACACTTCACAATCGCCGGTATTCCTCCCCGATGAGCTTGTAACTGAAGTACTTTCCTCCCTTCCTGTTAAATCTTTTATGCGAATGAGATGCTTGAGTAAGTTCTCTAATTCTCTCTTTACCGATCCTATTTTCATCAGAATGCATCTTCTTCGAAGTGCACGAAACCCCCACCTTGCACTTGTCACTAGCAAGACCAAAACTATCGTACCCTTACCAATATGCCATTTATTCGAAAATCCTCCGATCACCCTTAGTGACGAGCCTCATTACCTTATCAACGATGTTTGTTTATATCAATCCAACAGCCGCGTCATCCATCGTGTTGTTGGTTCCTGTAATGGATTGATCTGCTTTCTCACTTATTCAATTTTGCATCAAGATATAACGTTTCGTTTATGGAACCCATCCACTAGAACAATATCTAAAACATTAGGCCATTTAGATTTTTCAATTGACAGGGTTAGTCAAGCTAGATCTTTAAAGTTCGTATTTGGTTATGATAATTTAACCTCTACTTACAAGGTTGTGTTCCTAAATTTTCAACTTCGCAATACGATAACCGAGGCAAAAGTTTTAAGTTCCGTTGATAATGTCTGGAGAAATATTCAAAATTTTCCTGCGGCTCCACTTCAGTTCAAATTTCGCTTCCACCCTGTTTATAGCTTCCACCATGACAATGATGGTGTTTATTTGAGTGGCACTGCTAATTGGTTGGGTGCTTTTGACTACGAGGTTAAATCTCTTGAGAATTATGTTATTATTTCTCTTGATCTGGGAACCGAGACATACACGCAGATGCATCTGCCTCATGGTTTTGTTGAAATGCCTCGAGTAGACCCAACTATTGGTGTGTTGAAGAATCGTCTTTGTTTTTCTTATGATTTTAGACTAACTCATTTTGTTATATGGCAAATGATGGAATTTGGAGTTCAAGAATCTTGGACACAGTTTCTTCAAATTAGTTATTTGGATCTTCGAATTAGTGTTTTGGATTTTATTCGACACAATTTTGGAGATAAGGAAATTTTTATGGTGCCAATATATCTGTCAGAGAATGATGATACGTTGATATTGGCTAGCAGGTTAGAAGAGCAGGCAATTATGTATAATATGAGAGATAACAGTGTCGAAAGAACTAGAATTACGAATAAAATAAGATGGTTCTTTGTCAAGGAATATGTGGAAAGCTTGGTTTCAACCTCTGAATAGTAAGTTCTTGTTTCATTAATTCGCGTATATTGTATATGCATGCATGATTGTTACCTTTACTTCAACACTTTGTCACAAATTCGCGTATATTGTTTATTTTAAGCATTTAACTGTTTTGTAAATTAATATATATTAGATATCCTTCTTGATTTGACAATACCAGTACAAGCATAGCCATATAAGTTTCTGTTTCTCTACCTATATTAATGATATTGATAGAGAATCCAATATGCTGTTGCACTTTTGAGAATTATGCATCATTTTCCTTTGAGTTTTTGTTCTTTTATTTTTTCACTCTCCTGCTTATGCCTAATTGCAGTCTTTTTTGAATTATAGATTTACAACTTTGGCCAAATCAACGATATATGGCAGGATGGTATGAAGAAATGAGCATGTTGGAGATATATTTTCTTCAGTTAGAGTACTCACTTTGTATAAGAAATTTATAGCTTATTTGTTATTATATTAGAGTTTCTTTGAAAATATATATTTGAAACTTACTGTTGTTTGTCTAAGACATGTGATAAATGTAATTGCTTTGCTTTTGTAACATTATTTAAGCTAAATGTTGCCTATTCATTACACCACAATGATTTTTGATTTTTGGCGCTAATCTTTGAGCCAATAATATTAGTAGGTATTCTTTTGCAAATTGATTATTGGTTTCTTATTTGTTATTGTTTCACTGTTCTTTAACTACATCTAATAGAGTAATGCTAAATAACTGAATAGATGGGTAGTTTTTCACCAATAGATAAATGGAATTATGAATTTTGTGATAACTTTCTTGTTAAGGTTTATGAGACTATGGATTTTAATTTAAAACTTATTGAGAAAATTTACAAAACTTACAAAACTATAAATAATCTATTTGATGGTAACAGAAAAGGCGTAACCGCATACTCCTCTATAGCATATATAGCTTGAATGCACATGTTTGGTTTTCTATGTAGTTAAGAACAAATGATAGATGAATTTTTTTTTCATTAAATTAAATACATATTAAATTCGGTTGGGTGGAGGAAGAGGGTTTGTCGAACTTTATGGATTGACACTTCTTTTTTTCGCCAAAATTATGTCAATGATAGAAGAACGGGTGTTGTGTTGCTCGCAACTACATGGACCCTTTAGCTTCTAAGGAACGGAGTTTGTTTTCCGAAGGATAATTGGAACGTGAACAATACCGACGAGTTTGTTAAGGATACCTTTCTTTTTCTCTCGTAAATGTAATTGGTTTCTAATATATATATTTTTTTGTCGGGCTTTCCCGCTTCTTCGTGTAATCGGGTTGGAAAACCCTTAGTTCTCCCTATCAATATATCTTACTTACACACAAAAAAATTTGGTTGTTGGTTTGTAATATATTTTTTTTTTGTCGGGCTTTCCCGCTTCTTCGTGTAATCGGGTTGGAAAACCCTTAGGAAAAAATGGGTTTGAACCTGGTACTAGAAGGTTACCAACCAATACTCCACCAACTGAGCTACAGCATTTTGTTGATTACAAATACTTTTATAAAGTTTTTATATATATTAACTCAGTAAATTATATATTAACATTTTATATATATTAACTCAGTACATTATATATTAACATTTTATATATATTAACTCAGTATTTTTTTTTTTTAAATTGTTTTTTTGTTTTATATGTAATTAACGTTTTTTATAATGTTTTCTTATAACAATTTTTTATAACGTTTTTTTTATAACATTTTTTATAATATTTTTTTATAATGTTTTTTTTATAAAGTTTTTTTTTTACTCAGTATATAACGTTTTTTTATATAACATTTTTTTTTTGATATTGTATTTTTTAAACATATTATTTTTTATAAACTATTTAGTATATATTTATTTACTCAGTATATAATTATTATTTTTCATATATATAGTTCAATTTTAAATAATGTTTATAAATTTGTTTTAACGTTAATATATATATATATATATATATATATATATATATATATATATATATATATATATATATATATTTCATTTTAAAAAACATATAGTTTCATAGAAAAATATAGTTTAACGTAAAAAAATTATCATAACTATATATATAGTTTAACATATAGTTTAAGTTAATATATATATAGTTCATATTGTTTAACGTTAAACATATAGTTTTATAAAATATTATAAAAAAAACGTTTTTATAAGATTTTAAGAGTAAGATTAAAACAAATGACATGAGTTTAGTGCTTGGGTATTGACTGACTATATTAATGGTCCTGGGTTCAAACCCTATGGAAACCATTTTTTAGAATTAATATTCTATAAACATATTCCACCAAACAAGAGATTCGAAGCAATTCTATCCACATAATCAAACTTTTACCTCCTAATTGATTACTGTAAATTTTCTCATTTACTTTTAAACTAGAACTTTATCAGTATCTATAATCTAATAAAAAGTCAGAGCCTAACCAGAAAATCATCACAGCATTTCATAAATCAATATAACAGTGAGGCCATCAAAGAGTTGGAGATTACAAGCTGCCTTTACACGAACAACAGTAAGTTTTTATATTTATTTCTAAAGAAACTCTAACTGAAGAAAATGTAGCTCCCACAATTGATTTGGTTAAAATTGAGTTGGAGATTACTTCAGTTTTGCCAAATTGTGGATCTATAATTCAAAAAAGAATTCAATTAGGCAGAGGCAGGAGAGTGAAAAATTAAAAGAACAAAAACTCAAAAGAAAATGAATGCGTAATTCTATAAAATTCAACAAAAACTTGTAAAAGTAAATAAATAAAGAAATTAGCTTCAATCATCATGCCATGGATAAAAGCTTGTTGGCTGTTTAATTAAAATTTGGATTTTGTATCAATATCATTGATAGGTTTAGAAACAAAATCTATATGGTTGTACTTGTACTGATATAATCAAATCAAGAAGGATATCTAATAGGTAGAGAAACAAAATCAATATGACTGTTTATTTTATTCATGCATTACACAAAGTACGCGAATTAATGATTGAAGAACTTACTAATCAGAGATTGAAACCAAACTTTCTACATATTCCTTGACAGAGAACCAACCTATTTTATCGGTAATTCTAGTTCTCTCTACATTGTTATCTCTTATGTTATAGAGCATTGCTTGGTCTTCTAAGCTGCTTGCCAATATCAATGTATCACCATTCATCGACAAATGCAAAGGCACCAAATAAAATTTTTTATCTCCAAAGTTGTAATCAATTCCAAGATTCAGATATCTAATGGTAAGAAACTGAGTCCAAGATTCTTGAACCCCAAATTCCATCATCCGCCATATAACGAAATGAGTTTGTCTAAAATCATAAGAAAAGCAAAGACTATTCGTCAACAACCTAATAGTAGGGTCAACACGCGGCATTTCATCAAAACCATGAGGCAGCTGCATCTGCGTGTATCTCTCGTTTCCTAAATCAAGAGAAATAATAACATAATTCTCAAGAGATTTAACCTTAGAGTCAAAAACAGCCAACCAATTCACAGTGCCACTCAAATAAACACCATCAAACGCACTTCTGTTGAAGCGATACATGAACAGAAGAGGAAACACTGGGAAATTTTGAATATTTCTCCAGATATTATCAACCAAACTCAACACTTTTGTCTCTATTATGTTTGCATTGTGAGGTTGAAAATTTAACAATACAATCTTAAAATTCGAGGTTAAATTATCATAGCCAAAGGAGAACTTGAAAAATCTTGGTTGATTAACCCTGTAAGTCTGTCGATTAACCCTATCACCAAAAATGCATAAATTGCCTAATACTTTAGATATTATTCTAGTTGATGGATTCCAGAAACGGAAGCGGAAATGTAAGTTTATAGGCGTAATATAATAAGTGAACAAGCAGATCAATCCATTACACGAACCAACAATACGGTGGAAGATATGGTTGTTAGATCGGACGAGACAAACATTGTCGATAAGGTAATGTGGTTCGTCAGTAAGTGTGACCTGAGGGTTTTCGAGTAAATGGCAAACAGGGAAGGGTACCAAGGTTTTAGTCTTGCTTGTGCCAAGTGCAAGGTGAGGGTTTTGTGCAGATCGACGAAGATGCATTCTGATGAAGATAGGATTAGTATAGAGAGAATTAGAGAACTTACTCAAACATCTCATTCGCATAAAAGATTTTACAGGAAGGGAGGAAAGTACTTCGGTTACAAGCTCATCCGGAAGAAATACCGGCGATCGTAAAGTATTGGAGGAAGGTTGCATCTGAGATGGAGGGAAATTCATTTTCACATGCAGGCACGGCTGCTGTTGGAGGAGTGATTATATATTATACGAATTATATATTTTATTATTATGGTTAAACAGAAATAAATAGTTTGGCTTTTTTGAAAATTTTTAAACAGAATGTATCAAGCCAAGAAAGGGATGATTGTTCAAATGAAGGGGTAAGATTCAAATAAATCAATATTTTTTAAATTTAATTAATTAATTAAATTTTAATAATTTAATCTAAATTAGTTTAGTTTTTTTTAACAAGTTTGACTACTACAAACTTTCCTATACCAGCAAAAAAAATATTTCAATTGATTTGAATATCGGTTTAACATCATTCAAAACCCACTATCTAAAAAAACCATTTCAAATAATAATAATACTTAATATTTCTTTTATTTTGTATGAATTTAGTTGTCTTATATTTATTAAAAAAAGACCATAGGTACATGCTTTTAGATTTTGATACATAAATATATTATTATTGTGTTACTTTTATTTTTATTTAATTAATTGATTATGAGCTTTATTTTAATTTTTTTGTTACAATTTTTATTTATTTTTTGTATCTAAAAATTTGACTTTATTTTAAATCAAAAAATTATTTTAATTAATTGTTATAAATTTGGTTGATCCCCACATCTAATTTTTTTATTTAGTAAAGCCATGATCTTAAGTTCATTTGTATCTCATCTAGTAAGTGTTAAAAAGACCAATTTATTAATATTTTAATTTAAATAATTTTTTTTATAAATGACATTAAAGGGAGAGCTTTATTTTAAGATTAAAATATAGAAAATAAAACAACATCATCAACAACAACAACAACAATAACAATAATAATAATAATAATAAGGGTTAAATACCTTTTACCCCCTGCCAAATAAGCGAGTTTTGATTTTTCCCCCTTTAAAAAAAAATTGATGCGCAGACCTTACCAAATGCAGATTCCAACCATTTAAACCTTTTACCATGTTTTTACCTAGAACACCAGGTTACCATCCTACGTGTCTGTTACTAATGACACGTAAGCCATAGTATATAAGTCATTGTTTTATTGTTCACATTTTACCCCCTGAAAAAATTAGGGCAAACACTCCTGAAAAGAGCAAAGAGGCAATGGCGAAAACGAAGAAGACGAAGACAAGCAAGACGGAGAAGACGAGCCAGTCAAAGAAGACGGCGCGGTCAAGCAAGACGACACAGTCAGGCCAGAGTGAGAAGACGATGTAGTCAAGCCAGTCATCCAAGAGAAGTCGTGAACCGGGACGAACCTGTAGAAGAATAAGTTATTGAAGATGGAAAGGTACGAATTTTAGGGTTTAACAAATTTTAGGGTTTGTCATCATTTTACGGTTTAACAAATTTTTCATTTCCTTTAAAAATTTCAGAATTTGCATTTAATCAGTGTTGTTTTCCATCATGGAGGGGAATTTGTGGGCATGGGTGATGGGGTTATGATATATAGGGGAGGGGTAACGACACATGTTACTAACATTCACATTGACAACTTTACTATGATTTGCGTTAACAAGCTGTTGAATGAGTGGGGTTACAGTGAAGGCACATTTAGGGTATGGACAAAGGTTGTTGAAATTGATCCCAACTTTTTCCAAATTAAGAAAGATGATGACTGTTATGATGTAGCTGCATTTTCTTATGCCAATGAAGTAGAGGGTGTCATGTATGTAGAGCATGATGTAGTAGATGTTTCATTTTCAGTTGTTAGTCCTAGATGTGTTAATGAAACAAATGTTCAGGATCAAAGTGATGAAGAAGGAGTGGAAGGATTAGAAGATAGTGAGGATGAACGTGCCACTGGGTTGGAGGATGGGTTTGAAGACATAGATGTTTCTGTACCTAGGAAGGAAGCTCCTTCCCTATCAGATGTTATGAGGGGTTCAAAAAAGAAAGAAATGGAAGATGAATATGTAACTGACGAGTTGGACAGCTCAGACCCTGATTTATCAGATGAGGACAAAGTTCACAAGTTTGAAAAGTTTAAAAAGGAGCATTACAATAAGAATTTTAAATTTGAGTGGGGTATGGAATTTAATTCCCTTGATGAGTTTAGAGAAGTTATACGTGAGTGGTCAGTATTAAATGGTAGGGAAATAAAGTTTGTGAAAAACGAGAGCTATAGGGTTAGGGTGGAATGTAGGGCCAAGTGTGGGTTTTTAATACTTTGTTCAAAGGTGGGCCACAAACATACTTTTGCTATAAAAACAATATTTGATAAGCACACATGTGCTAGGGTTCTAGACAACAGATATGCATGCTCAAGGTGGGTGGCCAAGGCTGTTGTAAAGAAGATGCAAACATCACAAAGTGTTAGGATTACTGACATTATTCAAGACTTGAGGCAGAATTTTTCTGTGGGCATCACTGTTGCAAGGGCATGGAAGGCAAATCTCATAGGCAAGAGGATTCTTGAGGGAGATGCAGATAGGCAATATGCAAATTTGAGGAGGTATGCATCTGAGCTACATAGAGTTAACCCTGGTAATACTGTGAGTATCACTGTCAACAGACCTAGCCCATCCATACAACCAAGATTTGAGTCCTTTTACTTTTATTTTGATGGTTGCAAAAAGGGGTTCACTAATGGCTGCAGACCCTTTGTTGGGGTAGATGGGTGTCACTTGAAAACCAAATATGGGGGTCAGTTGCTAATTGCTGTGGGTAGGGACCCCAATGACCAGTATTTCCCTTTAGCATTTGGAGTAGTTAAAATAGAGAATAAGGAAACTTGGAAATGGTTTATTGATTTGCTGATGGGTGACATTGGGCAGGACAACAGATGTGTATTTATATCTGACCAACAAAAGGTTAGTGCTATAGTTATGTGTCTTTGTGAAATTTTGTTGTTCTTTGTGTTATTTTTTCTTTGTGAAAATTTATGTCTTTGAGTTTGTGATTGCAGGGACTAGTTTCAGTCTTTGAAGACATGGGTGAAAGGGTGGAACACAGAATGTAAGCATGCTTTTAATTTTTTCCAAAATGTGATGTTCTAATGAACAACATTTCTGAGTCTTTCAATGCAACAATATTAGATGCTAGGGATAAGCCAATTCTGACCATGTGTGAATGGATCAGAAAGTATTTAGTGAATAGGTGCTCAACATCTGCTTTGAAGCTAGAAAAATGGCCACATAAGGTCATGCCCATACATAGGAAAATATTAGACAAGGAGGTTTCCCTGAGTGCTCATTGGCTGCCTACTTAGGCAATGAATGAACAGTTTCAGGTCACACATTCTTTCAATACTCAAGAGTTTATAGTGGATATTTCAAAAAGGTCATGCAGTTGTAACTTTTGGGAGCTGGTGGGCATTCCCTGTAGGCATGTTGTAGCAGCATTAGGTTTTAGACAACAAAACCCTGAGGATTTTGTGGATGAGTGTTATTCTAGAGAGAGGTATCAGTTGTGTTATAGTTTTGCTGTTAGTCCCATTAATGGACCGGATATGTGGCCTGAGATAGAATCGGATGAATTGTTGCCACCAATGTTTAAAAAGGGTCCAGGGAGGCCTAGAAAACTTAGGATTAGAGAGACTGGTGAAGATGGGGCTAGAAGAAGGTTTCGTGGAGTCTCTTATAGATGTACAACATGTGATAAATTTGGGCATAATGCACAGTCTTGTAAAAGCTCAGTTCATGATCAAAATGCTCTCAAGAGAAAGGTATGATGTACAAACCTAAGTTGTTGTTTATGTGTGACTATTGATACTGATAATTCTAACTGATAATTCTGTTGTTTGATAGAAAAAGTGAAGACAACTCAATCAACTCAAACAACTCAGCATGCAGATGGAGAAGTTTCTACTCAAAATGCTGTAAACCATGATGAAAGTGCTGTAGAAACACAAGCAAGTAAAGTTATGCCTACTGATGCAACACAAGCAAGTGAAGTTATGCCTACTGCTGTAGAAACTGATGTCATCCCAAATGATCCAGCTCAGACTGACTATTTTGATGGAACTTCTGATGATATCATAACAAGCCTACCAGACATCACCACTGCTCAGAATTATAAAGAGGTCACCAAGACAAGGAAAGTAGTGAAAGAGATCAAGCCAATGAGAAAGAGGTCAAGTGAAAGAATCAAGATAAATTGGTTTAAAAACCCAAAACCATTTACAGGGCCAGGATCCAATAGTGATCAACCAATGTCTTTGACAGATGAAGAGGAGGGAAGTGGATCAAAAAAATCAAACAAGAAAGCAAAGAAATAGAATATTGTCTCTTTATGTTTTGTCTCATGTTTTGTGTAATCTTAATGACAATGTTATGTTGTTTTGTGTAAGTTAATGGTGTTTTGATCTAGTGATCTTTGACTGATGTTTTGTGTAAGTTAATGTTTATGACAATATAAGACTTAAGGTCTTGATTAATATGAACTACATTTTGTGCTCATTGGCTGTTTACAATTTATTTTCTGGTGCACATGTAATTCATTACACCTTATAAACAAAACAATGAGACAGTTTAATACATCTAATGCCATAAATTGTAAACAAAAATTTCCATTAATTCATTTGAAGTTTACATAATTTTTCTTCATGACTGATTTTAACCAAACCCATCACAAGACTACAACAACTTAAACCAAGCATACTATAACAACTTAACACAATCCTACTACAACAATCTTGTTATTATAGTACTCTAATGCCTAAATCTTGAACTTCAAAATCACTGCAAACATGATCAAACAAAACATGAAGGCCATTTTCATCTGATAAATCTTCTTCTGCATGATGGTAACTTTCAACTTTGTTTTTCAAGCTTTTTCACTGTTATTTCCAACTTCACCAATGCAACATTACATTTCTTGCAGTCACGATTTTCACTCTTTGTACTTTCACCCATGGTTGTGGCAAATTCATCGTCCCATAAAAACAAGTCACAAGAATTAAGACCCTGCAAACATCAACAAAAATTGGCATGAAACGCATATATATCATGAGACAAATTAACCCAGACAAATATATAAATCATGCGGCATATTACCCCAGCCAAACGACACTTCCAAAACTTCCGGTTTCTATTTTGCATAGTATTTGCTACCCACATCTTCATTGGCAAACGACAACCACACTGGGGAACACTCGAAATCTCAAGCGAGTTGCTGCGTCCATTGCTGTAGCTTTGATCCATGCCGCTTACTGATGATGACGACGAAGAAGATGATGAAGAAGAAGACTGCGCAGCCTTTGATGATGATGGACACGATTTGCCAAACCCTAGTATTCAAATTTTTGATTTGGGAATTTTATGGTCTGTAAGGAAGATGGAGGGAAAACGATGATGATGTGCCAACGTGGCATTTGTTTCAGAAAAAAATAAATTGGTAACAGACACGTAGGATGGTAACCTGGTGTTCTAGGTAAAAACATGGTAAAAGGTTTAAATGGTTGGAATCTGCATTTGGTAAGGTCTGCGCAACAAATTTTTTTTAAAGGGGGTAAAATCAAAACTCGCTTATTTGGCAGGAGGGTAAAAGGTATTTAACCCTAATAATAATAATAATAATAATAATAATAATAATAATAATAATATTAAAAATATAAACTAAATAGTTAAGAATGGAGTGAAAATGTTTTTTTTTGGCAAAAGATACAAAGACCAAATATAATTGGCAATTTTTTAAATACGAAAATGTATTTCCGCACACATAAAAAAATATAACATATATAAATAATGGATAATATAAATATAACATTACATCTCATCAAGTGATGGTAGAAGATGTTTAAAAATCTTTAGAATATCTTCGGTCAATCTTGCAACCTTCATACCCACCTCGATCAGAACATTTATTTTGTAATGGTGAAATATACTTCATGTAACAATTAAATCTTCACCCGTCTTCAACTAACATTTGATGAATTGTATCTGCCCTTTGTTGTCCATGGAGGGTAAATTATATGCACTTTGTCTGATTTGGTTTGGATTAGTTATGAATAATCAATCCAAAATCCAATTTGAACGGAACATTTTATATAAAATGACATCCAAACACATCCAATAATATTCAATTTTTTAAGATTTTCGACTTTTTTGAATCGGTCTGGATTTGGACACCCATAATTAATTAATGTTACTTTTATTAATTTTATCTAAAAAATTATATATAGTAATTTAATTTTGTACAAAAAATTTGTATATAATAATTTAAATAATTTATTTTTTAAAAAATAAATATTTTTAAATTATGATTTAATTTAAATAACTTCTATTTCTTAAAAAATATTATAATTTTATATTATTATTAAAATAAAAATAATTATAAATGAGATAAATTTTTATGTATAAATTATGTCAACTAATCTCTGCCTATCATCAACTTAGTTATCACAATAACAAAAGTGAAACTTTTTTTTTGTGTAAGCAAGATTATATTAATCAGAGAACTAAGGGTTCTCAACTGAAACTTAAATGAAGAGAAAACTAAAATCTCAAAAAACATTAAAATAGATTTTAAAATAGAAAGGCTATAAATGAGTCGAGTCAAATTGAGGCAAGTTCGACTCAACTCATTAATAATTTGTTAGCTCAAATTTTAATTCGAGTTTGACATGACTTTTTTTAAGTTCAAGGTCGACTCGTTAGAAGTTCAAGAACAAGTCGGTTATACTCGTTAGGTTAATTTAGTTAGATTTAGCTTGGTTGCTTCATGGATTTAAAAGCCATTTTAAGGTTTATTTTTGTATATATTAGACATTTTAAAGTAATATTTGTCCCTTTGATCTTTGTGATTCACATGGAGTATTTTTCTATAATTATCCAGAATTATCTAGAAGATTGGAACTCTTGAAAATTTTAAATTCCATAAGAATTGCGATACCTTGCACTTGAACCACTTAAGCTTCGCGGAAGATGTGTTACTTTTCTATCACGGTGACTATATATCTAGTCACACTATGTTACAGGGATTAGAACTTTTCGCTAGAACTTTTGGCCTCTATCTCAACAAGAATAAATACGAGATATATTGTAGTTGTAGTATGAAAGAGACTGATATACAGAGACTCTTGGATGCTTTAGGATTAAGTAGAAGCAGTCTATCTATCAAGTATTTAGGGATGCATAAACCTCTAAGAGAATTTCATTAAAAGACTATCAAATTCTGGTGGATAAAATGACAGGCAGGATCAGAACTTGGAGCTCCGGACAAATATCCTTTGCAGGTAGATTTATTCTTATCAACTCTATTATGCTGACTATTCACACATACTGGAGCCAAATTATCATTAGCCCCAAAAGGGTGATAAATGAAATCAACGATATATGTAGGTCCTTTTTGTGGACAGGTAAAGCCAATACATGCAACCCTATGAATGTTACTTGAAATAGTCTGTGTAAGCCTAAACCTAAAGGGGGTCTCTGATTCAAAAACACTATCCATTGGAATATATTTACTATAGGTAGGCATGTTAGGAATATTACAACAAATAAGGAAAATCTCTAGGTAAAATGGATGCACCTTGTTATCCTTAAGATGAATAGTGGTGGGATTACAAGATTTCAAAACAAGCTAGCTGGTACTCAAAAAAAATTGTTAAGGTCAAAAGAACAAATCAAAAGTAAAGTTGACAAGCATGAATTTGTTAACTGATTATAGAATAAAATGATAATACTCTTTTCAAATATTGATCTAAAGTGATAATACTCAATATTTTCAATGATTTTGATCCAACTAACTTGATAGATAAACATTCCTACTGCATGCTTCAATTTAGCAACAAATTTTACTCAGATTTGATAGAGAGTTGTTTGAGGGATTATTCTAACGAAGAATGATTAGACAACTCCTAACTTTGTTATACGAAAACCATTACTTGGATCCACTAAAGTCTTCTTTAGAGTATTGATAAAAGCTTCCCTTACTTGATAAACAACAATCAATACTATGAACAAGAAGCTAACCTTTCTCTTGATATGTTCAACAAAACTTCACAAAAAATACTAGATTACCTAATGTAATATTAATCTACCTCTCACACTCAATATTTATAGTTTAGCACCTCAGCAATGAGCTCTTGGCATAAGATTAAAGATGATGAATAATATTTTAAAATATCACACAACACACCTACAAAATTATCATAATCTCAACTTTCAAAGATGTTTTTCACAAGGATTATTCAACAAGATAGTATGTATATGAATGAAGAAACTCTCATGATTTCTCTCAAAATTCTTGACAAAGAAGTATTGGGTTCTTGCTTAATTTACTTGGTCTTAATTAATCTAATTGAATTGACCGACTCATAATTAAGACCTACTAACTGGATTTCTTACCCTGAATGTTTCAACCACTTATCAAAAGAATCATCTCTTGTTAAAGATACCAAAAAAGGTTTAAATAAATGGTATAGATAAGGCACAAAAAGGTAACAAAAAATATAATATGATTCGTGTAACACCCAAATCTACCCCACAATTAATACGGAAAATCAGAGTGCGAAATCTCGAAACAAACATCAGGATTTGATTCGTCACAATTATCAACTCAAACAAATCACGAATCATGCTCATAATCATAGATACATAACACATATAATGGAGGAATCATACTTCATTAAAATTTCAAACCAAATAGTTCATAATATCGCAGCGGAATTCATCAACATCATAATTCAAATCATACATATACGCCAACTATGGCAATCAACAAATCCAACATGTCTCAATATAAGGAGAACGATACCAAAATCCAACAAGATATTACGACATAAACAAAGCAAATAAACGTCCCCGAGTGTCACGTATCAAAGCATAGGCACACCGACTCGAGCTATAAGGTAAATGGCTACTCCACGTCGTTATCTGCACGTTACCAACAAAGGGTAACATTCAAACAGAATGGGTGAGATATCATTCATTATAAAGAAACGTATGATAATATTCAAAGCATGGTAAAAATTATACATATATCACCACTTCTCATCATTAAACAACTTACCAAAACGACAACAATGTCATTAATCAATTATGACAACATACTCAATTCACAATTGCAATATCAATGCATCACAATAACATCTCATCACCACGTCACAACAAACATCTCATCGTCTCAACAATTCAAACACAAAGCAACGCAATTGTTAGCTGAAGATTTCGTTTAGAAAGAATATCCTTTGAAGAGTTAGAATTCGAAGGAAGATGGTTACTGATGACCATTTTTGAGTTATGGTTACTGATGACCATTGCTGAGTTTAAAAATGGCTACTGATGGCCATGTTTCGAGAATGATTGTTTAAGTTGAAATGAAGATAGTTAGGAATGGAGCTAGTTCGAAGAGAATCATCTTTGAGACTTAAACGTTTTTGCGAAATACGTAAAGTACTGAAGCTTAACGTGTTTTCGTGGCATTCTCGGTTCTGATCACGTTGCCACGCGTCGAAAAAGGATTCAGGCGGGAGGATTTGAATTTCGAAGTAGTTTGTGTGAGTGCACAAAGACAGATGGCATCCCAGGGATTCTTGTGGGCAACGTGGCATCAGATTAGTGTAGGACCGTTAGGGTCGAAATTAGTATAAATAAGGATCTTAGCGTTAGGATTCCGTGTGTTCATTTTGTACAAATCACTCACAAACCACTCAAGTATCAAGTGTTTAGAGAACGAGTTCGCTGAGAAATGTACGTATGACACCAACACCAGTTTAATACATTTGTATCTTTCTTTATTCAAGTATATTTTCATTATTACTGCTTTCGTTTATTTTCTGTTATTTACATTCCTGCACTTCTTTTATTTCGTCTAACTTTTATCTCGAAGCATTTTACATTCATGCATTTAACATTCTTGCACGTTATATTCTTGCACTTTACATTTCTGCAGTTTATACGCTTTATTTATACTTCTTTGTCGAAAGTCATACTTACGTGTATAACAAGTGTTGTTTTTTAAGTGAATATTCATTCGATCACATTACAAACAAGTTTTCTTGAAGTCAGAACAAACAAGCATGAATCAAATCATATCGAAAGACAATTGTTTGACTATGTCCTAGGATCAATCTAGTCGATCCTGCGAGTAACCCAAGTATATTTTATAGTTTGGAGGACTAGCGGTTGTTTACCGGAAATCACCATAAACAAATTGGCACGCCCAGTGGGACAGTGTCAAACAGATTATTATTAATTGATTGTTTTGTTTTGTCTAGAAAATATCAATACCTTGTATGAACCTTAGGAACGGTAAATTAACCAACAGTGCACAACCGATTCCTAAACGAAGGTACAACAAGAAAATGGTCAATGCGGCCAATGGAGGGGGAGATCAAGATCCCCCACAGGGGTCAGGAACAGTAGCGGCAAATTCCACGCACGTTTCGACTTCTACTCAAGAGGCACAAGATATACCGGTTTCGATAGGATTTGGACCCATATGCAGTTCCTAGGCGATACCCGAAAATACTACAGGAACGACAGGGACTGTGCCAGTTTCGAGTTCGACTACCGCGCATCCATTCATCAGCACAAGCGAGATACCACCTTTCTCGACAAACGCTGCAAGTCAATTATTTTCCCCAGGACCATCATCCACTTTCGAAGGTTGGAGACCCAACAATCCATATGGGATGCCATATTCATATATGACAGGATTACGAGGATCAGGGCCTACATACACTACAACTAACCCGACGACGTTTTCGCGGAATGTCAGTTCGATAGGTCGAAGCGCACAAAACACAGGCTTCTCTGCCCAAATACCTCCCTTAACCACAAATAGTCAAGCAGCATTTCGACAGGAGATGGACGCAAGTAACCATGATATGTTAGGAGTCCTCGCTAAAGAATTGGGGTCGATTTTCAATCCACTAGTAGCAATCATTACAAGGACTAACCAAGACAATGTGGAAACATATCAAAAAATATCGTCACAAATAGGGCGAATGGCGGATTTCTTAGGAGTCCCGCAACCTAGGCGAAAAAGTAATCAACCCCCTTATTGAGAGGGTGAACCCATTATGGAACGTGTTCAAAATAAGGCTCCTCCGCCTAGAGCAACAACTGCTGATGTAGTTCCTCTGCCTATGGCAACCACCGCTGACATAGTTCCCCCACCTAGAACGGCAGCAATCGAAAGGAACCAAGTAATAGACCTAGATGGTTCAAGTCAAAGGACTATTCCTGTCCATCAGGAGATTGCGGGGGAAAGACCAAGGTTAAGGATAGTAGGTAGGAACGAACACCCAGATGAAGTAGTTCAAAGGGTTAGAAGAGAGAATATGGCCACTGAAAATAACCTAACCACCATGATAGAGAGAATTATGGCCAATAATGGCCTCAATACTGGACTTCGACGTCCAAATTATACGTCCCCTATAGCAGAATATATCATGCAAACAGGATTACCAAGGGGTACCAAAATACCAAAATTCACTAAGTTTTCAAGGGACACCAGCGAGTCAACTGTGGAACACATAGCCAGATATTTGACGAAAGCCGCGATTTAGCAGGCAACGAGGACCTTAGGATTAAATACTTCCCTAGTTCGCTAACAAAAATGCTTTTACTTGGTTTACCACCTTACCCCCAAATTCCATAGACGCATGGGCACACTTGGAGAGATTATTCCATGAACAATTCTATATGGGTCAAACCAAGATAAGCCTGAAAGAATTGGATAGCGTAAAGAGGAAGTTCACAGAGCCTATAGATGATTACTTAAATAGGTTCTGTTTGATGAAATCGAGATGCTTCACGGTTGTACCAGAACATGAATTAGTCGAAATGGCTGCAGGTGGTCTAGATTATTCAATCAGAAAGAAACTAAATACCCAATACCTAAGGGATATGGCTCAATTAGCAGATAGGGTTCGACAAGTCGAACGACTAAAAGCAGAAAAGGCCAGAGCAAATAAAAGTTACAAGAAGGAGAGTGTAGCATATATTGAAGCTGAAGACGTTGACGGAGAATCCTTCGAAGATTCATACAGCGTGGAAGAGGTCGAAATAGATCTGGATGAATTAAAAGAAGCACCACCTTATTCATGCAAATTACTCACCCCTGCTAATGGAAAAAATCCAGTTGATAATGATAAAAATGATAGATTTCCTAAGAAAACTTATACATTTGACGTCACTAAATGTGACGAAATATTTGATTTGTTAGTAAAAGATGGCCAGATGATAGTGCCTCCTAATTCCAAAGTTCCTCCGTTAGAACAACGGAAGAAACGAGGCTTTTGCAAATATCATGGTTTTTTAGGCCATAAAACCTCACAATGTTTTCTTTTCAGGGATCTAATTCAGAATGCTATCAAGGACGGACGTCTGAAATTTGCTGACAAAACCAAGAGTCATATGAAGGTTGACACAGACCCTTTGAATGTTGCTTCCACTAACCTGTGTGAACCACTTGACGTCAACATGGTGGAAGTGTCTGAAGTAAATGTTGCTGAATCGGAGACAATTTCAACTGGAAAGCAGGCTACTGAAGGCCTAAATGACAATGTAGTCTTCAACACTGATGTTGAAGAATCCTTCGATGCAGATATGATTGAAGATCTGAAAGAAAAAACTAGCGAGGCCACTGAAGACCTCAGGGTGAAACTTCAGCAGATACAAATTTCTGAAGCTCCTCCGGCAGTTGTTAACATGGTCAATGTTAGGCGGCCTTTGTCTGAAATAGAGGAACTAGAAAAATGGCTGATAAGGGAGAAGGGAAACATTGAAATCCCACCAAGAGGGGAAAGCTTGAAATATTATCTCTGGAATTTCAATGAGAATAATGGCGGAAAAATGCTGATGTGCCCAAGGTGTTCAATCATGCTGAATCGAAGGGTTCAGGCCAATTTCGAAAGGGCCCTGCGAGAAAGATTGGAACAACCATGGAGAGGAGGAAACCTATTGCTAAAAGTGTACCCAAGAATGGAAGAAAGCTTAGTGGGTTTCTTGGTCAAATGTCACAAAGAAAACACTGAGGTTGCATTGGGCCCCAGATGTGGAGCAGTCTATGACGAATTGCTGGCATGATCATTCGAAAGGGTATATTTCTATATGGGTCAAGAAACTCAAGGGCTTCGTCCTAACTTGTATGGGTTCGATAACTGACCCCATCGAAGAGGCCTGACAGCGCCCATCCTAGAGCTCGAAGGGTCACATTCAAAGTCCCTGCAGACATACCCATGGATAGATGGATGCAAGCTGGCGCGAGAACCAACAAATGGCGAAGTTGGGACCAAGGGGGATGTACAGGTCGGAGAATTACCAAGGCAAAAATCCTATGTCAAGATCCCAATGGAGAAGGCACCAGAGGATGAAGAAGGCCCAAAGGGAATACAAACCAAGGGAGATTGGAGAGTCTAGTAGCAACCAAATCCCAACGCAGGGGGCGAGGACAAGTAAACCTCTAGTGGAACACAAGTTGTTCAATTCTGAAAATGAGAAGGAGGAAGAAAAGATGCATTCCAACCCTTGGAAAGAAGACGATAGAATGACAAATGATTTCGACTCAGATGGAGTGTCATCGATAAACCTCAATTGCAATGTTGTGTCAGTACTCCCTCATGAGTTTAACCAAGAAACAGAAGTTGAAGATTGTGAGGAAGCTGATATGGAAGAGATGGCCAGACACAAACCTGTGTGTTATTATGTGCTAAACAACGGGGCAGTTGAAGAGCAGAATGCTTTCTTCGAGAGGCCTGATGAAGGTATGAGAAATCATCTAAAACCACTCTACATAAGGGCTAAGATTGAAAATGTTGGCATTAACAAAGTCCTAGTAGATGGGGGGGCAGCGGTGAACCTAATGCCCCAATATATGTTGAAGAGAATTGGTATGTTCGATACTGATATAAGGCCACATAACATGGTCTTGTCTAACTACGAAGGCAAAATAGGGCAAACTCTTGGTGTCATTCAAGTAAATTTAACTGTGGGTTCGGTCACAAGACCAACGATGTTCATGGTGATACCAGCGAAAGCAAACTAAAATCTTTTGCTAGGAAGAGAGTGGATCCATGGAGTTGCTGCAGTGCCTTCGACAATGCATCAAAGATTAACCATTTGGAGGGAAGATGGTATATTAGAGAACATTGAAGGGGATCTGAGTTACTACATGGCTGAAGTTAATCAAGTCTATAAAACCAGTTTCGACAGGAATTTGGCGAACATAGGGCCTTGCCATGCTGCAGAAGATATATACACCCCAAACAAGAATGCTTAATACTATTTGTCTTTACACCCAAATGGGTTCCAATGGAATAGAGAAATAATGGACGGTCCAGAAGATACCGCACCAATAGGGCATTTTCCAACAATACGACCAACAGGCTGGGACGACGACGTTGATGATGTCTGAATCATCCTTCTTCGAAAAGATTTCGGTTTACATAGCCGAGAACAAAAGAAAAACGGCTCTCAAAGCCGAATTATCAAACATGATTGTAGGTGCAATCCCAAGGAAGGAAGAAACGATGCATTCTGGTACACATTCGATCCCTCAATTCCTTGAAGATACAGTTCAAGCCGAAAAGAGCTCAGGTGAAGAGTTGAGTCAAAGGCTGGATGCAATCTACGACGAAGAACCCTTAGGATTCGAGAAAGACCCAATGGGGGCAAATATCAAAATGTTAGCCCAAGATCCACTCGAAGAAGTAAATCTTGGAGACGGAGATCAGAAGAGGGTAACATATGTCAGTGCAAAATTAGAGCCAGCATTGAAATCAAGAGTCATTAAGTTATTAAAAGAAAACAAAGATTGCTTTGCATGGGATTACGACGAGATGCCTGGTTTAGGGCGAGATTTGGTCGAATTAAAGCTGCCCTAAAAGAAGGAAAAAAGCCCATCAAGCAGACTCCTAGGAGGTTCGCACCAGAAATTCATTCGAAGATCAAAGTAGAGGTTGAGATACTTCTACGGTGCAAGTTCATCATAACCACAAGGTATGTTGAATGGATTGCTAATATTGTGCCGGTTATTAAAAAGAACGGTTCGTTAAGAGTATGCATAGATTTTCGTGATTTGAATGCAGCCACGCCTAAGGATGAATATCCCATGCCGGTGGCAGAAATGCTAGTAGATTCAGCCGCAGGCTTCAAATATCTAAGTATGTTGGATGGATATTCTGGGTATAACCAGATCTTCATTGCAGAAGAGGATGTGTCCAAAACAGATTTTCGTTGCCCAAGGGCAATAGGCACCTACGAGTGGGTTGTAATGCCTTTTGGCCTAAAAAATGCTGGGGCAACTTATCAAAGAGCAATGAATTCTATATTCCAAGATTTTATAGAAACTTTCATGCAAGTATACATAGATGACATTGTTGTAAAGTCTGTTTCAGATAACAGTCATCTTGACCATCTGAGCCAATCATTCGAGAGAACGAGAAAACATGGCTTAAAGATGAACCCCCTTAAATGTGCTTTCTTTGTGCAGGCTGAAGATTTCCTGGGCTTCGTAGTCCACAAAAAGGGAATAGAAATTAATCAAAATAAAACAAAAGCTATTATGGAAACAAAGCCTCCACCCACGAAGAAAGAGTTACAGTCATTACTAGGAAAGATAAACTTCTTGAGAAGATTTATCTCAAACTTGAGTGGACGCACGCAAGCCTTTTCCCCCTTACTTCGACTCAAGCAAGGAAAGTTCGAATGACGTGCTGAACATCAAGAAGCTTTTGAAAAAATCAAGCAATACTTGATGTATCCACCAATATTGTCTCCCCCAGATGGGAAGAAGCATATGCGCCTGTATATCTCAGCTTCAGATAATACAATAGGCAGCATGTTAGCACAAGAAGATGACAATGGTGTCGAAAGAGCTATTTATTATTTAAGTAGAGTACTAAATAATGCAGAGACTAGGTATAGCGCAATAGAAAAACTCTGCCTTTGTTTATATTTCTCTTGTATCAAACTCAAGTACTATATAAAGCCAGTTGATGTTTATGTTTCGTCTCATTGTGATGTTATTAAACATATGCTATCAAAACCACTATTGCATAGTCGAATTGGCAAATGGGCTTTAGCCCTTACTAAGTACTCTTTGATATTTCAACCTCTTAGAGCAATGAAAGGTCAGATCGTATCAGATTTCATTGTTGACCATGCAGTGGTTGAGCACCCTCAACAATATGTAGACTTGAAGCCTTGGAAGTTATACTTCGATGGTTTGACTCATAAAGAAGGAACCGGTGTTGGAGTACTGATAATTTCTCCTGATGGAATTCCAACAAAGATCAAGTACAAGATTGAAGGTCCCTTATGCTCCAACAACGAAGCTGAATACAAAGCACTGATCGCTGGACTTGAAGCTTTGTTAGAATTGGGGGCAACCAGAGTCGAAATTAAAGGAGACTCCGAACTAGTGGTTAAGCAATTGACGAAGGAATACAAATGTATCAAAGAGAATTTGATCATGTATTTTGTCATAGCAAACAGGCTGCTTAAAAATTTCGAGTACGTGGATTTAAGTCACGTTTCAAGATTGAATAATCAAGAAGCAAATGATTTGGCACAGTTAGTCTCAGGATATAGAGTATCAAAAGAAAAACTAGAAGAGCTGATCGAAGTAAGAGGCAAAGCAATGGCCACCAAGCTCTCCCCAAGTGATCTGGAAAATTCACAATTAGGTTTTGCTAACAAAGAGGAGTTTGAAGTTTTAAATATAGACTCTTTAGCAGACACAGATTAGAGGAGTCCAATTGTGAACTATTTAAAGGATCCTTCGACAGACACAGATAGAAAGGTAAAGTATCGAGCCTTATCATATTTCTTGATGGGAAATGAATTGTTTAAGAAGACTCCTGAAGGAGTTTTGCTAAAGTGTCTGGGTGAAGCTGAAGCATATTTGGCCCTCTCGAATGTACATAGTGGAGCATGTGGTGCACACCAAGCGGGGCACAAAATGAAGTGGCTTTTGTTTAGGTACGGAATGTATTGGCCCTCTATGTTAAAAGATTGCATAGAATTCGCTAAAGGATGTCAAGAGTGTCAAGAACATGCAGGTATTCAACATGCTCCTGCAAATGAATTAAGTTCAATAATAAAGCCATGGCCTTTCAGAGGTTGGGCACTAGATTTAATTGGGGAAATTCACCCCAAATCTTCTAAAGGTCAAAGATATATCTTAGTGGGAATAGACTACTTCACAAAATGGGTCGAAGCGATACCACTTGCAAATGTGGATCAGGAGGCCGTGATTGAGTTTATTCAAAGACACATTATATATAGGTTCGGAATCCCAGAAAGTATAACTACAGATCAAGGATCAGTGTTTACTGGGCGGAAGATGCAAGATTTCGCCAAAGAAATGGGGTTCAAATTGTTTACTTCTACACCTTACTACGCTCAGGCAAATGGACAAGTTGAAGCAGCAAATAAGATAATAATTGGTCTCATAAAGAAACACGTAGGGAAAAAACCCAAGAGTTGGCATAAAACTTTAGACCAAGTACTCTGGGCCTGTCGAACGTCGCCAAAAGAAGCTACAAACACTACACCTTTCCAATTGACGTTCGGACACGATGCAGTGCTTCCAATTGAGATATACTTGCAATCAGTCTGAATCCAGAGACAGGCAGAAATTCCTCCAAACATATATTGGGAATTATTGATGAACTAATTGGTAGATCTAGACGAAGACAGACTTCGAGTGTTGGAGATGATAAAAAGACAAAAAGAAAGGGTGTCCAGAGCATACAATAAAAAGGTGAAAGGTAAAACATTTATTAACAATGACTTAGTTTGGAAAGTTATTTTACCTATAGATCGAAAGAATCAAGCACTAGGTAAATGGTCCCCACATTGGGAAGGACCCTTTCGAATTTTAAAAGTATTCTCGAATAACGCTTACGAGATAGAAGAGTTGGCAGAAGATCGTAGGATCTTAAGAGTAAATGGGAAGTATTTGAAAAGATACAAACCAATCATGCACGAAGTAAAGATTGCGAAAACGTAGATATTCGAAGTATGCTACGTAGGCTAAAATGGTAAAACAAACGCCAAAATGGCTTTATGTTCAAACAAGATATGTGGTAAATAAAGTAAACACAGACAAAGCAATATCAAAATACATTTCATTAAGACTGGAAGAGTACATTTCACTTTTTGGAAAAATTATGTTTCCACTAACAAAGGGCTACAGAAATAGAAGCATACTAGAGGCTATCAAAAAGAGGAATTCAAAAGATTTTGGATAGTAAAAACTAAGGCCTATAACACCTCCAGCAAAGCTTCAAACAAAGCACCCTCTAGTTGATCCTTTGTTCTATACCCTCCAAAGATAGCAGGGGCAGGCTTTCTGCTTCGAACATGTGTAGGGATCCCGACCTGCACATTCTTCTCACTATGCCCTTTTTGAGAAACATATAGGACAAGAATCTTCCATAAGGAAGGCACGTCACCACACCTTGACGAGAAGCAGCCATGGAAACAGCTTCGACAAGCCCTTTGAAGATTAGCAATGGAAAGTTGATCTTCTTTCCCCGGAGGGCACAAAGTATAAACTTCTGATCCTCCATCATGATGTTGTCTAGGTTATGGCTTCGTGGGCGGAAGTTGCCCACTAAAAGCTGGTGCCAAATCTTAATGACTTTAGCACTAAAGGGATCATTTTCCATGAGGGTCCTCAACATACGGTAGGTGGTCATGTTGATGGTGTTGTCATCAAACGATTCTCCAGAGTTGTTACATCTCAGCAGGTCAGAGATAGTTGAAGGAGTGATGGTAATGTGAGCCCTTCGAACCTCAGACATGATGGTGGTTCTCCCTTCTGGATCTATGGGCAGGGACGCAAACATCCAGAAATCTGCTAACATGTTGGGATAAACAGACCCCTCCAGGATTTCGTGATAGAACTAGAGTTGTTGGTTAGCAAAGAGTGCGCTGATGCTGATGTGATTCTCTTCAAACTCTTCCTCAGAAAGTTTGAACTCCTTTTTGATACAGGCTCTGATGGTATTATAGGTCAAGGGTTGCGCCATTTGAGAGAGAGAATGCAAGAGATTTTTTGTCAAAATTCTGTGTTTGAAAGGATGCAAGGAGAAGAGAGCAAAGTTTGATAAGAGTTTGGGGAAAGTGTGAAGAAAGAAGTAGAATGCTAACGCTTTATATAGAATACGTTGGCCAAAAAGAACGGTTCATTTTTTAGTGTTGATTGGACTGCGTTTGGTATCCCCAAGAGAAGTTATGGCCTCCGCCGTTTCCTGCCTTGGAAGTTGAAGTGTAATCATGAGTGAAAACTGATACACGCACGTCTCAAGTAGACGTTTTGAAAAAGGTGATGTCATCATTTAATGATGGTTACGGCTAAGGGAAGTGGAAACGTCAAGTCTAGGCTTAAGAGGCTGCTAGGGGTAATCATGTCACGTGGGTGCATTATTAAAATCATTATGATAATAAAATAATTTTGGCAATTGTTAGGAATTGCTAAAATGTTACTTATGACAACTGCAAAATCAGATATATGGAAGATGGAAAGACAAAGTTACTTATGTATTCCTAACGTTGGTTTGAGTTGGAGTAAAGATGGTTAGACTTGGAGCTAATTCGAAGAAGGTTATCTTTAAAGATTTAAACGTTTTTGCGAAATACGTAAAGTACTGAAGCTTAAAGTGTTTTCGTGGCATTCTCGGTTCTGATCACGTTGCCACGCGTCGAAAAAGGATTCAGGCGGGAGGATTTGAATTTCGAAGTAGTTTGTGTAACTGCACAAAGATAGATGGCATCCCAGGGATTCTTGTGGGCAACGTGGCATCAGATTAGTGTAGGACCGTTGGGGTCGAAATTAGTATAAATAAGGATCTTAGTGTTAGGATTCCGTGTGTTCATTTTGTACAAATCACTCACAAACCACTCAAGTATCAAGTGTTTAGAGAATGAGTTCGCTGAGAAATGTACGTATGACACCAACACCAGTTTAATACATTTGTATCTTTCTTTATTCAAGTATATTTTCATTATTACTGCTTTCGTTTACTTTCTGTTATTTACATACTGATAAGTGCCAAAATGTCGATATTTTGAGTATATAATTGTGGCACTTATCGATTCTATTCTTATAGTTTTTGTAATAAAATCCCAACTTTTATGTAAATATGTATATATTTTAGTTTTGATGCGTTTATGTATCGTTTGATAGTTTTTCCTTTGTTTTTATAGGTATTCATGCTTATTGAAGCCTTGAGGAATAAAGTGTCAAAGGCACGGCTTCGATTTCGCAATTTTGGTGCAAGCCCGCTTAGCCACCATCAAGCGGACTTCCATAGGCTCAAAATAAGGATGGCCAAAATCATCATTTTGGTTTCCATTCATTCATTATCGGATAGAGCATCGAATAGGCTTTCCAACGCTTCGAACCGGGCGCAATTCGGAGTTACGGTTCTCAACTTATGGCGAAAACAAGATTTCACTTTTGCTGTCAGCCGCTAAGCGGGAGTACCTCCGCTGAGCGACCATGACAGATATCAGCTCGTTAAATAGGGGTAAAAATCACATTTTTAGGTTATGTTTTGGGGTAATTGTTCCCAAATCATTAAACCTTCATTCTTAGGGTAGATTAGCTTAGAAAACAACTTCGGAGGTTGCATTTGGATGATTGGGGGTGGATTGAGCATCGAACGGAGCTGACAAACCGGGAGATTTTCGGTTCATTTCTCTTCTTCTTTGTGTATTTCTCTTTGGTTGGGTTTTGTTTGTTTACCGATTATAATGTTATATTTAACTTGCTTTACAAATATGTGTTGATGTTATCCTGGATTTTTGCTCTATGTTGGGGATTTGGGGTGCTTTAGAGATAAACTTCTTGAATCCTTATCTAGGATGATAATTTGTTGGTTCTGAACTCTAGAGATAGATTTAGAGCTAGCATTCACCGTTTGTATCTGTACGTAATGCTTTCGTGTTTGAGCGACGCGCGAGAGATCGCCGACGCGAGAATACGGATGTTCTCGCGACTTCGCGTTAGAGATAACCTTAGTTGTGAGATGATCTCGTTTGTGCTCCAGAGATGAACGCTTATGTGAGAGATATGTGATGACATAGACGAGTATCGTAGGTTGAATATAATGGGTTGGTAAGTGTATGTTTGTGAAGAGTGAATATATTTACATTCTTGATAAGTTCTTTCTCTTCTAAGAATGTGTTTGTTATTCTTTCCTGTCTATATCTTTGTTTACTTTTTGCTCATTCAAACCCAAGCTCGAAACCGTAGAAACTGTTGAATGGCATCTCTCCATCTCTGTGGACGATAATTCCTGGATCAATATTTCCAAATCTTGTTTGTTGCTTGCCCTATACTGCATTCAACACATACCTGCACTTCTTTTATTTCGTCTAACTTTTATCTCGAAGCATTTTACATTCCTGCATTTAACATTCTTGCACGTTATATTCTTGCACTTTACATTTCTGCAGTTTATACGCTTTATTTATACTTCTTTGTCGAAAGTCATACTTACGTGTATAACAAGTGTTGTTTTTTAAGTGAATATACATTCGATCACATCACAAACAAGTTTTCTTGAAGTCAGAACAAACAAGCATGAATCAAATCATATCGAAAGACAATTATTTGACTATGTTCTAGGATCAATCTAGTCGATCCTGCGAGTAACCAAAGTATATTTTATAGTTTGGAGAACTAGCGGTTGTTTACCAGAAATCACCGTAAACAGCAATTTAAATGCAATACAAATGCGACTCGACATATGCAAATGCATGTGGTACCATTTGGAGTAAAACTCCCACGTCTCAAAAGTTGCCATTGGGCACACATCGCTATTTGCCATTAAGGCTTTGTTGCTTTTGCCATTGAGGCTACGTCATTTTATATAATGGATGTGACTCGATGAATGCATCATCCACACAAACACCACATTTACAACATCGACTAAACATCATTACTTTTATAGTAATTCATCACTTCACCATCATGTCGCTATGCTGTAACATCATACAACAATACATCACTTAACAACAATAATAAAAAATCATACAATTTCATTTAAGAAAGCTTCAAAAAGGATTCCATAGATTTTCAAATCATATCCATCAGAAAGACATAAATTAAAGTTTCACGGAGGTTCAAACGACACTTAAAATGGAGTTACAGATCAAAAGATACATCATGTCAAAGTTTGAACACGTTTTACACAGTAGAGTCCGCTTAGCGGCCCTCTAGCGCGCTTATGGAAACAAAATTTCAATAACCCAGCTTGAAGCACACTTCTACAAACCAAAAACAAAAGCGAACCAAAATCTGAGCTCCGCTTAGCGGACCAGCTCCGCTTAGCGAGCTCACTTAATTTTTCAAAAACAAACAGCATCCGCTAAGCGGTTTCAAGCCCGCTTAGCGGACGTGCGATTTTGCAGGAAAATAACAGCAAACACAGAACTGCGAAATCACACACCCACCATCCAAAACTCATTCCAAACAGCAATTAGACCCATATAATCACAACATCTAACATCATCCATCATCAATCATCAATCAAAACATGTTTTCAACCAAAAGTTCATGCGATTTCATCATAAAACCCTAATATTCTACAACATTCAATCCATGGTTTCTACATACAATCTAACCCACCCTAAAAATCATCATACATCCCTTTAGCATGAAAGAACCCCACCCTTACCTTGGGTTTTGGATTGAAGCCATCTCTATCTTCAACCTTGAGTTTCTCCTCTTCTCTTCACTCTTCTCTTCTTTCTCTTATTTTCCCAATTTTTTTACCAAATGAGTTCTAATTCTCTAAAACCCTTGTTTTTTTAAACCCTTACTATCGTACAAATTACTAATGGTCTCTAATTAGCACCTCTCAATTACTAATACCGACTTAGGCCCAATAACTCATCAACTTACTAACTTATGTTATTTACTAATAATATTCAATAAAATAACACAATTATCACATAAGCACATAATTAACACATAATTCACACAATGCACATAACATAAATAATTAAAGTAAAAACAGGCGTTACAATTCCAGTCAAATTATGAGGTTTTGAGTTGAATCAAAGAAACAATGACTTGAATCAAATGTAGTAAATTTTGTTTGGTACTTCATATATAATTCAAAGAAATAGTAGGAGTGAGATTAATAACTTGCATACCGGTGTAAAGTGTCTTACCTCGATGATGATTGGGCAACTAAGCGTCATAAAGCATACACCTCACTCTCTCAATTATTATTCGATTCATCCTCTCTGCTACACAAGTCAACTAAGGAGTTTTAGGAGGAGTATTTTCATGTGCAATACCATGCTGCCTATAGCGGACATCAAAAGGACCATAATATTCACCATCATTGTCACAACGAACACATTTAAGCTTTTCTTGTCCGTCGATCAACTAAAGCATATAATTATTTGAACTTTTCCAACACTTGGTGGTTTCTATTCAAGCATAAACTCATAGTTTTCTTGAGTTGTCACCAATAAAAGTAACAAAATAAAGTGCACTGCTAAAAGAATTTACTTTTAATGGACCACAAACATCATAATGTACCAATTAAAACAAATTTGAATTTTTTTGAGGGAGGATGTCTCTTGAAGGATACTCTAATATGTAAAAAGTGAATCTATCTGACATAACTAATTGGCTAGGTATGTATAGCCACAATATATCTTAGTGGGTGATATGTGCTTGTGCCTATAATCTCGACTACATGTCCCCTTTCTTTGAATCAACATTATATGCGGGTGGAGGTGAGTCATTCTTTAAATTTAGAAAGTGAGATTGATTAATCAAACATGGTATCTTCTAGTCTCTGACCTAGAAAATCTCGGTAATGCATTTGAGTTGTGTCTTGACACGTCATCCTACACGGGACAGCGTAATGGAAAATGTGACAAATTCATCAATGTAGTTGCCACGTGATCTCGCACCTTCTTGTTCATACTTGTCTAGATTACAAGATAAAGAGTTAATAGACAACAATTTTGACCCTTATTGAAATTGATGGGTTGGAAAATTCTTTTTCTTAACATATTTAAAAAAAAAATTTATGCCATCCTCTTGTAATGTGGGCTTTACACTCATAAAAGGAAACAAATCACCTTTAACAAATTTGGTAAATGTTTAAATTTCTATTCTTAAATTTATGTTTATTCCATTTTTTTATTAATAAAATTAAAAAAAAAAAGTGAATTTCACATTGTTTATGATTAAAATATTATTTCTCATGAAAAAGGGAATTATCTCTTACACAAAAAAATTATTTTTCTTTTAAAACGAATAAAATAACATAAATTTATGGAGTCAATTTTAAATTGCTTATTTATAATCGCCACAAAATATCAAACAAACAACCCAAGAATGTTCTCCCGAGATGCTCTTACACCCATTGTCTTATGTAACCCTTCTCTTTCTTGAAAAAGAAAACAAATCACCTTTATCAAATTTGGTAAAGGTTTAATTTCTATTTTAAAATTTGAATGTATTTATTTTTTTTATCAATAAGATTTAAAATCACCAAAACAAATAAATCTTATTGATAAAAATCATAACTACTATAAATCTTTTTTATTTGGTCAACGTTCAAATCTCAAATATTATAATGACTTCTCCAAATCTTTTTTTGTTTTGGTTAGAGTAATCTGAATTGTGATCCGCTGAATTTATTTTGAATTAGTCAAAATACAGATTTGAAAACTTTAAAATTTGAAAAATAATGGAATAATTTTAGTTCTTAAGAAAAGAATGAAAACATTTTTCAAATAAAATTTAGGTAGTCAAATAAAAGCTGCCTGATGTTTACGGGTTGGTTAGCTTGCGAGATTCGCAAGACGGCTGCCTATATGCCTAAGCGGGTGATGAATCATTTTGGGTTCACTCAGACTATTTCGGGATCCAGCTGTAGTTGCTCCTCTGACAGTGAGACGTAGGGATATGGATGAGCTTTTTGATGATTTTGAAAATCATCTTATTCCTAAGTAGTCTAGAAGTACCGTAGCTACATCCGATTGGAGCTACGAGTACAATTAGATGTTATGGTTCTTCCGGGTGTCCCATCCATACATGATACATGATGTTCCAAGGAACCTACCAATGCTTGTTCATCTGGAGATCTTGAGGAGGAGCAGATTAGGGCCGATCATGCGATTCATGTAACACCTCAAATCTACCCAACGATTTATAAAGGAAATCAGAGTGCAAAAATCTCAAAACAACATACTTGAGGTGTCACATTTATCAACTTAAAGCATATTCGCATACAAGCTCATTAATAAAGATACATAACACATATCAATGGAGAGACTTCATAACCAATGAATCTTCAAAACCAAATCAACTTTAAAGCAATGCAGCTGAATTCATAAACTCATAAACTTCAAACAATAACATCTTGGTCAAACATGAAAATACAAGACACAACTTCTTCATAAGACAACATCATAATCCAACATAAACATAATATAAGGAAACAAGCGTCAACCCCCCCGAATACTACGTACCAGAGCAACAAACACCAACTCGAACTACTAACTGTAACGGCTGCACCACATCATTACCTGCACATTACCAACAAAGGGTAACATTTAAATAGAAGGGGTGAGATATCAAATAGTATAAAAGAACGTATGATAATACTTATAGCAAAGATAATATCATACACTATTTAGCACTTCTCATCTCAAAGCAACCTGCATTACAACACCAATGGTAATAATCGATCATAATAACATATTCAAATTCACGACTAAGTCATCCATAATTACAACATTCACTTCATAATCATAACGACAATCAAGTACAACTCAAATGCGAATCAACATTATGTACATGCATGTGGTACCATTTGGAGTAAAACTCTCGTCTCAATCATTTTCCACTTGGGCCATCGCCGTTGCCATTTTCAGGCTAATAGTCATTTATGCAATGGATGTGAATCAATGATGCACATCCACAAAATACACATTCACAACACGTCACAACATCAATCAATGCCAAAATTCAACGACAACAACAATATCAATACTATTTGTAGTGATTTGTCACTTCTCAATCACGTCACTATGGCGTATCATTATACAATATTATTTCACTTCACAACATATCACAATATTCGAAAAATACAACTCAAGAAAAGTTTCCAAAAGTCATTCCAATCATTCTCATTAGATAGAGATTGATTTCAGCTTTACGGGGGTTCAAACGGTGAGGAAAAAGGAGTTACAGATCAAAAGATACAGCAAGTAAAAGTTTCAAAAAGTTTTTGACAGCAAAGTTTGCTTAGCAGGCTTCAAGCACACTTTGCAGAACTAAAAACAGAAGCGAACCATCTTCGCAGCTTCGCTTAGCGGGCCAATCTCGCTTAGCGGACTCGCGAATTTCAAAATTTGTTCCCAGACTTCGCTTAGCGGACCAGGGGTCGCTTAGAGGACGTGCGATTTTGCAGAAAAAAACAGCAAACTCAGTTATGTTAAAAAGCTATTCCACACCTCAAAATCACTTCTAGTCAACAATTAACAACAAATATGACCAGTATTCAACATCTGTTAACAACAATCATCATCAAAACATGTTTAGAAACACAAATTCATAGAATCTTGCATAAACCCTAACAATTTGAATTTCACAAACATGGTTACTAAGCATATAATTAAAACCCCACCATAATCTATCATTATACAATCCCTTATCATGAAAGAATCTCATCATACAATAGTATTAGCAAACAATCGTGAACAGCAAGCATTTCTTTATAATTGGAGAGATAATAGTGTAGAAAAAAACCATGTATTTTTCTCATAACTATATCAAAACCTTAGTTTCGACTGAATGAAAGTAAGTCAATCTTTAACAATTTATTTATTTGAATTTATGTTTTTTTTATGTTAGTTTATGTTGTTTGAAATCATTGTCTCTCATAATTCCTTTTATGATGGCTTAGCCTATGATACTCTGGCATCAAGTGGTTCCAGCCCCCTCCCAACCACAGTTGTGAGGGATCGAACCGTGATTCTCACTATCAAATTTAGCGCCAATTACCACTAGACCAACTAACGATTGGTATCCTAAAAGATATTAGTTACAAGACATATACATAATAACTTGCTATGCATTAAATTCTAATGATTTGAATGTTTATGCAAATTGCTCCTCTTTTTAGTTGTTCGTTAGTTATTCGTTGTAAAATTTGAATTGTGGTTCGTGATGCGGTTAGGGGCTGGTTGCACGTGTTTACAAATTAGAGCTATAGACAAGGCCGTCTCAACTTTTGCGGAGGCCCTGTGTAGATTAATTGTAGTTTAATTAGGGCAAAACACATAGAGGCCCTATATTACCAAAGTTTAACCAATGTAAATATTTTATGAGGCCTTATTTAGCCACATGTTAAGTGTAAAAAATTTGAGGCCCTGTGTGGTAGGCCGCCTTGCACACCCTCAAAGACGGCCCTGGCTATAGAGATAGAATTTTGCTATCATAAAATTAAAGTTGAGAATTTAAAGAATGTTATATTCAAATTCAAAGAATATTTTGTAAATAATAAGCTTGCTCAGTGGATGCAAGTCCTGTTGTTACTTTGAATCTTATCTGCTGTTTGACTGATTGCTCTGTTTGTTTGCTAAGCTTATTTGTTGCTACTGTTGAATTCTTTAATAAATGAGAAGATGATATATTGATATTGCATCAGAATCTTAATTTTTATCTATAATCAACCATTTTGTCACATGTGGTTCTTTATTTATTTCTTAAAGGATGCGATTTGAGAATTATGCGAATTTTCCATTGTTTTTTTATTCTCTGATATGTAATATGGTTCCCATTTTGAATCACAGGACCATAACCACGATTTCAAATGCATTAGGCCTAATTGATGGTAATTGATGGTGGCTTGCCAGATGGTAGGAAGTAAAGAAAATAAAGGAAGAAATATACAAAATTTATTTCTACTTTGATGTTTTTTTTTTTAAAGAAAATTCTGTAAAACCTTTTAAAAAATATAGCAAATTTATCACTAAATATCTATATTGTTTGTTTTCCTACGGTATTGTTCTTTGTGTAAGGATGCAAACGTCTATGAATTTACCTTTGATCTCAAAACTGGTGGATGAGTCATAAATACTGTCTCTTCTAGAGGTTCATTCAACAATGCATTTTTCCATCCATATGGTTCAGTGAACAATTTCTACTGCAAGTTATTGCCACCAGCAACCTCATTATTTCAATCCTTGCTGATCGGTAAAATAGCAAGTGTATTTTTTTGCCTTTTGTAATACTAAGGGCAAATGCCCTGAATGTCGAATCTCAAGGACTGGTGCTCATGGTAAAAAATCTCTACAGATACTTGTTTGCGTCTTTGTTAACCTTTCCGGTGAAAGGTTTCCTTTCAAGCTGATTAATGGTGCTTGGGTGCAGTTGAAAGTTGACAGCATTTACCGGTTGGTTGACAATTGTTTGTCGTTCCCCCGGTGTGTTGCGCACCAATGATCACTTCCGAGCTTTCACTAGAGACACCCTCTTTTATTACCCGAAAATAAAACAAACAGACAGAGAAATTACTTATTAAAACCGTGGGTTGCCTCCCACGAAGCGCTTCGTTTAACGTCGCATGGCTCGACGGTCCATTACCCTTTATTATGGGGGTTTTTCCTCTTCCACACCTGGTTGCTTATTACCTCCGCAACCAAGAACTCATGAAGATGAGAAGAATGGACAACTTTTCTCTTCAATTCACTTCCCACATTATTCTTGGCTTGCATAGCCTTCTCAGGACTTTTGATAGCTACATAAGTTGGTTCCACCCGAGAGGCTATTCTTGAAATTTTTTCTTGGAGATGTTTAGGACTTTTGTCTTCTCCGTCACTTTCGATCATACCAACAGCAGCTTGATCATGTACACCTGCACTTTGTTTCTTGACTTCTAACATCTTCAAGGTTACTTCTTCATCAATGACTTTCACCGTCAGTGTCCCTTTCTCAATGTCAAAGTTGCAACGACTTGTCCACAAAAATGGTCTCCCAAGAAGGATAGGAGTTTCTTCATCTTCAGGAATGTCCATGATGTGGAAGTCAACAGGGAATATAAACTTATCAACCTCCACTAGTACATCTTCAGCTTCCCCATATGATTTCTTGATGGTGTGATCAACGAACTTTAACTTTGTCTCGCTTTCACTTATCTTTCCTAGTTCAAGCTTTTTGAAAATAGATAGTGGCATTAAACTCACACTCGAACTAGAATCAATAAGTACCTTTTTAAACCTTCTGTTCTTGATGGTGCATGGTATCGCCACTGCTCCAGGGTCTTTCTTCTTGATGGGGATCTTCCTTGGTGGAGAGACTATACTACACTTTTCAGTTGCAAATTTTAGTTCTCCCCCCACTGGTTTCTTTTTACTAATAACCTTCTTCATAAACTTCTTGAACAAAGGCATGTGCTCAAGTGCTTCAAAGAAAGGTAGATTAACCTCTAATATTTTAAACAAGGCCGCAAACTTCTCAAAATCCTTTTCTGTTGAATTCTTCTTTGTCACTCTAGAAGGAAAAGGTAGCTTGATTGCCGGTTTAACATCTTTCTTATTTTTCTCTTCAAGTGGCTTAACCGGTGGTATCACAATTTCGGGCTCTTTCACATTCTCTCTTATCTCCAAATCTACCTCAATGACCAAGGGATCATCTATTACCTCTTTTTATTTTTCCGATTCTGCCACTTTCTTACTCCTTGTAGTAACAACATTAATCTTCTCTTGGTCTTTCGGATTTTTCACACTTGAGCTCAGAAAGGTACCTTGTGCCTGTAGAGTGAGATGCTGTGTTATTTGACCTACATGAACTTCCAGATTTTTGACTGAAGTTGTGGTGTTCCTGTGGTTGTTTCTTGTCTCTTCTTGAAACTGAGAGCATTGTCCAGCCAATCTCTTAATAGCTACTTCCCACTCCGCCTTCTGAGGATTTTGTTGTTGATCTTTCCAAGCGAAGTTGGGATGATTCTTCCACCCTGGATTATAGGTGTTAGAATACGGATAATTTTGCTTCAAGAATTTGATTTCTTCAATTTTCTTCGGAGTAGCAACACAACACACAATTTAGTGAGGGTCATTACAAATTTCACAGATTACAGGTTGAGCTTGTTGCACTTGAGCCACCTGTTGTGTACCTATATTCATAGCCTTCAATCTCTTTCCAACTTCCCTCGCTATTGCATCTTCGACCCGAATTTTGTTAGTTTCTAGCTTCAGATCAATGACTCCATTGGGTTTGCTTGTACACCTATCATACAACTCCAAATGCTCATTTGCAGCTATCGCTTCAATGATCTTGATGATACCAGAGGATGTTGTGAAATTTGTTGAGCCTCCAACTGCTGGGTCGATCAACTGCTTTGTCTTGATTCTGACCCTATTGAAAAACATTTGCATATGTTCAGTTTTGTCCATATTGTGTGTTGGACATGCCACAAGAGTCCTCTTGAACCTTTTATAGGCATCTCCCAAAGACTCACCCTCCTTTTGATCGAAATTCAGAATTTCATACCTTTTTTCGTAGAAAGAGTGACGCTGGAAAATATTCATTCAGGAAAGCCTTTTCCATTTTTTCCCACGATGTGATACTGCATGCTGGTAGAGAATATAACCACTCTTCTGCTTCTTCCGCTAGAGTGAAAGGAAACATCCTAAGCCTCTTTGCTTCTTCTGTGTGACCGTCAATTTTTAGAGTGGTGCTCATGGTCAAAAATCTCTGCACATGCTTGTTCGCGTCTTTGTTAAGCTTTTCGGTGAAAGGTTTCCTTTCAAGCCGATTAATGGTGCTTGGGTGCAGTTGAAAGTTGGCAGCATTTACCGGTTGGTTGATAATTGTTTGTCGTCCCCCCGATGTGTTTTCAATACCGTAGTCACAAAGGAGCCTCTCAGGAGGAGGAGGATTTTCACCCATGACTTCTTCTTCACTTTCATAATCTGAACTTGAATGAACTGTAACAATTTCTTCTTCAGATTCCAGCTTAGCCACCCGAGCTTGTCTGCACCGTGCGTGCAGAGTTCTTTCAATTTCTGCGTCAAAAGGAAATTCAGCTGAGGTCTTACCTCGCATACACATGTTAGAAAATTATTAGTTTGATGAAAAATATAAATAAAAAAATATGCAGAAAATAAATTTTAGTCGCAGAGCAACAAAATTCTAATTGAACTAAATCTAAAACTCCGTTATCTTCGACAGTCCCCGGCAACGGCGTCAAAAACCTGATCGGTAAAATAGCAAGTGTACTATTTTTCCTTTTGTAATATTAAGGGCAAATGCCCCGAATGTCGAATCTCAAAGACTGCTTGACGAATAAGAGTTTTATCAATACTTCAATTAAACAAAAGTTCAAAAGGGGTTTTGGGTGGTTTAGCAAATAAAGTAAATATACAGAATAATAAAACGATGAACAGAGATGAGTAGATTGCTATGGATGGTGAATGATTCTTCCTATTATAACTTGCTTTCTCAATGCAACAATTAAATTAACACAATTGATTACCGGTTCTCAAGATTATCTAATCCTAATTCCTTAGTGAATAGATCTTTGACATCATAACCTAATTACTATGTCCATAGATAATTATAATTATGATGAAGCAGTCCAATATCGAGAATTTCCGGTTATGATAAATTATCCCTAGCCCTAGGTGATAGTGATTACCATATGTTTTACTCAGATCAACAAATAATCGCTGTCCAGCTAAAATTAATCATAATATCCGTTTTTTTGATGGTTAAGGCATTAAGAACAGTCGTAGAACAAATCAAAGATATGAAAACCAAATTATTATTGCATACAATAAACAAAGTTATAATACTCAGAATCAGGGTCACCCCTAGCAATGGGGGGTTTAGCTACTCATAACAATAACAGAAAACATAGTTTTGATTTTAGACATTACAGATAAATGAAGGAATCAGATCTTCAATGGCAAAGGCTCATGGAATTCTTCACTCCTTCCATCAACCTTGAGTTCTCTAGCCTCTCTAATGTATTTTCGCATCCAAATCCATCCAACCCTTGTCCAAACGCATTCTGGTTCTTTTATTTCGGAGTTTCCGGGCATTTCAGCAAAACAACCCAAACTTTCACGTGTACACGCGTCTGGCTCAGTGACACGCGTCTGGGGACGCGTCTTGGCAGAGTGAGGCATTTTAGTGCAATTCTGTAATTTAGGGACGCGTTTGGTTACCTAGCACGCGTCCGAGGACGCGTTTGGGCTGAGGGACGTTTTCCTGGATCCTTGCAGGTCATGGGACGCGTCTGGAGACGCGTTTTCTCAGAAGAGTGCAATTTTCCACTCTCACACGCGTGTGAGGACGCATTTCAGCAGCAGGAGGTTTTCTTTCAGTAGTCCCACGCATCTTGGGACGCGTTTAGCCAGCGTTATGAACTTTTCTTCAACTTTTGGCTTTTTCACACTGATTTATCTTGTTTCATTCATCCGAGCCTACAAACACTCAAACACAAAACCAAAGCATAAAATGACGAATACTGACATAAAACATTAAATAAAATACTTCAAATGCAACTAAAAACAATGGTAAAAACATGTGTAATAAAAACCATTGATCACTTTCACAAGAGCAATAACCTTATTATATTCAATTCATGCTTCTGCAAGAAGCCTCTAACTATTAGGTTGCTTTATGTTTTGAGATTGATCCATCTGGATTCAACTTTGTCTTGTACTTCCATTTTACACCTATAGTCTTTTTTAAATGGTAAAACAACCAACTCCCGAGTATTGTTCTTATCAATTGATCTCAGTCTCTCCATCATGGCTTCTTTCCATACCTTAATCTTCATTACTTTTTTATGACTATCTGGTTCTGCATTAACTAGTAGAGCAAAATGCATAAGGCCGCCTTTTATGCTAACTGCACTGTTAGGAAACGACACACAGTCTTCAAACCTCCTAGGAATCTTTCTTCTTCTCTGTGGTCTACCTAGAGTTTGAGATTCTCTTGATTAATCTACTTAAGTTTCAGTACCTTCAACATTGATTCTGCATTGGATCCTTCACTTTGAGCAGATTCTGCAAAGATATGACTGATGTCACTTCATTTCTCCCTCGTGTCTCGCCACTTTCATGCTTCTGACCCATCAAAGATCACATCTTTACTTACGTGAACATTCTTGTTCATAGGGTTGTAAAATTTGCAAGCACATGTGGAGTTATATCCTACAAGTACCATCTTATCACACTTGTCCTCCACTTTGCTTCTCCTTTGATTAAGTATGTCTTTAGAACATACTAAACCAAACACTTTCGTATGTTTTACACTAGGCTTTCTTTCACACCTAGCTTATTCAGGTTCTTTCATATGCATAATATTGGTTGAATATCTATTTAAGATGTAGGTGTATGTGTTGATAACTTCTCCCCACAACATATGAGGCATATCCTTATGCTTTACCATGCTTCTATCCATGTCAAGTATGTCCCTATTCCATATTTCAGCAAGAACATTATATTGAGGAGTATAAGGAGAGGTAACTTAATGCTTGATTCCTTCACTTATGCATAATGAATCAAATTCCTTTGATATATATTCTCCACTACCATTAGTCCTAAAAATATTTATAGATTTGCCACTCTCCTTTTAAATAAATATTTTGAATTTTTCAAGAGCTTCACTTTTTAACTTTATACATCAATAACATTCTTATATGTTCATCTACGAAAATTATGAAATACTTGTTTCCTCTTAATGAAACTACTTAAAAAGGACCACATATATCATAGTGCACTACCTCTAATGCATTTTTTTATCTTTTAGGCATTTCTCATGCAAAATCTAATCTGCTCTACTTACATCTTAAGAAAATTTCACATTTCATGGTGCTTACACTTAGCTTAGGCCGAACACTAACTAAATTCTTAGAGCCTGGTTCACTTAGACTTCTAAAATTTAGGTATCCATACCTCATGAACTGAAGCAAGATTCAAGAGCTTGGAATAAGAGAATTAGTTAAGTAATTTTTATATGGAAAGTGATTTTTGAAGACCCATCAACCCAAGCAACGTGATAGATGTGATATGCCGGTGACGTGATAAGTAAAGAATAAGGTGTGGCAAAATTAGAAGTTTCCAAATATCATCATTAATTTAACATCACCAACTGACATACTATTTTGTTGTAGGAGGATGGACTCTGAAACATCTATGGATATAATCAGGTTTTCTTCGAGATTCAACTACAATCATGGTTTTGTACCTCAACTGATGTTATAGATTTGTTTTTTTTTTTAATAAGCAAGAGGACGCAGGAAAACACCGACAAAAAAGAAAATTACAAACCAAATATAATTACGAGAGGAAAAACAACAGATCCTTAGAGAACTCCTAAAAAGAGAAATTGGAATGAGTAATTTTCCCATAAAATGTCCACTTCCAAACAAGCATCTTTATATTCCAAACGGTATCATTGACACTCCACTTATCCTTCCGGAAACTCACCCCATTTCTAAGCAACCAAAGAGTCCAAGAAGTAGCAACCCACACAACCCCTAACTTCCTCTCTTTCACCCTTTTTAAACGAAAAAACCAGTGCCAATCCAAAAAATTAGCCATACAATCTTCCTCACTATTATCCCCTTTGCCAACCCACAAAGCAACCCCCTCCAAACCTTCTTAACCACCGAACAACTAAAAAAGAAGTGCTTCAAATTCTCCACACAATTACCACACAATATACAATTTAAATTGTCAAGAGAAAAAGGAATACCTCTAAGCAACAAAAGATCTTTTGTGGAAAGTCTATTACGGAAAAGTCTCCAACCGAAGGCCTTGATTTTGAACAGAACATCCAATTTCCAAAGTAACCCAAACGCTTCGTTGCACTTGTTAGGCGGATCGTATGGAATTCGAAGACGATCATAAAAATCATAGCACGAAGCAACCGAAAAAACCGAGTCCGAATTACCCCTCCAAACCACCACCGAATACTTCCCTTCCTTCCACCCCCCATACACCTCCAACCGGCCCTTCAACTCTTCAAATTTATTACCGAACTCAACATCCCCCAACAAACCCACATCCATGCCTAAATCACCCCAATACCACCTTTCTTCCCTCCAACCTCCCATTGCCGCCACCGAAACTCTCTTCAACCTAGAAGCCTCGAATAAATCCGAAAATTCTTCTTTCAAAGAAATACCATCCAACCAAATAGATTCTCGTTTCTTGATAGTTTAATTTATTATCTCATTTTGTAGAGCCTATGGAGGTCTTAAGATCATTAGTACTCTTTCATAGTTTCCATTTTAATTGTGTTTTGCAAGTAAGGTTAGGTACAACGATAGTCTATCTTTCATGAAATTGGTTTTTTAATAGGCAATGATTCCAATTAAGAGAGAGTATAAGGAATACTCCATCCAAAATTACAATCCGGAAAACCCCTACTTCCTAAGACAAAAAAGAGGTAGGGTATTCCAAATGAAAAAGTTAGAGTATTCGACGGTAACTTAAACACAATCGTAAAACCCTGTTACTCCCGCCACCACAATATTAAGATAACAATATTATATTTCTAGTAGTTTTCATGATCATGTATGTACATAAGAGAACAATAAAATCAATTAATTGATAAAATGGTTTCATTTTATTTAAAATCGATTTGTATTTATAAATCAATTCAGAATCAATTTGTATTTATAAATTAATTTTATATTATTTTTAAATTTTGATTTTAGCTCTATCTCTCTAAAATAAAATATTATTTTTTGGCACCTACCAAAATTTTCTTCAAAATCTACCACTGAGTGAGCTAATAATAGTGATTTTGGAGACAAAGACTTTATAATTGGGAGAGGCAGCAAGAAGCAAGGAATTTGTATCATCGAGTAAATGAGATATTTTTATTCTGCGATGCCATTTTGTTGAGGTGTATAAGGACATGAACGCTGGGACAAGATGCCTTTTTGTTGCAAAAATTCCTGAAAAGCATGAGAAATATATTCTCCACCGGAATCCGTGTGTAATATCTTAATGGTGGTCTGAAATTGGTCTTCATCGTAGGCCAAATATTTCTTAAACATTGCAAAAACTTTAGCTTTAGAACGAAAAAAATCCACCCATGTAAAACAGATAAAGTCATCAATAAACGTCACAAAATATTTATATTTGGCATGAGATAAAATCGGAGACCCGCCCCAAACATCACTATGAATAATTTCAAAACATTTTCAGCATGATGAGCATGGAGAGGGAGAGTTTTCTTTTGGCAAATTTACACACTGAATAATTAATAGACGAGTCAACACTAATATTTTTGTGGCCCAATAAACCTGTTTTTATTAAGTGATACAAAACAATAGAGGAGTGAAATTTGGAGTGGAAACAATCTTTCTACTTTAGGTCCCTTCGCGATCACTTTCCCCGATTACTTGATCCTGCACAAAACACCTGTTACGAGAAAAATTAACATTATAGTTATTCTCCATTAACTAGCCAACGTAAATTAAATTAGAGGCAAGTCTTGGTGACACAAATACATTGTTAAAAGAATGGTTGATATCACCAACAACAAAAAGAGGCAGAGAGTAACCATCAACAATTTGAATGTTTTGGGTGCCCTTAAAAGCACGGACATTTTGTAAGTGTTTAGAGGATCGAGTCATATGATTAAAATCCCTTCAATCCAAAAATAAATGTGTTAAAGCACTAGTAGACTTACCCTGAAGGCCCAAACTGATAGAGCTGAGAGAATAATCTGTTGCCCCTTCTCTGGAGTAAACGCATCAGATGCATTAGCAATGATATAAGTAAATAAACTAGCAGCATGGGTAGTAGCTTGAAAGACTTGGGTAGGACGCTGAGCATGTAACACCCCAAATCTACCCAACGAATATTTAATAAAATCAGGGTGCGGAAATTCAATATACAATTGGGATGTCACATTCAACGTAAAACAACAAACAACTTAATCACATATATCATAGATACATAGCACATAACTCGGATGAAACGATAAAACATGTTTACTCTTTTAAAAAATAAAACAACTTTTATTATTAATAATAACAATATCAATTATTCAACTTCACTTCACATAATATTTTTATTAAACTAAAACAACTTCACCAATGTCATATTGCTTCATAAATTCCACTTAAAAGTTAACAACTTATAGTTATAACAACAATTAAAAGACAATCGTTCATCCCCCGAGTGCTACGTATCAGAGCAAGACCCAACTCGAACTAACAATAACTAAAGACTTCATAAAATCACTTCAAACTTCCACTGCTATCTTGAGTACCTGTCCATTTCCCATGGTAGGGAAACATCATTCAGAAGGGGTGAGATATCCAACAATATAAACAAGCGTATGATAAATAATATATTAAGATTAGATCATACAATTTCACCACATCATACTTATTCAAACAACAGTTATAATAACAAATAGCAACAACGGTTATAATAATTATTTATCAACAACAAGTATAACAACAACAACTTATAACAAAAACAACAACAACGTAATAACAACAACAACGTAATAACAACAACTTCAAATGCGACTCAACTGTGCAAATGCATGTGGTACCATTGGAGCAGAACTCCCAACTTAAACATATGTCAGGTTATCGAGGCATTTCAACTTAAACAGGTGCCATCAAGGCCAACTTAAACAGGTGTCGTCAAGGCTAACTTAAACATTTTGCCAATCCAGGCCAACGTAATATGCAAATGTATGCATGCAACAATAACAACAACTACAACGTCAAAACACTACAATGCAACAACCGCAAACAACTTAATCAACCTTGGTCATAAGACCTGCAACTTAATCAACACATCATCAATAACTTAAACAACATTGGTCATAAGACCTACAGCTTAATCAACGTATCAACAACAACAACCAGAACAACAGCAACGAAAATAACTACTTAAACATGCATCAATTGCATCAACTTAATCATTACAAAACAGCCCCTAAACATCTAGGTATTAATTCTTCAATTTATTAATTAATCTACTACCGACAATTCTTATCATTCTAATTCCAATTCTACTATTCGTTAATTCTATTATTATTTCCAATTAGGCTACTAATTCAGCCTGCTATATATATCATCGTTATTACTAGTGCTATGTCTTCTTCACACCAATTCCATCTTTATACAACTTAATCCATTAACTACATATCTCATCACTAAGGATCATCACTATAATTTCTATCAATTAAATTAATTAATTCCAACGGTATAATATTCTAATTAATTTAAACCAATTTCTTCACTAATAATAATTATAATTCTTCTCAAGTTAATCCTACTAAGGCTTGATCCTAACAACCAACATAAAACATCAACAGCCAGAAATCAAAACATATTTCTAAAACTCGTATAGCACGCGCCGCGAACCTCTCTTTGCGCCGCGAACACCACAGAAACCTTCAGTTCACGCCGCGTCCAAACCTTGGCGCTTACCTGCGCTGGCAGCATCTTCCAGCAAAATTAAAACTCAATTTTCTTCCTTCGATTCCAGTACAAATCAATTTCGACCATCACAGGTACATAGCAATATTATAGTTATACTTCACCAACATCTAGCAATTTTATACAACTAATTCCTCAATAATAATTATAAAACCTAGGTTAATTTCCCACAACCATTGATTGAACTTTTATAACCTTATTCACCGACGTCAATCAATTTCAACATTCAACGATACAATCACAACACACAAAACAGAGGCAATCATACAATCATAACCCCCATATATCATTCATCATAATCCCGTTTATAGAGCTAGAACCCCACCCTTACCTTGGATATGTGATTGCTCTACTCTCCCGGTTGCCATAGCTTATGCCGCCGCTTCAAACTTTTCTCCGAAAATCTTTTCTAACAACGTGCAGAGACGCACCAAAAACCTGTTCGGAAATCGCTTTTTCAGACGGACTTAAAATCATCAAAACGAAAATCGCTCCGGTCAGAAGTTACCTCTACGAGTCTGGAACGTTGTGTCCAAGAACCTCGACGATCCAACGGTTGGATTGGGAGAAACGTCTGTTTTACTAAGGTGTCTCACTGCAGAAACTTGCTGCGAAAATTGGACTTCCTCTAGCTTTTCTCTTCCGCCATGGCTCTCTTCTTCACCTCTCCTCCAAACCCTATTCTTTTTGTGTTATGATAGCTCTTTCTTCTTCCAATTCTAAATCCAACATAGTAAAGTTATTTTATTTAATCACTTAAATAACTTAATTGGGCCTAAGTGACATACCCCCTCCTTACTTCACAACAACTCAAATTAAACCCAAAGTTATTTTTAAGCTCATTAATAAAATTTATTTTAGGTTAATAAAATTGAACTAGCAGTATAAGAAGTGATTTTTTTTGTTGTAGAAAATAAATTTAAATCAATTAAAAATATTAAATTTAATTTAGGTTAATTATTTATTTTATCGCACAAAATCTAATTCATACCCAACCAATTAAAAACAAGTTGGTTTGGTTTAATTCATAGAGTTGTACGGTTTTTTAATATTTATAACACTTATTTTAAAAAAAATACTAATTTTAAAAGTTATAAACAAATTACTAGAGAATCTCTTCCAACTTAACGAGAGGTTCTGGGTTCGATCTCTCTCCTGGGAACGCAACATTATTAAATCTCTTGAGGGAGAGCTTTACCGCCTATATGGTCCTACCCGACTCGATAGATTAGTCTCTGCAGTTACACGTAGAGGATACTTCGGTTTAGACCAAAATAATATCATAGATATTTTATACTATTAAGACGAGTATAAAAAGTAAAACCAAAAAAATGCATATAATTTCTAATTATACATTTACACAACATTTCTTTAGTAAAAGTATCACAAATAATATATATATATATATATATATATATATATATATATATATATATATATATATATATATATATATATATATATATATATATATAAAGGAATTATAATATATTATTGTTTAAATGCTTATATATATATATATATATATATATATATATATATATATATATATATATATATATATATATATATATATATATATATATATATATATATATATATATATATATATATATATATATATATATATATATATATATATATATATAAAGGAATTATAATATATTATTGTTTAAATGCTTTTTAGATGGTTGGTTAATTGGTTTTGAATGATGTAAATGATATCCACGTTCATTGTATTGTAGTTAAACTTATTTAAATTAAACTAGATATGTGGCCCGTGCGTTGCACGGGATTCATTTATCTTTACCTCAAATATTATATTAAATAAAATATATATTTTTTAGTAAATATAATTACATATAATTTATACTCATAATAATTATAATTAATATTGTGAATTTATACTTTGCTGTTTTTGGTGGAATTTTATAAATCAAAGAAGTTACAACATGAAAAATAATATCAATTTATTAAAATCTCATTAAATAAGTCTAACATGTTTTCAAATTACCTCCATTTTAAAAATACACTTATTTCCTAACTCGCCGCTTTTTTATTTTTATTTTATACAATATAATTTTATCTTACATATTTCATATTTTGTGGTCTACCATTCTCTTTACATTATATTTAAAATTGAATAATTCATAAAAAAATATAAAATACTTATTACAACATATAATACAATTGAGACGAAATATGATGAAGGACGAAGTGATATATATAAGAATATCAGATAATTTATTTATTATTATTTATTATTGAATGGGAAATCAAGAATTTGTCTAAATTACATAAAAGTGTACTTAGGATATGAATAATAAAAAATGTAACTTATCAGTTTTAATACAATGAAATTTTTCAATTCAGCAGAAAAAAAATTATAGAAAGTATTTTATAGTAAAAATTATAGAATATTTCTTTTAAATAATTTTTTTAATTCTATACAATAAAATATTTTATAGTAAAAAGTATTTTAATCAAAATTCCTAACAAAGCAAACACAAAATATAATTAGGTTAAAAATATAAACATGTTCAATACAATCAATTTAAAAATATATAAAATTTTAAATATAATATAAATATGTTTAATGCCAAAAATTTATTATAATAATATTGAACATTATAAAAAAAACATCTTTCTTCTTTTATTTTGGTGAGGCAGAGGGTCAAGACCAAAATAAAAAAAAAAAACAAAAAAAAAACTACAAAACAACAAACAAACATCTTAATCTCCAGTATAATTGATCCATAATATGGAAAAATAGATAAATATTAATATAATTCTCTTCAATACAATCAAAAAGTAAATTAAAAGTATTAAATTAATATAATATAAATAACTTTAAATTGATTTATACCATATCAATATTAATTATATTTAAATTAATAATAAAATCAATCCCATCTTATTAAAAAATCTATAATATTTTTATTAAAATTATAATCTTAATTAACAAAAAAAATTACAATAGTGGAAGGACAACTCATATTCCACTATTTTAACAAATAAAAATAAAATAAAAGACAAAAAATAAAAGAAAACAAATAAAAGTTGAAAAGAGAATTTATAAATAAAAATCTAAATCGGAGAGGTCAAAACGGCTCTTGAGAAAATTTTCTCAATAAAATGTGGTACCATGTTCCATCCGATAAAATTTTGTAGCATATGTCATTAGTTTGCCAGTTTGTCAATGCATCTATTCCATTCACTTTATACATGTTAATTCAAGCTTGCCACCCAAAATTTCATACTGGAGTTATCATGAAAAGATACCTACAAACAAAAAAACAACAATAAAGAAAAAAGTTTATCATGTAAAATAAAAATACAAAATATAGTATATTGATGATATGTTTTCAATATTAACCATTGTTATCATCTTGACTAATTCAAATAATATAATCGTTTAAAAAATTATCGTGTGTGATGGGATGAATAAATATAGATATGTGTATGATGAGATGGTCTATAAAGAAAGAGGTATTTATAAAGAAGAAGAAAATGTTAGTATAAATATGAATTAATATATATTTGGGAGTTATAAAATATTAATTAATATGAATTATTTATTATATTAATGTGATTAATGAAATACACCGTTTTTTTAGTATAAATATGAATTAATATAAATTTGGGAGTTATAAATATTAATTAATATGAATTATATATTATATTAATGTGATTAATGAAATAGACCGTTTTTTTTTTTTTGGTGAGATAATACTCTACCAATTCAACAAATATGATGTGGGTGAGATAATACTCTACCAATTTAACAAAATATGAGGTGAGTTGATTAACTATGCTTAAATTCTGTTTAACAAAATTCATAATTATAGCATCTTATATTCCACCGTTTTTTTTTGGTGAGATTTTATTCCGCCGTTTCTGCAAAATATATTTAGTAATAAAAAGAATTGACTTGGAGTTAGTGTGGAGAATTTAAAAAAAAAAAGGTGTAACACAAAAATTATTTTTTAATATTCATGATTTTTTTATTTCAATTGTTTATCAATTATTATTACTTACAGTTATATTATTTTTTAATTTAAATAAAATATTTTTAATCATTTATGACAATGATCTTTTTATAAAATTAATTAATTAATAAATGAAATAAGTAAAATTTTTAGTTTTTTATTATAATTTTAAAAATTTAATGATATTAGAAATTATATATTTAATTTATAGATTTGTAACTCAAAAAATTATAGTTGAGTGATTTATTAAAAATTTATAAAAAAATTATCCATTAATATTTTATTTTTAATTATATTATAAATATTATTATTTTGTTTATTATTATTGTTATATATATATATATATAATCAATAAAAAATACTTAATTTTTTTCATTAATATTATACTATTAATTATATTATTAATATTATTATTATTTTGTTTATTATTATTATTGTTATTATTATTATTATTATTATTATTATTATTATTATTATTATTATTATTATTATTTATTTTGAATGTAGGGATAAATTAGTAAACAAACAATTAGGGTTTATGCTTAGAGTTGCTACCAAGGTGACATGTGGCTAGGGTTGCCATCATGACAACCTTGAATTTATATTAAGTAGATTACCATATTCATTGAATTGAAGCTTACCCCCTTAGTCAAATTCGTAGGTTAGATACATTATGTATAAAACAATCAAAAAGTGTAACTATTTATTTTTGTTTGACCATGATAATAAAATTAATTTAGAAAAGAACTCTTTAAAAAATAAAATTTATTTGGTATCAGAAATGAGTATTTCGCTTGATACATAATTTTATTTTGGTTGTTTTCAGTCTTCACATTTTGCAGTAGTGTTTTACAAAAGCCAAAAGTGGTCATAACACCACCAACGGGGCCGCAATGCATGCTGTGAAAATGAATCTCCATCCATCTCACTCACAACATTCCTCCAACACTTCACAATTGCCGGTATTCCTCCCCGATGAGCTTGTAACTGAAGTACTTTCCTCCCTTCCTGTTAAATCTTTTATGCGAATGAGATGCTTGAGTAAGTTCTCTAATTCTCTCTTTACCGATCCTATTTTCATCAGAATGCATCTTCTTCGATCTGCTCGAAACCCTCATCTTGCACTTGTCACTAGCAAGACCAAAACTGTCGTACCCTTACCAATATGCCATTTATTCGAAAATCCTCCGATCACCCTTAGTGACGAACCTCATTACCTTATCAACGATGTTTGTTTATATCAATCCAACAGCCGCGTCATCCATCGTGTTGTTGGTTCCTGTAATGGATTGATCTGCTTTCTCACTTATTCAATTTTGCATCAAGATATAACGTTTCGTTTATGGAACCCATCCACTAGAACAATATCTAAAACATTAGGCCATTTAGATTTTTCAATTGACAGGGTTAGTCAAGCTAGATCTTTAAAGTTCGTATTTGGTTATGATAATTTAACCTCTACTTACAAGGTTGTGTTCCTAAATTTTCAACTTCGCAATACGATAACCGAGGCAAAAGTTTTAAGTTCCGTTGATAATGTCTGGAGAAATATTCAAAATTTTCCTGCGGCTCCACTTCAGTTTAAATTTCGCTTCCACCCTGTCTATAGCTTCTACCATGACAATGATGGTGTTTATTTGAGTGGCACTGCTAATTGGTTGGGTGCTTTTGACTACGAGGTTAAATCTCTTGAGAATTATGTTATTATTTCTCTTGATCTGGGAACCGAGACATACACGCAGATGCATCTGCCTCATGGTTTTGTTGAAATGCCTCGACTAGACCCAACTATTGGTGTGTTGAAGAATCGTCTTTGTTTTTCTTATGATTTTAGATTAACTCATTTTGTTATATGGCAAATGATGGAATTTGGAGTTCAAGAATCTTGGACACAGTTTCTTCAAATAAGTTATTTGGATCTTCGAATTAGTGTTTTGGATTTTATTCGACACAATTTTGGAGATAAGGAAATGTTTATGGTGCCAATATATCTGTCAGAGAATGATGATACGTTGATATTGGCTAGCAGGTTAGAAGAGCAGGCAATTCTGTATAATATGAGAGATAACACTGTCGAAAGAACTAGAATTACGAATAGAATAAGATGGTTATTTGTCAAGGAATATGTGGAAAGCTTGGTTTCAACCTCTCAATAGTAAGTTCTTGTTTCATTAATTCGCGTATATTGTTATATGCATGCATGATTGTTACATTTACTTCAACACTTTGTCACAAATTCGCGTATATTGTTTATTTTAAGCATTTAAATGTTTTGTAAATTAATATATATTAGATATCCTTCTTGATTTGATAATACCAGTAAATTAATGATATTGATACAGAATCCAATATTTTGTTGCACTTTTGAGAATTATGCATTCATTTTCCTTTGGGTTTTTGTTCTTTTATTTTTGTCACTCTCCTGCCTATGCCTAATTGCAGTCTTTTTTGAATTATAGATTCACAACTTTGACCAAATCAACGATATATGGCAGGATGGTATAAAGAAATGAGCATGTTGGAGATACATTTTCTTCAGTTAGAGTATTCACTTTGTATAAGAAATTTATAGCCTTTTTGTTGTTATATTTCTTTGAAAATATGCATTTGAAACTTACTGTTGTTTGTCTAAGACATATGATAAATGTAAAAGCTTTGCTTTTGTGACATTATTTAAGTTAAATGTTGCCTACTCATTACACCACAATGAAGGTCCTATTTTTTATCACCCCGTCCTCTTCATCAATGGTGTCCTTCGTAGGCAATGGGGATTCGAATGTGGCATTCAATCAAAGTTGGAGCAACCAGAAAGGGCCTACAAAAAGGACGGTGCTTTCTAGTTCGTACTTCTTGAGGTAGAGTCAACATATTCTCCTAAGGGTTCATGGAGTGGACCTAAAATCATTTGACTTAGGGATATCGTGTGCCCAGCGTTTTTAGTTGGTTTGCCATGGTAAGGAACCTCTTTGCCACCTGAAGTGATCTCGAGCAAAAGACGCATCGCGTTAGCCAAAAGGATAGTTAGGCAGGCAATGTTCTCTTCATCCAAAACCTCGTTAATGGTCTTGTCATAATGGTCAACAGTATACTAAGTGAAAGTGAATTTTCCTTCACTAAAATTGATGGTATCTTCGTCCATAAAGTTTGGGTCGAAGTCTTCTCCCGTTGTTCGAAGTCCAGCAATGACAACGATATCGAAAAGGGTAAAGGTCATCATCCCAGAAGGGGGTGGAAGGTATTATGAGAAGCATCCCGGAAGTATAAAGAAGCCACTAGCATATTTTAGCTATATTCAAGGCCAGACTTCCGAAGTTGGATCAAGTCGTAAATTCCCATATCTTTCCAAAACTGAGACTTCTTTGCCTCAATCTTAGCCAACCAATCACAATAGGGTTCAATATCTTTTGCCAAACGTGTAGAGCGAAACACTTTAAGAGTGTTGCTAATATAATCTAAAGTTATTGAGTCATGTACGATCGGAGAGTCAATCGAAGACTTCACATGATCATGTTGAAGCTTAGGTTGCACAAGAGTAATAAGTTTACCCAGATCATCTAGTTTCTTCTTGCTAGGTAAAGGCCTAGTTCTATGATATACAGGGGAAAAAAACTGAGATGAGAATAGCATCTACATTATGGTTAGGCATAGGACCCATAAACGCATGCGTTTCACAAGAAATTGTTAAGGGATAAGTACTTGGGAAGCATATATCTTCGTTTTTTCCTCAAGGAGGGGTGGTTCTGGAACGATTTGATGAGAAGATTCTTGTTGTTTCTGTGTTTTGGTTTTCTTAGGTGCCATTGTTAAAATACTAAGAAGTTTGAAGTTTGTAGTTGTGAGGATGAAGAAAGAAATAGTAGTATGTTTGAAAAAATGAAGAAATGGAAAAAGTTTAAAAGTTGAAAAAAATTCATTATTTATAGAAGCAGAAATCAACCTTTTACACTTCCTTGAGGTAAAGGTGTCAAAGTGAGTGGCGCACATGGAAGATTGTAAGAGGGTAGTCAGGCGGTTGCATAAGTTACAAATCCACTCTTAGTTAATAGGAGTAATCATCAGGGATGGATACACACGTCTCGACAAGACGTTTGGAAGACATGGTTATCATGATCTTGACGTCACATAAGTAAAGAGTCATACTGAGATGGCTTATGAGTCGAAATTGAAGATTCACAAAAAATCTCCATTTCTCCAAGTGTTTTGAATTAAACATTTATTGAGGGCAATTTGTTAGCTAGAAATTTTGATGACATGACAATATTGAGTTGAAATGATGATTGTTGAAAGAGAGTTAGTTCGAAAATAAATTTAAGATGATCTTATGAAAATTTCTACTAATAAGCTTATAGGTGGTTATTATCTCGCTAAGTATTGGCGAAAGGTCTTATTTTTCGTAAGTAGATGAGACTTAAGATATTTTGGAAACTTAAAAGAGAAACACGTCGACAGTCGCGTTGGTTGATTTGGCGCTTTGAAAGAAAGGAGTTTCCAAATTTCAAAGGTTGATCTTGTCCAAAAGGACGCGTGGAAGTTCAAGGATTCGAAGAACATCCAAACAGCGGACATGGCACTCTGTTAGGAAAAGACCGTTATGGTCGAACTAATATAAATTAGAATCTTAGCGTTAGGATTTTGTGTACTCAAATTCTGTACAAACACTCAATATTACTCGAAGTACCAACGTTTACCGAGAAAAGAGTTTCTGAAATGTACGTATGATTAACCAAATTTTATTCAAGGGTTAAGTATGTTTTAGGTCTCTATAAATATCTCAAATTTGATTGTTTATCTTTACAAAAGTTATTTTAATTCCTTTTACATTTAAGTCGAAGTCTCTTTACTTTCTTGTATTTACTTCCCATAGCGTTACAATTCCTTACAAATCAACCATAACATTCGAGAAGATGAACATTCGAAAGACATAGATCACCAAACTAAACACATCGTCCTATGATCAATCTAGTTGATCTTGTGAGTAACCAAACATCTTTGTTTTGGAAGACTAGCGCTTGCTTATCAAATTTCAATGTAAACAACGGGCACGAGCTCGGGTAATTATCCACTTAAATAAGCAGGTATGAGCGCAAGTATGGACACCTTAGTACCCAACTCGCCTCATACCCGCACACTATATATATTTGTATATTGTATTTATCTTATTTTATAAAAATGTGTGTTTATTAATTTTAAAAAATTCTTCAATGTTAAACGATTACATATTTAATATATGTGTTTGTTTATTTCATAATCCAACAAAATATTTTTAAAAATATTTATGTCAACAAAATATTTTAAAAAATATTTTTGGGGCCAAAGCGGGTATGAGCTCGTATACGGTGATTTTGTCCATCTGTAGATATTAGGATGGATAATATAGTACCCTGCCCAAACCCTATCCATTGTCATTCCTACTTGGGACATTTCTTGACACGTCATCCTCCGTGGATCGGTGAAATAGAAGATGTAGCGAGTTCATCCACGTGGTCGTCATGTGACCTCACCTTTTCTTATTATGATCATATTTCTCTTAATTACAAGTCGAAGAGTTAATGAACGAGGATTTTAACTTTGATGGAATTGATTTGTTACACGACAGTCTAGAGGTGGGTTGAGAAATTCTTTTTGTCTAAATGATCATTTTTTAGGAATTTCTCTTTCCACCCTAATACCTTTGAAGGGGCCTTGGCAAAGTTCCTCTTTTATCCCAAAAATTCGGAGATGCATCTCCGAACGCACCATATTTCGTTTTTTTATAGGTGTTTACGGATATGCATCTCCGAACTCATAAAATTCTTTCTTTTTTTTTTGTGAAAAATGGTATTTTCAAAGATGCATTTCCAAAATATCCTAATATTTGATTTTGTTATTTTTCGGATATGCATTTTCGAATTAACCCATTATTTATTAAAAAAATCAAAAATCAAGATATCAATTACATTAATTATATTAAATTGCATTAAAACTTGATTTAACCCTGATGATCTATGATGATATTCTTACTAAATTAAATATGATATTTTTATCTCAATTTTAGAAGTTTTATATTATTTTTAAAATATTTGACATGATTTTACTATAAAGAAATTTTATCATTTACATCAAATTAATTCAAATTCAAGAATCAAAACAAATATCAAAAGTGATGAGATGATTTGTTTCCTTAAGGAAACAAAATGGTAACAACGGTTAAAATAAGAGAAGTTCTTATTTCACTCCACGGTGAAAAGAAAGATCCTGCCCAATTTTATTATTTTTATCAATAAATCTAAAATTTTCATCAAATTAAATAACAATAATAATAATAATAATAATAATAATAATAATAATAATAATAATAATAATAATAATAATAATAATAATAATAAATAGTTAATTAAGAGAAAAAATAGAGTATGTATAATGTATTCAATTAAATGACACTTTTAATTTTAAAATATAAATATGGTATGACTGAATTTTATGATTTTATTAAAATTAATTTACACAACCTTTGAACGGGTTGATTAAATGTGATTTTTATTTCAACTAGTAGGAAACCCGTGCTATCGCACGGGTCTAGTCGGGACTTCACATTACATATATCTAATTATGACTTGAAAAGTTCCTTTATATATCTCAAACATATATATTTAACCAAAATGCAACCCAAACCTAGTCATATTAATCCCAAAATAGTTAGCAACAAAAGTGATAATAATACATCTAAACTTTTAGCTCTTTAAATAAAACAATAAACATATAGATGTTACAATCTTCAAATGCTATAATCTTAAATTATCAGAACCAATCAGTAACAAAGCCTGCATCATATACCTGCATAGTGAAATGCATAAAATAAGATTTCTATTTATCAAAACTTTGGAAAAAAAATAAATAAAGTGTGACATATATAGATACAAAGGATGAGTAACATTAATATATTTATAACTTATAATTTATCAAATTTTAATTCATGTGTTTGAAAAACAGTAACAAAAGAAATAGTTAAAAGATAGACATTAAAATGATCCATCAATAACTGGTATCTCATAGATACGTTCACATCTACCCGCCAATTATTTTTATAACTTTAATTTTATAAAACATTAACAAAAGAAATAATTAAAATATAGATAATAAAATGATCTGTCAATAATTGTATAACATAGATACGTTCACATCTACTCGTCAATTCAGATGAGTTAAGAAACCCCAATTGAATCCAAATGAGTTAATTCTAAAAAAATGTAAACATATTTAAGATATTAGTCCATTTTCCCAAACGTAAAATGTATGACAACTCCCGTCAAATGCTTAAAAATTTCTAAATTTAATGCATATTATTATAATATAAAATATAATTTATAAGTTTAAAAAAATATAATTTTAATTAAGAAATTAAACATAATTAGAGAATAAAATTTATTAAACCTATTTGAGAATTAGCTCATTTTTTCAAACCTAAAATGTATGACAACGCCCGTCAAATGCTTAAAAATTTCTATGTTTAATGTATTATTATAATAATTAAAATTATCACAATTAATGTATTTTATTTTTTACATTTTTATAAAGAGGCAAAACTTATTTTTGATGCGGTGATAAAACTTTATATTATGTGTACTAATTAAATAAAATGATCATATATAATTGTAGAAATATAAAAAGAATGACAATTTTCTATTTTTCATAATAAATTTATGTATATTTCTATCATAATTGTCTCATGTTTTTTTATCATATACAAATATTTATAAATTTTTTTTAGTATAAATGATACTTTTATCATAGAAAAAACTAACATTTTTTGATAAATTGAAATTTTAATATAATTTATTATATTTTAATAGTATTTTTAATTATAATTAATGCATTACTAAATTTTAAAAAGAAAAACTTAAATAAAATTATAGTAAATGAGTAAAATATTTATTTTAGTAATAAAGTCTATGTATAATAATAATAAGGGGACAACTTCTCTACCCATCACAAAAAGATGGGTAGTGTACATTCCACCAATCAGATGACACCATTTAATTTTTATGTATTTAATTATTTATCATATAGAACAATTGTTTGATGTTTTCAATGTATTTTACACTAAAGGTAGCCTTACCCAACTTTTTGAGGTGGGTAAATAAGAATTCACCTAATAATAATAATAATAATAAATAGTTACTTAAGAGAAAAAATAGAGTATGTATAATGTATTCAATTAAATCACACTTTTAATTTTAAAATATAAATATGGTATGACTGAATTTTATGATTTTATTAAAATTAATTTACACAACCTTTGAACGGGTTGATTAAATGTGATTTTTATTTCAAAGTCTAAAATCATGACTACTCTAAGTTTTTTATTTATGGGCTTTGCCCCCTCCATTCAGTTTTTTTTAGTTTGGTCAACAAAAACATTTAATAAAAATAGATAATAAATAACTCATTTATAGTTAAAAACATAACGTAGTCTTAATTCTTAAGAAATGAACGAAAATGTTTTCGCAAAAGATACTAACCAAAAAAACAAGTTATAAACCGCACAGCCTGCCTGAATCCTCCTTCTTCTAACTTGCCATAGCGTTCCACAACAAACAAACCAAAATCTCTCAAATGTCGCCCGCAGTTCTTCCCGAAGAACTCATCGCAGAAGTCTTATCGATCCTTCCCGTGAAATCTATTTTGCGATTCAAATGCGTCTGCAAGCCATGGAAATCTCTCATCTCTGATCCTTTCTTTATCGAAAAACAACTTCATCAATCACAAAAACGAAACACGCATCTCGCACTGATCTTGTGTAAACCTCACATACAAACTGTTTCCTATTATTATGATAGGGACTGTTGTCTGGTACCCTTTCGGTGATAATGTTTGGAAAAACATTCAATGTTTCCCTGTAGTTCCATACTATCGTGTGGCTCTTGTTCGCCATAGAGAGCAACGTGTTAATGAAGGAGTGTATTTGAATGGTACAGTTAACTGGTTGGCCATTCCAAATTCCAAATATTTTTGGGGACAATATGAAGAACATGAAGATCTTCCGGCAATTGATCAATTTGTGATTATCTCGTTGGATCTAGGTACCGAGACATACAACCAATTGCTTCTCCCTCGGGATTTAGTTGAAGTCCCGACTCTTTTGCCAACTATTAGTGTGTTGAGGGACTGCCTTTGTTTTTCCTATCATATTAAGACCACACATTTTGCTATATGGATGATGATGGAATTTGGAGTGCAAGAGTCTTGGACTCAATTCCTTAATATTAGTTATGCAGATCTTCAAATTGATTATGAATCCCCACGATATGGTTATGATCATCTACTGCACCCGCTGTGTCTTTTCGAGGATGATGACACAATAATATTAGCAAGTAGTCATGAAGAGCAAGCATTTCTCTATAATTGGAGAGATAATAGAGTAAGCAAAACTAGAATTGCCAACAATGTATTGTGGATGTTTTCCCGTGATTATATTGAAACCTTGGTTTCAACCTGTGGTTGAAAGTAAGTCCCTCTTCAATCATTTATTTGTTAGAATTTATGTTCTTGTTTTATTTTTAGTTTATGTTGTTTAGATTGTCTGAGTATTCCTTTTTTTGATTTTTCTCTAATGTACAAAGTGGATCCATTTGAATCATAGGATGACAACCCCAATTTCAAACCCATTAGGCGTTATTGATGGTTGCTTGCAATATGGCAAGAAGAAAGGAAAAAAATGAGAAATATGCCGGAATTTTTTATCTTCGTGTTTTTTTCCTTTGAAACCTTTGCAGAAAATAAGTAAATTTATTACTAAAACTTTTATAAGTTGTTTTGCTACTGAGGTGTAATTTGTGTAAGAATACAAAACTCTATGATAGGATGTTCTTGCAGTTGCATAAGTTTAACTGTATATTAATAATCTACAATCTTCTCTTCATGTTACTTTCATTTCATCATGCTTAGTTTCTCTCTCTCTCTCTTTTAATAATACATATTACTTTCCAAAGTGTTAAGATAGCAGTTACAAGTCATATACATCCTCAATTGTTATGCTTCAAATTTACTTTCGCAGACCAATCAAACCAATATACACTTTGAGGGAGTCAGGTGATATGTTAATTGCGTGAAGTTTGGGTTAGAGTGAAAGCGAATGTCGTTAGCTATCCGTATTCCGTCACAGCGGCTGCCAATGCAAAATCGTTTCTGGTTTGGGTGTGAGCCTGGTTATGTCAGCAAAATCGGTGCATTGTTTCTGCCTTTTTTTTATGACAATTTTATGCTTTGCCGATTTATGTTATGTGTCCTGGTACTGCCTTGTGCTGGTTTTTTCAAGCGCCAGGGACATGGGCTGTAACTATTTTATATAGAGAATCTTTATGAAAATTGTTCCTCCGATTTACGTTGTTGCAGTGGGTGCACTAATGTGATATACTGCGGAAGAATTGATTTTAATTTTTATGCAAATTTCTCCTCTTTTTTGTTCTTCATTGTAAAATTTGAAATGTGGTGCGTGATAAATTTAGAGGCTGGTTGTATTTTGCTGTCATAAAATTTGCACAGTTTAATTCAAAGAATGATAATGAGCTTGCTCTGTGGATAATAGTTCTGCTGCTGCTTTGTATTTTGAATGTTGTTGGATAGTCTGGGGTTAGCGTAATTACCAATGATCGTCATCCAAAACTATTTTGATGATGAAACCATGGAAATTAATTTCATGCACACAAGTAATCGGTTTTGAAACATGGTAATTTGAGTTTACCAGTTGAAGAGAGGGAGAGTAAGATGATTATCATTTACGCATTTTAATACACTATGTGTTTGGATTGGCGGTGGACAGAATTGATTCTAGTAGAATTGAGTTTGGTAGAATTGATTCTAGTAGAATTGAGTTTAGCAGAATTGATTTATGTTTGGATACATTTTTATAAAAGTGAGTTGAATAATAAATTATAGTGTAAAAATCATCCAGAATCAATTCTGGAGACAGAAGCTACAAATTCTAGCTTCAAGTAGAATCAATTCTGGAGACAGAATCAATTCTACTTTTATCAAACCAAACATCTTAAAATGACCCAGGATTGATTCTACACCTCTAGAATTGCTTTTGGCCTTTTCAAAAGCCAAACCAAACATGCACTATGAAACTTATAATTTTTCCCATACCACTTTCTGTTCTTCTTGCAAATAATAAAGCTAACAATCATCATCTAAACCAATATTATCAACTATCTACCCATTACTAAGAAATTGCCCAAACTTACTATTGTGCCCTTTCACTTTTTTTTTTCCTCCCTTGCAAAAGGTTAATCATGTAATTAACAAATTCAATATTCACCTATGCCAATTGTATCTTTCTTATTGGTCCATTCCAACAATTTGTCCCAAACCTTTTCTGATATAAACTTTTTTCTTCTCTCTCTATTCGTTCTCCATAGCACTGAATCCTCATTCCCACCCCATTTGAATTTTCATCAAACCCTAATTTCCCATCTCTCAACTTCCTATCCGTCTTCAGTTCTTCTACATTCAACCTAGAACCGACACATTCCTTGGGTTGGGGTTGCTGGCGTGGCTAAGTTAGTTTAATTTCATTGTGTGCATTTACGGCGTTTAGCATTTCACGATTTCAACCGCTTCCTTGACGTTGTTGAAAACGATTCCTTGAAACATGACCATCTACATCGGGTAAAAATACTATATCTAGCTTCTTCCTTCGTCCAGATCCAGCTTCTCCGAATACTGATTTGTTTGCTATTGATGTGGCTCTACTACGTCTTACTCGCTTGTGTTTGATTCAGTTTTAGATTTACGATTTTCTATGTTTTGTGGTTTATTTGATTTCTGACTTTTTGTTGTGATTCATTCATTTGGATGCATTTTTTCAGATCTGTGAGCTGAAGGTGTAAAGGTGTGTAATTTTATTTATACACGTTCTATTTTCTAACTTCTTTTGTGATAGTTATAACTTTTTGTTGTGGTTTTTGTTTGGGTTGTTGTTATAATTTGTTGTTATAATTTGTTTAGGTTCTCTTCATCTTTTTGCTGTGAAAATTTTGCTTATTTAGTTGTATTTTTTCAGATCCAGTTTTTTTGGCGTGAACATGGTGTGAAGACGATTGGAACCATGACTGAATTTGTCTGAAAGTATTTGATAGTGAATGCTAGCTGTTTGATTAAATGACTGAAAGAATTTGATTGTGAGAATTTGTACTCATAATATCAAATAAGCTCATAAATTATTTCATTCATGCTATTCTTTTGTTGATGTTGCAGCTGACTAGAGACCATGGATAAAGCAAAAGATGCAATGGCAGGAATCATGGACATGATGAAGGTTAAATTCAGATTTCTTTTATACTTTGTCTCTTAAAATTCAATTTTGATTCCAGTTTTTTTCACTATATAGTTGCTACAAATTTTAGTACATATGTCTATTGATTCCAGTTTTTCAAGTACCATGTCCAAGTGAGTTAGGTATGTGCAAACAAAGATCATGGAGTCTATTTGATGTGAGGTTCATGGAAAGAGGATCAGCATTCATCCTTTATTGATTTTATCTCCACTTTCCTCTCTGCAAATTCCTTTCGCCTTAATTTTGTTCCAATTGCTTCTGTAATTAGACAGCAATATATTATTATCTCAGACTATTTTGAATTTATCTCAGATTATTATGGGCTACAAGGTTCTAAGTTGATCCGATGTATGAGTTTTTGAGAATATAATTCGTTGTAGTTATCTCTCTCTATTTCTCTCTCCACCTTTCATTTTTAATTTATTTGTTAAGCAAAATAATTCAAATGCTACCGTTGCTACGATACATTGATTAACAAATCTAATGGCTGCCACTGATTGCAAGAACAAGTGACTCTGGATCATGGTCTGAGTTTTTGAATGTGTAGTTTTTCAAAAAGTGTAACGAATTAGTAGTTTAGACTTTAGACTTCAAGGCCTCCAATATTGAGTATGTTACTATTTAATGTTGTCTTTTTATTCACTGTGAATTCATAACATTGCTATTAATGTAATTACTTTTGAATTAATATTGTCCTAAAACCTATGATGAATTAAGCAGAACCTAATAATGTAATTATTGATGAGTTAGGCAGAAGAATTTCTTAGGCCAGAATTTGCTGCGGTATCCGAGTCGGAAGTGGCGCTGGTATTATCGAGCTGGTGCAGCAAATAGCATTGTTTCGTGCCAAAATATTCACCTTGGTAAAGGAATGTAGGAGCCTTTCAGTTGCCAAGAAGCATTGTTTTGTGCCAAAATATTCACCAAAAGAATCAGCTTTTATTTGAATATTCTAACTATATGTTTGCACATTGTTGCAATAACCACTTTTATCTGTATCGGTCATTTTTATAAACTGTCATGACAGTATTTTAAATAAATTGTATAGCTATTGTGATAAGGTACCTTACTTCCATTTTATAAACTATAATTCTATTATTCTATTATGATAACTATATAGCTATTAACCATATTCTATACACTTTTTAGTATGTCTATTACTTATAATATGCAACTGGTAGCTAGAGTTTATAAGAAGGAATGAGGAAAAACAACAACAGCTAACCATGTTACCTAATCTCAATTTTAGACCACATTTACATTTTATTATAATTTTACATGTTAACAATTACATTTACGCAAATATATTTAGACATTTTTAAGATGACATTTACCTAATTTAATATAGGGCTGTGTGAAATTTATTGAAATTGCAATTTCATTTTCACTAAGATTAGGAAATACATAATTTCACTAAATTTTGGATAGAACAAAAATGAAGGAGAAGTTTGGGAATCAAATTGTTAATGTCACTGGATCATATTCATTTAAGTAATAAAAGAATATTTACCTTTTTTCATTCTCATATCATATTTCTGTATGACAAATGAAATTCATTTTTCAAAATTAATAGTTACATATCATTATTAAATATTACATACACTCAATGACAAGCATAATTATATCACATTTCTTTTTTAACACTTTCAAACTATCATTTTAATTTTTTTCTCTATTTATTTCTTATCATTAAAAATACTAATAATTTATTTTTTAAATTTTAATAAAATTAAAAATTTAATTTGTCACGGGTCACTATCAACACAGTATATATTTTATTATTCTTTAACCTATAGTGACCCATATCAATTCCTTTCAATTTATTTTTATTCAATACTCGACCCGATTTTGCTATTGTTTTCTTGACTTATCTTAAATTTTTTTTATGAATCTTTAATTTAACTCAGAACCTAATTTTTATACTACTAATATTTTATTAGTAATTTTTTTAAATGATTAATTTCTATTGTATATATGCAATTTGGTTAAACTTCTTTATTTCATATTTTTCGTATCGTTCATAAAATACTACACCATAAATAATGCACCCGGGCGACAGCACGGGTCTCTGACTAGTTATAATATATAATTTCCCTTTCTGATGTTGCTGCTTTTTTTCTTCTCATTTTGTACTTGCATTGCACCAAGCAATGTTCAATCAACATCACAATGCCATCACACCATTTCCAATGTTAAATTCTGCTTCCACGCCGTTTCCCAATGCCATCACAAAGTGGTATGGGGAAACTTTATCAGCATGATCTTATTATACTCATATGATTTCACTACTTAAGAACCTGCGACAATTCTCTTAAAATAGAGTAAGGTATGCCAAGGAGAATTGTAAGGATGCATAACTCTCTTGAAATAGAGGAAGAGTGGGTTTGAATGATGCATTTTAATGATGGAAAGTAATGTTTTGAGAGAATTTAAAATGACTTGAACAAAATATATTGTTTGGATAACAAATATAGAGAATCGTTAAAATGATATAAATTTATGAAATATTTTATTCAAGTTAAATTTAAGAAATTTCAAATGACACCAAAAAATAAAGAATTTGAAATTGCTCCATAGTTTGTATCTTAATTTTTTTTTCAATTTTACAAAATGGTACTTATATCTTATGAAAAATTTTGATTCACCTCAAAAATTTTCAAAAAAATTGTAAATAAGTCCCTAATAATTTTCAAAAATTGCAAATTGATCCCAATTTTATATATTTAATTTGGTCCAAAAGTTTTAAAAATTATGAAAATGACTCAAAAAATTTAACAATTAATCATTTTACTACTTCATCCAAACAAAAGAATTTAGAAATGAACGAATTTCAATTGAATCATTTAAAATGCTTAGAACTTTGAATTCCTTGAAAATTATAAATTACCTCATTCAAACACACTCTAAATGAATGCTAAGAACAATTGTCAGAAAGTAAAAGTATGTAAAATTTGTACCAATCTGTGAAGGAGCATTGTAAGGAAATATAAACTTGTAATATAAGCATAACTCTTATGCACTATTTATTAAAACTTTGACAATATATAATATTTTTAACCTTTAATATTAGTGTATATTTGAGTATTTGGTTTTTTTTTCACCAACACTATCCGGCTTACTTCGCCTATCTAATTCGGGGATCAGTTTTGACATCAAGTAAAACTGCCTCGAATGTGACATTAAGCCAGAGTTAAAGGAGCCTGAAATAACCAGATAGCAGAAGGGAGCCCTTAGGAATATTTATGGGGCCTAAATCTTTCATGGCCTGAGATGCTAGGCTCGAAGATTCATATAGTGGTGTCAAAATTAACTGGCTCAAACAAACGTTCTTCCTGAGTAAAGTTGGTTAGCTAGAGTAACAAATGGTTTTTCTACTTGCAGAGAACCAAATCAAAAGACGAAATGAGACAGCCATAAGGACAAAAATGCAATGTGTTCTTCGTTGGAAACGTCCTTGGTTGTTTCTCAAAATGAATAGCGATGAATTTCGTGAAGCTAACACGCTTTGAATTAAAACCTATCTTATTTTTCTTTTGGATAGCTAGGTCCAAGGTTGTCAGACTCGCGAGTTTACTCGGACTCATAAAGGGTCTGTTTACTCGACTTGCAGACTCGACTCGTAAACTCGTACAAGTTTATGAAAAATTAAAAATAACTTTAAAAAACATGTAAGTAACACATATATTTATAAATCTTTAAATGCTTCATACATGACACTAGTATATATAATGGTACACCAATTAACATTAAAATTTAAATTTCATTATCCATATCAAACTTCATAACTAAAAAACTTGATGATAAAACAAGAAAAATAGTAAAGTATGTAGTTAAAGATTTAAATTACCCTGCTCATTGTTGAAGAAAGAGGAAGTCTCTTAATATATTATGGATAATAGTCCACCATATAGCATTAAGTTCCCTTTACTTATAGATTTAAATTGCGGTTTGCAACTGCAATTGAAGCCACAATATTATTGATGTGGTATTTTTCGCTTTCGCATCGGACTGTAATTGTAGAGTGATTTGAAATCACGCGTCCTTCCACCTTAGGAATCACACTAAACAACTTCGTCCAAGTTTCTTCAAGTATTCTTGTCAAAAATAAAAATTTAGACCTCAAAACTCAATTTACTTTTGAAAAATATTGACACTATGTGATTTTAACAGTATATTTTATCTTCTCAATCATAATTCACGCTGCAATGGCTGCTATGCACATTGCAACAACCTCAATGACTACAATCACAACATCTGCAACCGCAAGTGCATTCACAAACATAATTTAAAACCATGCCTCTACTCAAATTGTTCTAGATATATATGTCAAAATATATTTCGAACTGAGATGATTTTATGTCTATATCATCAAGGTTGTCCACTCACCCTAGCTTTCCTTTCAACATTTTCATGCAGAATCTTTATAATAATTATTAAAAAGCAATTATTTAATAAAAGTTGTAGCAAATTTTCATGAAAGAAATGCATTATTGCAAAACAGACAAAAACTTTTTCTGCCATAAAGCATAAATCTTCTAAACCATTTCATCATGTGCAAATTGATACATGGATATTGGCGATCAGTGGACCCGATTGAAACAAAATGGCACATCAACTTTACACAAGATAATATACAAGAGAAGCATCCAAGTGAAACATATAGCAAAGCCCTTACAACATAAAAGATATATTTACGATAACAAGTGTGAACACAATAAGAGACTGCCAAACTCGACTGCGTCGCCGATGAAGAGAGAAATATGGGTTTCTGAAAGAAGGGATTAGGAGAGATACATTTCTAATTCTCCTACAAGAAATAAAATAAGGGCATTTTTATAAAAAAAAAGAGGGGAACTTAGGCCTGTTTTGAGTTTTTTTTTAAAAAATTAGAAAAACTTTAAACTTGTAAACTCGCCACAGACTTGCGAGTCTATACAATTTTATGTGAGTCTACTTGATTCTATCAAAAAAAATTCTTTGTGTGAGTGTACTCGCTTTTGCTTCATAGACTTGTAAACGCGTACGAGTTTACGAGTCTACCCACGAGTTTGACAACCAATGCTGGGTCAAAAACTTCACCAGACAGTCGAAGGCCAGTGATGGTAGCCATATTAAACAACATTGGTGTAATCATGCCAAGACAAAATTGAAAGGTGTTTATCGAACCCTCCTAAAAATTAAGTGCATCAAGTAACATGTTTTAGTTGTATGTAGGACCTATCCTAGATAGTTGAATTAAGTCGAAAAGACCTTGATCTTTCCAGGTATTTTTATAACTAGTTGAAATAGTTTCATTGATCAATATATGGGGCAGAAGGAAACATGCGACAAAACATATAGGTGAAGTCGAAAGGTTTGTTTACAGCCGTGAGAGGTTTAGAATGTTCATAACAAAGGAAAACCTCACTAATCTTTTCTACATTCATGTTAAGACTAGGGAAACGATCTAAAAAGCATGTGTTGTATCCGAAATGGTGAAAGGGATTGATACTTAAGATTTCCAAATTATGGCTTTTTCTTCCTCAAGTGGAGGTTAAGGGAGAAAGATTTGATTTCTAGAGAATGGAAGTTCGAATAGATGCAGCAAAAGGAATTTCTGGCTTTGAAGATTCTTTGGATGCCATTTGAGTTGCAATGAGTAAAGATTGTAAAGAAAGTGGAGGTTTTTATAAAGAAAAGCTTTAAATTTTTTGAGCTTTTTCGTTAAAGATGGAAGAGAAAATGGAAGAAACGAAGAAGAAATCTTTTTATAGCTTCAGAAAAAGACTTTTTATTTTTGTTCAAATCAGAAAATGTTATGACACGTGTGCCACGAAAAATGAGAAAAAAGAAATTGAAATTGAGTGTGGCCCACGATTTCCTAGGAAATCGAAACCATGATGGTTTTTCTGATGTCAGCGCACCACTTTGAGCATTGGTGAAACTTCAAACATGCCAATTGTCTCTTGAATGAATTGAAAGTCACATTATTGGGGAAGAATTTGTTAACCAAGAAATTTCACTATGTTAACTTGACCCGAGGAAGTGGTTGCAACTTCTGCACAAACGTAAAATAATATTTTATACTTTTTAGGCCATAGGTAAGTTTAAGACGAAATTAATACTAAATTCACAAAAACTTTAATGCATGCTTTTTTCTAGAGAAATCACACAATGTGCAATAGGATTTACTACGGTCCTTCAAGCAATAAATTTAAAATTAAGTAATTGTTTACCAAAATCACTGAAAAATGTTACCAACTTATGCATAGAATAGCTAAGACTGATCCTTTGACGATATGTACTAAATATTTTTGGAAATGAAAAGTATTGCTTTTATTAAAAAAAAGTAAATTAGGAGTATTAATTAGAGAAATAATTGAAAGATCAAATCTAAAAAATGCATTAGAAACTAAGAGCGACTCTTATTTTGTGATAAATAATTTTTACAAATGTGACATTTATTTTGGGCCAGAGAGAATATTATATTAAGAATTAATATTACAAAATGAGAATGATAGATTATTGTTGAAACAAATGAAATAATAATAAAAAAGATTAAACTAAGGTTATAAATAGTATTAATAAAAAGTAAATAAATATAAATATATATATAGGCGATTCTAATATGTTTTGAATAATCAATCCCAAATTCATTCCGAACCGATCGACTTCTATAAAATGACACCCAAGCCCATTCAATAATAATTTTTTTTTATTTGTGGTTTTAAATTTTTTTAATCGGTTTGGGATTTGCACACCCTTAATTAACATGTTACTTTTATTAGTTTTATCAAAAAAGTTATATATAATAGTTTTTTTAAAACACAAATTATATATAATAATTTAACTAATTTATTTATAAAAAAACGTAAAATTCTGATTAAATTTAAATAAAATTTTAAAAAAATATTACATTTTATGTTATTATTAAAATAAAAATAATTATTAATGAGGTAAAATTTGATTTATAAATTATGTCAACTAATCTTCGCTACATCTTACATCTTCGTCGTCACACCAACAAAAATGAAACTCAAATGAAGAGAACCTATAATTTCAAAATAAATTAAAATAGATTTTAAAATAGAAGGGTTGGAAATGAGTCGAATCGAGTCGAACTTGTCTCAGTTCGATTCAACTCGTTAAGAATTGATTTAGCTCAAATCTTGGTTCGAGTTTGACACAAAGTTTTTTTTTAAAGTTCAAATTTGGCTCGTTATAAATTCAAAAACAATCCAATACAACTTGTTAGGTTCAGTTTGCTTACTTCACAGATTTAAAAACCATTCTTTAAAGTCTATTTTTTTATATATGGTATTTTAAATTAAAATTTGTTTAAAATAGAAAATATAGAAATAAAATAAAAGTATTATATAGAAATTTTTCTTAGAAGATATTTAGAGGATACTTTTTTTAAAATTTAAATAACTTAGAAGATAAATATTATTTCTTTTGAAATTAAAAAAATTTAGAAGATATTTTTTAAACTAAAAAATATAAATTGATTTTTAAATTATTTTCTTAGCAAACTTACTTTCTGTGATGTTGATTTTATTTTTATAATTAATTTTATAATTATTTTTATAAATATTTTATTTATTTGAGAATATAAATTATTAATTAAAATCGTAAGATTAAAAGAAAATACATGACTAAAATTTGGAGTAGACCTTTAAATCTACTCCTAAAGACAATATAATTCATCTCATATATAATCGAGTTGACTTATAAACATAATGATTCAGAATATGTATAGTTCAAGTTTAGTTCATTTTATTGAGGAATTTAGATTTTCGCTTACACTACAAAAAAGATGCTCTGCAGCGACGTGGATACCACGTCGCAACATGCAATATCACGTCATAACAAAAAACTAGCGATGTGGGCAAACACGTCACAGGAGCACGAGTGGCAACTATGTAGCGACGTGGAGACCACGTCAGAAAGTAGCGACGTGATTCCATCGTCGCAATAAATATACATGGGAAACAGCTCCCTGCACGCAGAGCAGGTGTAGCAGGTGTGGGAAAGTGTGATGTTGACCAAAGTAATGACGTGGTTTTCACTTCGCTACATTAAATGCTTTTTTTTTAAAAAAATTTAATCACGCAGGATGAATTGTGTTTTATACTGGATGTTGACTGTACACCGGTACTATGAAAATAGGCATTGTTAAATTCGCTATAAAATATACACCATAAGTTTAATAAGCTTGGTATACAGACATTGTCAACAAAGGTAAAAAAAAATTGGGTAAACTTACTCAAGGTATTGTTTAACTTTAACGCAGTTGATCAAGACATGGACATGTGCGGATTGCATTTCTTTCTGGGTCAACCAATGCACACTCTTCTTTCCAGAAGGTCGACCTGGAAGACCGAATACTGATAAGGTGAATTGACTCCTCTGGTTGACATTTACCAGATTCCGTATGGTTCTAGGAGTTAACATCAAGTGATTGAAATAATGAATGCAAAAATGAGATGTTTCTCGATGCAGGTAATGTGCACATATAGAACCTTTAACTCTTGCTTTATTCTTCATTGATCGCTTTGAATCACCCATGAACCTTTCAAACGGATACATCCACCTATATTGAACTGGTCCACCAAGAAAAGCTTCATATGCAAGATGCACAGGTAAATGTTCCATGGAGTCAAAGAAACCAGGCGGAAATACTTGTTCCAACTTACAAAGAATGATTGCAATGTTTTGGCCCAACTTCATGATGTCTTCCACTTTTAAAGCTGACGCACAAATATCTCTAAAAAACTAACTAATTTCAGTTAGTGGATCAAGAACATGTTTGGGTAGCGAGCCAAATGCAATTGGTAACAATTGTTCCATAAAAATGTGACAATCGTGACTTTTCATTCCATGCAACTTCCCAGTGTTAGGGTCAGCACACCTTGAAAAATTCGATGAATACCCATCGGGCATTCTCAAATCTTTTAGCCATCGACAAACAGCTTTAGCTTCTTGGGAAGTCAGAGTGAAACAAGCCTTGGGTTTTAGTAACTTTCCATTCGGTAGAGACTTCAACTCCAACTCTCTTCTGTTACACCATTTTTCCATGTCTTGTCTGGCCTTCTCATTATCTTTTGTTTTGCCTTTCACATCCATCACTGTGTTAAATACATTATCAAAAAAATTCTTCTCAATATGCATAACATCTAGATTATGGCGCAACAAGTTATCTTTCCAATACGGGAGGTCCCAAAATATACTTCTTTTTGTCCAATTGTGCATGACTCCGTATCCTTCAATTCGGCATGCTTTGCCAGTATCTGTAAATTTTGGTAGCTCACTAACTTATTCCCATATAGCCCATGGTGGCAATCGAGGCGGAGGCAAATCTTTCACTCGTACATCTTTTTTAAAGTTTGTCATGTTTCTTCTATAGGAGTGATTTCGTGGTAGGAATCTGCGGTGACAGTCAAACCACGAGCTTTTCCCACCTTTATCCAACGTGAACCCTTTGTTGTTTCCCATACAATACAGACAACCCATTTTGCCATGCGTACCCTAATCAGACAGCATGCCATATGCTGGAAAATCGTTGATGGTCCACATCAAGGAAGCTCGCATTGTAAAGTTTTCTTTATGTGATACATTATAAGTCCATTCTCCAATCCACAATCTCTTCAAATCATCAATTAAAGGTTGTAAATACACATCAATTCCTGCTTTTGGACTCGAAGGTCCTGGAATGACGCACGTCAAAAACATGTATGGTTTTGTCATGCATATCTTAGGAGGGAGGTTGTAAGGGGTTACAATAACTGGCCAACAAGAATACATACTTCCCGACGCTTGAACATAAGGAGTAAAACCATCTGAGCATAATCCAAGCCTGACATTTCTAGGTTCTGCGGCAAAATCAGGATGTATTCAATCAAAATGCTTCCATGCCTCGCCATCAGATGGATGTCGCATGGTGTCTGGACTTGTTTTATTTGTGTGATGCCATGTCATTTGACTTGCACAGTGCATTAAAGCAAACATTCTTTTTAACCTTGGTATTATCGGAAGATAAAACATGGACTTTACTGCTACACGGTCTTGATTAGTGTTAACGGCTCTACTGCGAACTTTATATCTTGGACTCATACAAAACTTACATTCCTCCAACAACCCATCTTGAGTATCAAACTCATTGTCGTAAAACAACATACAACCATTAATGCAACAATCAATCTTTCTTACTCTTAAGCCCAACTTCGACACCAACTTCTTTGCTTCATAAAATGTTGTAGGCAAGTTGTCTTTCATTGCATTTGAGTCCAACATCATTTTTATGAAGAATTCCAAACACTGATCAAGAACATTCCAATTTGACTTGGCGGACAACAATCTCACACACATTGATAACTTTAAGTCAGACGAACCATCAAACAACGGCGTATTCATCTCATTCAACAACTGATTAAATTTATGCGCTTCCTCATTCGGCAACTCTTCCCCACCAAAATCTTCAAGTTCATCATAGGTCACGTTCCCATCAAAAGCATCCTCAATTATGTCACCAATTAGATTAAAGTTTTCCTCATATTCCATAGGCGGCCGACTACTTGAAGCATGGGAGTTGCTAGTCTCTGGTACGTTACTAGGAAGTTCTTCACTGTTAAACGTCCAAACCCAATAATTTGCAATGAAACCCCTTCTATGCAAATGAGATGTTATTTCCGGTGGGTCACTAATTATTGGTCTACATTTACATTTAAGACAGGGACACCTAACTCCTCATTCGCTTCGACATAATTCCTGAGCAAACGCTCAACTGATAAACCCTTCAACTCCAACTATAAAATTGGGTTTAAGTCCCATTCTTCCTGAAAATGTTCTATCATACATCCAACTACGATTATATCGATAATATTCCATATTGCATATTTATACAATCGTTGTCCTTTTGAGTTAGTATTTATACTAGTTAATGTTTACTATTCTTAAAAATATTATTTTATAACAATACTACTAATATTTTTAACTACACATGTTATATTGAACATATGTTAACCATAAAGTTACTATTTTATTAACTACACATTTTAAACTACACATATTGAAAATATTATTTAATAAAAATACTACTATTAAATATTTACTATTATTAAAAATATTATTTTTTATTCAACTATTAAACATGTACCATATAAATATATATTACATATTAAAAAGTACTACTCATATAACACCATAGTTCATAAAGATAATAAATATAATTTTTTATTAAATATATAATATATTTTATTTACAAAATGTAAATTTATAATATTTTATTTTTAATTTTTAAATATTAATAATATTTTGTAAACATAACTTCTACATTCATTGAGATTAATATGTATATTATTTTTAATAATAATTTCTATTTTTAAAAACAATAATATATATTACATATAAAACATATTCTATTAGAATTTTTTTAATAAAACTATTTTTATCAAATATATACAAAAATGATGTATTTTTAATTATAGTTTGTTTATATTTCTATTTTTCAAAAAAATAACTTATTTTATATAAACATAAAAAATTCATAACTTATATGTATAAAAATATTCTCTTTTTAATATTTTATTTTCATAATTCATAATATAAAAATATTATCTTTTTATTATAAACATACAAAATTTAATTTCTATATATGCAAAAATTCTTTTTAAAATATATAAATATAATATATATTCTATTTTTTTTTAATATAGTATAATATTACTCATTATAATAAATAATATATATAATAAAAATTATAAATGAAAACTTTATAATATATATAATTATTATATTAGTTTTGAATATATTAAATTTGTTTAAGTTATAATAATCTATTTTTTAAAGTGAGAACTTTATAATATATATGCATATTATATTCTTAAAAATAAAAACTTTATAAATATATATAACTATTATATTCGTTTTAAAATTATATTAATATTTATAATAATCTATTTTATATATTGTAAAATATTAAATAAAAAATTTGTTTTAATAATATTAATATATAATACTTTTACTAATAATTTTAATATAATCTATTAAATATGTTTATACTCCATTAGATATGTTTCTAACACCTTCTTCAATTCATATATAACCCAAAATTCATACTCAGTACAACAAACATTACAAATTTTATTTTCAACAAACATATCTAATAAACATTATATAATTTTATTTACAAATTTTATTTTCAACAAACATATCTAATAAACATTACAAATTTTATTTTCAACAAACATACCTAATAAATCTAATAAAAAACTTATCTCTTTAAAATCTATACAAAAATAACCTAATAAATCTATTTAAAATATACTACAATAGAAAAAAATAACTTACCTCTTCTTCAATCTACTCCTCCTTCTTCAATCTACTCCACCTTCTTCAATCTACTAAATCTATACAAAAAAATCAAAAATTAAAAACAAAATATAGAATGAAATTATAAGAAAATAAACAAAATATCAAATGTAACCTTAATTACCTTTGATATAAAAAAAATATTTGGGATTGAATTGATCTTGGGAGAGAATGGTTGGATTTTAGAATGGTTGGATTTTGGGAGAGTTGCTTCTGGGTTTCGTTTTACAGAGAAAACGAAAATGAGTTCATGTATGGTGGTGGAGGGAAGTGAATTGGGTACATAAATACACATTGTAGCGACGTGATAACCACATCGCTATTTGCCACGTGAGAACCACGTCGCAACACGGCAACGGTAACAATCATTAATGCCTCTGCCTGCTGTTACCCTAGGATTTCGACTTACCAATAAATGGGCAACTGGGACTCAAAATTGGTAATTGGGCCTCAATTTGGTAGAAAGGCCCTAAATTGGTAATTGGGCCTCAATTAAATAACTACATTGCCATTTGGGTCAAAGCGGTTCGACTAAGTAATGCTTAGTAGTCGAAGCCGTTCGACTAGAAAGATTATCAGAGGCTTCAGCGTTCGACCAAAAGTATGCGAAGACTTAAGAATTTTGCTGCAGAAACTGAAGTGGAAGTCGAGAGGTATTAGAAGTTAAAAGGAGACGGTTTTCAGCAGTTACAAGAGACGCGTGGAGGCCTTATACATCGAAGATGCTGCATGTCGAAGACACGTGTCGGCTGATGACAGTCAACCGTTAGTAGTAGTTATCTTATTTTTACTATTTAAGCAAGTTCAATAGGAACAGTTTAAGGGTCCGCATTTTCTACATAAACACAAGTAAACTCAAATCTCTGTGCAATAATGAGTAAAGAGTGCAACTTTGGAATGTACGTATGCGTACCAATTTAATTAATGCAATCATTTTACGTTATATTTCATCTTTCAGTTCACATTTAATGCTTTTTTATTGCTTTGATTTACTTTAAAGCCTTTAATTTCAGTGTTTTACTTTTACTTTAAAGTCACTGTTGCATTTAATACAAACCAGATACACATAATATAACAAAATAAAGCAATTAGTCCTGGAGTATTCTAGTTGATTCCGCAAAAGTAACCTTTAAAAAGGAAACTAGCGCTTGTTTACCATTTTTCTGGGTAAACACCTGCAAAGTTGCCACTATGTCACTTCAGTGGAATGTTGTGTTTGGTTTCTAAAGGTTGCGACGTGTTTCTAACGCCACAACCAAATTTTGCAAAAATTTGAATATTCCCCCATTTGAACGTTATGGCTTTTAATGATTTAATTTATAGATTTAATGTAGCGACGTGTATCCCACGTCACAACCTTTTTTCACATTACCTCATGGCTGACTTCTGATTACTTTATAGCTATAAAGTTATTTAAAATTAAAATACACCTTGCGAAGTTAATGTCACGTCGCATCAAGCAATTTGGAGCCACGTGATTTCCACGTCGCTAATATATGTCGCTGGGGAGGAGATTTCTTGTAGTGTTATATTTAGCTCATTTCGTTTATGAATTTAGTTCAATGAATCAATTATCAAACCGAATTCCAAAAGGACTATAATTTAGAAAAAATAAAAATATGAGTATTAAAGTTGTAATTAAATCTATAAGTAATTAATTATGATTTTCTATTACTTTATTTTAAATATATAAAGATTGTGTTTTTTTTATATTTATCTTCTCAAGCTTTATTGTAAATAAAAATATTATTTGTATTAATCATTTTAAAATAAAAAATAGTAAATAAAACAATAATAATTAAAAAAAGGCTTAAATGCACTTTTAGTCCCCCTATTTTGGTGTTTTTAACTTTTTAGTCCCCAAACTAAAAAAGCCAAGTTTCAGGTCCCCCATTTTAATTTTTGATGAATATTTGAAGGTCCCCCATCACTTAAGTGCAATTTTAATGACATGGCAAGTAATATTTGGTCCAGTCACTTGCCACATCACTATTTTTATTTTAATTTCATTTTTTAATTATTAACTTAATATTTAATATTTTCATAAAAGATTTAATGTTATTATTATATGGATTAAATTGAACCCTTAATATTGGGTTGTCTTCTTCGTTCTTCATCCTTCAACGCAGAACTAGGGCAAAAGCCAAATCTTCATCCTTCAACGCAAGAAGTCTTCTTCTTCAATTTGAGTCGTCGCCTTCTCTTCTTGTTTCGTTTCGTTTTTCAGAGATGTCTCAATGCACGATGGCGAGTAGTATCGGGGCTACACGTTCATGTGAGTTTCGAAGCCAGTGCAGGTGTGGGCTTGAAGCTCCATTGATGACCTCATGGACTGATTCAAACCCAGGCAGACGTTTTTTTGGGTGTGGGATGTACAAGGTAACGTTACTTTCACTGTAACTGATAGTGTACAGTTTCACCTCATGTGTAGCAGCAAAATTAATTTGTGATTCTTTATATGTTTGGTTTGCAGGTACAGGGGCGTAGAAGGTGTAGCCACTTTGTTTGGTACGACGATGAACTCTCATCAAGGGCCAAGGAAATTATCTACTCCCTGCAGAAAAAATTGGAGCATGAAAGGGCTAGATTGGATGAAGCTAATACAAAAGTAGCAGAAATGAAGACGAAGTTGAATGCAATGAACTTATTGATGAAATTCTCAGTTTCCATGACATTAGTTATGGCAGTAGGACTTGTGATGCTTAATGTAATGAAGTAGGGTTTATGTGATTTTAGGGCATTTGTGTTGTTAGTTCATTTTCTTTGTAGCCTTGTTCTTTGATGTCAATTGTAATGGATGTTGCCCCATTTGAAATCTAATGTAAACTTGTGTTTTGAATTGAATTGACAGCACCCATAGTCTTGCCATAACATTCTGATATATAATTGAATTGGAAACTGAGAAATTCTGATATATTTGGCTTGTATCATATAGTTGATTTGAAATTGTAAAATTCTGATATAGTTGGCTTGTATCATATAGTTGGCTTGTATCATATAGTTGGCTTGTATCATATAGTTGGCTTGTATCATATAATTGAATTGACAGCATATGAACACAAAGTAAACAGATCTTGCCATAACATTAAACAATACATTGTTCTAACTTGTTCATGACAATAAACATTAAACATTGTTCTAACTTGTTCATAACAGATCTTGCCAAATAAATAACAGGATAGCTTAACAAAATAGACATAGCAAACACTTGTTCATGAACTTTTCAAAAAAGCTTAATCAAAATAAACATTACATAAAGGATAATCCTATAACTATTCTTGAGTAGGCTGTGTGGCAGGTGGTCCTTGTGATGATGAAGCAATGTCAGGTTCATTTGTCTTAGCCTTAGTAGCACCCTTAGTCTTTGCCTTAGCTTTAGCAGCACCCTTACCCTTAGCAGCACCCTTAGAAGCTCCCTTTGTCTTAGCAGCACCCTTAGAAGCTCCCTTTGTCTTAGCAGCACCCTTAGAAGCTCCCTTACCCTTAGCAGCACCCTTAGTCTTTGCCTTTTTGTTCCCACCAACAGGTATGGATCTATCGGCAGCTCTTTTACCCTTGCAACTTCTAATTTTATGTCCAACAGCTCCACATTTCCTACATGAGACTGTTGACAAAGTCCTTGGCAGCACATTAGGGTTTCTTGGCTCATCATTTGACTTGTTCCTCATCTTTTTTGGGCGCCCAATAGCTCTTCTCATCAAGGGTGGGTTGACTGCAACTACTCCATCAATAACAGGCCACAATTGTGGTCCATTAGTTGGATAAATTATGTTGCCATAACACTCCAAATATTTAGCAGTCCTACAAATAACAGCCATAACAATTTATTAACATCAAACATTTAAATCTTAGCAGTCATATATATACAAATTACATATATCTCTTACTTGTAATAATCATCAACATACTCTTCAGGAGATTTCTTCATTTGCCACATACATGAGATTGCATGGCTGCAAGGAATACCATTCAACATCCATTTCCTGCATGAACATGTCCTGTCTTTGAGATTGATACAGAAAGTTTCCATCCCATTAGTAACTCCAAATATTGCCATGTCATCATCACCATGCCATGTAGGAGTCCAGCCATGAGCATTCTTCTTGTTCTTTTCAACAATAACTTGGATATTAGGGCATATCACTCCATTGTACTTTTGCATCATTTCCTTGTGACTTGTAATCCTCTTGGTGATGTAATGTTTAATCCCCTCTAACAAGCTTATAATGGGCTTGTCCCTATGTTCCAAAATAGCCCTATTAAATGCCTCACACCAATTATTAACCTGAAGATCACACTTAACATGTGTCTTGTAGTGTGACCTAGACCAAAATCTTGCAGGTATTTCATTAATATCTTTCTAAGCATCTTCATTCAAGGCTTTAAGCCTAATCATTGCTCTCTCCCATTCTGGAATGGTAGTAGCCCTTGCTGCACTCCAAAAGACCTCCTTCAAAACTAAACCTGAAAATTTCTTCTTCCAATTTCCATATAAATGTTTTACACACAACCTCTGCTCAACATGTTCACTTACTCCTTGGACAGCTGGTACAAGTCCCTGAAAAACCATAAACCAAAATCCACAATTAATAGACCACAGTTAACATAACTTAAATATATGTGCATAAAACCATTTACCTTTTGTTGATCTGAGATAAAGGCATATGACACATTGTTCACTGATTGCAAGTCTTCTAAGAGAAGATTTATAAACCATTCCCATGAATCCTTGGTCTCAGCCTCTACAACAGCATATGCAATGGGAAATATTTGGTTATTCCCATCACTCCCAACAGCTGCCATCAGTTGTCCACCATAGTCACCTTTCAAAAAGCATGCATCCAGACCTATTAAAGGTCTACAGAATTTTGCAAAAGCAGTTTTACATGCATTCAAACATACATATACTCTTTCAAATACAGGCCCATTACTTGAATCACTACACTTTAAAATAACATTGCTATTGGGGTTAGAATTCAAGAGTTCTTGTGCATAGCTCCTAAGATGTGTGAACTGATCCCTCCCAGCACCTTGTAACAATTCCATAGCTTTTCTCTTAGCTCTATATGCCTGGTCAGTTGACAGCTTCACACCCCATCTTTCAATTGAGATAGCTATCAACCCTGCTGGTTTCATATTAGGAGTATGCCTAAGAATGTGGACAAACTGCTTTGCCAACCACCCAGTCTTTGATTGCCTATTATAAGCAGTCCTAGCACAAGCATGTTCTTCATATAAGGAGGTGATTTGCGAAAATTGATTTCCAGCCCTCTTACTAAATCTCAAGTGATAATTGCAGCCTTCTTCACAATTGACCACCATCCTTTTTGCATCATTTTTTTTGAAGTACACATTTTTATTGTTAACCATTGCATACTCCTTGACAGCATCCTTAATGATATCCTTGTTGTTAAACACCAGCCCTAACTTGAACCCTTTATCTCCACAACTTTGAAAATTTGGAAAATGTTCATACTCTTCTTCATCTTCACTACCAGGTGGAGTGTATAGCTGATCTGAGTCCTCATCCACAACATTCTCAGTTGGCATTGATGATGTATCTGTAGGTAACACTGTAGTCCAATCCACTTCTATAGACTCTTCATCAGTATCAGGTGCCCAGTCATCATCATCTGTACTACCAAACATATTGTTTTCATCATCATTCATGTTATCACCCTCACCAACAGCATTGTCCTCTACACCATCACCACCCTCACCATCAGCATTTTCCTCTACACCTTCATCACCCTCACCACCAGCATTGTCCTCTACACCATCACCACCCTCACCATCAACATTTGCCTCTACTCCAACATCACCCTCACCACCAGCATTAGCACCTTCAGTATTTTCCACTCCTACATTGGTACCATCCACATCCATTTCTACACCCTCATCAACTATTTCAGGAATATCAATGCCATGCTCGACATATATATTCACAACATCAAATCCTTCAACATCCTTGATAAACCTTAGTACATCCCTGTCATTTTCTATAGCTGTCAGACCCCTGGCAAAACTGAACCTAGGGTTCACATACCAAATACACTTCAAACTGTTATATCCCACCTCATGAATCAATTTCTCTAGTTCTATGTAGGATATATAATCAACATCCCATGCCCAATTCAATTCTGTAACTATCCCATCTAGGTACCATTTAACAGGACTGTGCACAAGGGAACCACGATGGTGAATCCTTAGCCTAATTCTTTGGGCAACAACTGGCCTGAATAGGACAAATTTTAGGGTTAGGTTTTTACATTAAACAACATTTCATTTTCATTCGTAGGGACCACAATCAATACATATAAAATTAGGGTTTCTAATACCTGGGACCACAGACAATATAAAACACATTGGGACCACAGACAAAGATGTTCAGATACGTACCTGAAGCAAAACTTTGCATCTTCTTTCAACTTTGATGAAAGTGGAACTGGGAACTCTTCTGTTATTGCAACGAAGTTGGATGCACAATGGATATGAACAAGGTTGAGCAGAAGTTACGCGAACGGGGATGAACAAGGATGAACAAGGTTGAAGAAGAATGAGAATGAAAATGAAATGAGGAAGACGAGGATAAACCCATAATGCTTAAGTATGTAAAGGTTCAATTTAATCCATATAATAATAACATTAAATCTTTTATGAAAATATTAAATATTAAGTTAATAATTAAAAAATGAAATTAAAATAAAAATAGTGATGTGGCAAGTGACTGGACCAAATATTACTTGCCATGTCATTAAAATTGCACTTAAGTGATGGGGGACCTTCAAATATTCATCAAAAATTAAAATGGGGGACCTGAAACTTGGCTTTTTTAGTTTGGGGACCAAAAAGTTAAAAACACCAAAATAGGGGGACTAAAAATGCATTTAAGCCTTAAAAAAATCTAAGCTTAATAGTTAAGAAAAGAATAAAAATATTCTTAGCAGGAGATAAGATACAAACAACAAATATTCTTACCGTATTTAAATCAAAGTTGCAGCCTACTAGAATTCTCCTTCTTCCTAACAAGCTAGCGTCCTTCAAATGTCGCCTGCAGTCATTCCTGAAGAACTTATCACAGAAGTTTTATCTATTCTTCCTGTGAAATCTATTTTGCGATTCAAATGCGTCTGCAAGCCATGGGAATCTCTCATCTCTGATCCTTTCTTTGTCCAAAAGCATCTTCATCTATCACAAAAAAGTAACACACATCTCGCACTGATCTTGTGTAAACCTCACGTAAAAACTGTTTCCTATTATTATGATAGGGATTCTTCTGTGGTACCAATTTCCCTCAACAATTTACTATGTAATCCATCCTTAACTATTACCATCCTTCCTCAGCATAGAATGAGGTATAAGCGTTGCTTTCGAGTGATCGGTTCCATCAATGGATTGCTGTGTTTGTTTAATTCTCACATAATTCGTCATGGTCCATATGGTCCATATGATCGAGACACCTGCTTCCGTTTGTGGAACCCTGCCACCAAGAAAATATCTCAAAAATTAGGTTCAATTACCCATCCCAATTGCCATCCATATTTTGGCGGTGAAAATCAATCAAACTATCTCAGGTTTGCATTCGGTTATGATAATTCAACTGATACTTATAAAGTAGTGGCATTCTGTCCTAATGAGGTCAGAATTTTCAGTTTCCGTGATAATGCTTGGAAAAACATTCCATGTTTCCCTGTAGTTCCATACTATCGTGTGGCTCTTGTTCGCCATAGAGAGCAACGTGTTAACGAAGGAGTGTATTTGAATGGTACAGTTAACTGGTTGGCCATTCCAAATTCCAAATATTTTCGGGGACAATATGGAGGATACACAGATCCTCCAGCAATTGATCAATTTGTAATTATCTCGTTGGACCTGGGTAGGGAAACATACAACCAATTGCTTCTCCCTCGGGATTTAGTTGAAGTCCCGCCTATTTTTCCAACTATTAGTGTGTTGCGTGACTGTCTTTGTTTTTCCTACCATATTAATACCACCCATTTTGCAATATGGATGATGATGGAATTTGGAGTCCAAGAGTCTTGGACTCAATTCCTTAATATTAGTTATGCAGATCTTCAAATTGATTATGAATCCCGACGATATGGTTATGATTATCTACTGCACCCACTGTGCCTTTCCGAGGATGATGACACAATAATATTAGCAAATAGTCAGGAAGAGCAAGCATTTCTCTATAATTGGAGAGATAATAGAGTAGAGAAAACTAGGATCACCAACAATGTATTATGGATGTTTTCCCCTAATTATATTGAAACCTTGGTTTCGACATGTTGAAAGTAAGTCCCTCTTCAATAATTTATTTGGTAGAATTTATGTTCTTGTTTTATGTTAGTTTATGTTGTTCAAAATCTTTGTACTCTCGTAATACTAGATTGTCTGATTATTCATTTTTGGATATTTCTCTAATGTGTAATATGGGTCCATTTGAATCATAGGAGGACAACCCCAATCTCAAGCACATTAGGCGTCATTGATGGTTGCTTCCAATATGGCAAGAAGAAAGGAGAAAAATGAGAAATATGTAGGAATTTTTTATCTTCATGTTTTTTTTCCCTTCGAGACCTTTGCAGAAATTAAGTAAACTTATTACTAAAACTTTTGTTAGTTGTTTTGCTACTAAACTGCAATTTGTGTAAGGGTACAAAACTCTATGATAGGGATATTCTTGCAGTTGCATAAGTTTAACTGTATATTAATAATCTATAATCTTCTCTTGTTACTTTCACATGTTGAAGATGTATGTACATATTACTTTCGAAAGTGATGCTCCGTTGCTCAATATTTCTAATTGCTAGAGTCCCTGCTAATTGCTTGGGTCCTTCTGTGATTACTATAAGTTGAATAAGTGTTGTCTCCAAAAAGATAGCAGTTACAAGATATATACATCTTCAGCTGCTATGCATCAAATGTAGTTTCGTAGACCCGTCAAAACCAATATACACTTTGAGGGAGTGATGTGATATGTTAGTTGCGTGGAGTTTGGGTTAGAGTGAAAGCGAATGGCATTAGCTATCCGTTTTCCGTCACAGCGGCTGCCAATGCGAAATCGTTTCTGGTTTGGGTGTGAGGCTGGTTATGCCGAAGAATCGGTGCATCGTTACGGCATTTTTTTTTATGACAATTTCATGCTTTGCTGATGTAAGTTATGTGATCTGAATTCTGATACTGCCTTGTGTTGGTTTTTTCAAGAAGCAGGGACATGGGCTGTAGCTGTTTTATATAGAATTTTAATGCAGAATCTTTATGAAAATTGTTCCCCCGATATACGTAATTGTGGTGTGTGTGTTAATGTGATCTATTGTAGGGTAGCTTATTCGAGTATTTTGCTGTTATTGTAATGTTTGAATTGAGATTAGTAAGGTTCGGTTACCACTACCACACTGTTATAATCAAATTGTCTTGTCATGTTACATGTTAAATTCCAAATATGTTACTTGTTGTTCATATATTTTCCAATGAAGAGAGAACTTTGCAACTAAGTTTATAAAAGTCTATCTAGGTTAAATATATGGATCGTCTTTTCCAATTCCTGTTATTATACCACTAAGCTAAAGGAACTACTTTTCTATAGTTACACATCAAATGTATCCATATATTTTGATATTTTCTTTCATGTTCAGGTGTCTAGGGTGCTTTGCTTTCATGTTGAGTGTCATGAACAAAACAATATGAACCAATAGCCTTAGATACGTACCAGCCATCTCCATTGGTTCTTAGCACCATGATCTTTATTTCACTTTGATTCTAAACTTATGTTCCTGTTTTATGTTAGTTTATGTTGTTTAGATTGTCTGAGTATTCCTTTTTTGATATTTCTCTAATGTCAAATGTGGGTCCATTTGAATCATAGAACAATAACCCCAATTTCAAGCACATTAGAAGTTAGCTTTGAACCTTTGCAGAAATTAAGTAAATTTATTACTAAAACTTTTGTTAGTTGTTTTGCTACTGAAATGTAATTTGTGTAAGGATACAAAACTCTATGATAGGGATATTCTCCCAATCTACAATCTTCTCTTCATGTTACTGTCATCACTTTTAGTTTCTCTCTTTCTCATCTAATAATACAAGAAGGAAGATCCGTCAAAGATGTATATACATATTGCTTTCAAAAGTGATGCTCGACTGCTCATTATGTCTAATTGCTAGAGACCCTGCTAATTGCTCGGGTCATTATATGATTATTATAAGTTCAATAAGTTCATTTTCAATCAAATGTATGAAGTGTTGTCTCCAAAAAGATAGCAGTTATAAGACATATACATTTTTAGTTGCTATGCATCAAATTTACTTTCGTACACCCATTAAATCTACACTTTGAGAGAGTGATGGGATATGTTAGTTGCGTGAAGTTTGGGTTAGAGTCAAAGCGAATGGCATTAGCTATCCGCTTTCCATCATAGCGGCTGCCAATGCAAAATCGTGTCTGGTTTGGGTGTGAGGCTGGTTATGTCAATTGAATCGGTGCATTGTTACTGCATTTTTTTATGACAATTTGATGCTTTACTGGTGTATGTTATGTTTCCTGGTACTGCCTTGCAGGGTTTTAAAAAATGGTCACGGTTGCGTCACGGTCGCGTAAAAGTTTTCGCGATTTCGGTCGGTACAGGTGCTGCAACACTGATTGCGGTCGTCACGGTATGAATTAACCGGAATATGTTCTTCAATATAGAAAACAATGATAACGGTATCGGCATTTGTCCAAACCGTTTTGTCGCAACCGTTTTTCGCGGTCGCGGAGCTTTTTCAAAACTATTTTGATGATGAAGCCATGGAAATTAATTTCATGCACACAAGTATTCGGTTTTGAAACATGGTATTTTGAGTTTACCAGATGAAGAGAGATGATTATAATGTACGTATTTTAATACACTATGAAACTTATAATTTTCCCATACCACTTTCTGTTTTCCTTGCAAATAATACAGCTCACAAGCATCATTTAAACCAATATTCAATCATTTTGCGCTTGCATTGCACCAAGCAATGTTCAATCCACATCACAATGCCATCACTCCATTTCCGATGTTAAATTCTGCTTCCATTCACGCCATTTCTCAATGCCATCACAAAGAGGTATGGGGACTTTATCAGCATGATGTTATTATGCCCATGTGATTTCACTACTTAAAAACCCGCGACAATGCAATTGTAGCTGAGTATAGGTAATATATGTAAGGTATGCCAAGGAGAATTGTAATGAAGTAAAAATATGTTAAAAAAATGTAAAAATTTGTACCAGTCTGCGAAGGAAGGAGCGTTGTAAGGAAATAAAAATCTGTAATCATATAGGCATAACTCTTATGCACTCCTTATTATTAAATTTGACAATAAATTATAATTTTAACTTTTAATATTAATGTACATTTAAGTATTTGGTCTTTAATTTTTCCACCAGTAATTGGTCTACTGGACTGCCTATCTAATTCAGGTCAGTTTTGGTCTTTGTTTTTTTCACCATTAATATCCGGTCCATTGGACCGCCTATTTGATTTGGAGGTTAGTTCTGGTTTCTTTTTTCATCACCAGTATCCGGTCTACTTGACCGCCTATCAGATTCTGGGGCCAGTTATGACATCAATTAGTTTCAAGTCTCTCTCGATCGCAGTTGCGGAGAATCGAACAATGGTGCTTCCTACCAACCCATGAAGAAAATCCCCTATAATAGTATAAGTTTAAAGCCTAAACTATCTCAGTTTATAATTTTTCTCCTAATCACTACCCCGTGCAACTTCTACCTAGAAATCAACATCTAAATATGAGAAATCACCATCTCACTTCCAATCACCTCTGTGATAAAAACAGTCACACACCTTGTGACCAGAGGAACCAAATAGAATGATTACACTTTCAAATAAACAATACTTGATCTTGCTTAAAAGCTTCAATCAAGAACAATACTCAAATCTTTTGCTTAAGAGCTTCTATTTGTGAATGCTCGCTATACTAGGTTTAGCAAGTCTTTATTTATAGACTCTTGCAGTATGGACTTGGACTTCTGAATAAAATCTAATTTTTTTCCCTTTTCAATCAACTGCAAGATCTTTACACAAAATAGGAACAAATCAAATCAAACCAAATCTTAGTTTCCTAAAAAAAGTCTCAATGATCCTTTTTATGAAACTAAATCAAATCTGCAATTGTTCTGAAAACTCATTGATTGGTTGCGCCTATATGAGTGTCTAAATCTTCTAGAATCTCATATTTTTAATCAAATATTCAAGGATTAAAATCCAGTCTGAACTGTCAGGATGTTCTGGTATAGCATGTAACAACATCTGGCAGAACATCTGTCAAAACTCATGACAACGGAACCCATCATGACAGTTGGTCAAGATTTTTCAACATCTAGCTCAACATCAGTTAAGTACCATATTTTAGGAAAATTATGTCAATCACAAAACCATGGAACTAACTTATTGCATTAATTATTATTTACAAATCAAGAATATAAATATACCCTATTGTGATCTTATTAGACACACAACATTATACAAAAAATATATACTTTTTCAATATGGTGTCAGAAGCTAAGGGTTTCGTGATTTTTTTTTACCTTAGAAACCTCGTTGAAATTTTGGAACTCACAACAGATGTCCTAACAACACACAATATCAAGACATATGTTATAACATCTACTAACTTACAGTACACTTATAAAAAATTAAAAATAAATTGCAGAATGATAAATACACAATGAACTGTTAACCCAATTTAGTGCAACAACACCTAATCTGGAGGCTACCAAGCCAGGAAGGAAATCCACTATTAGTAGTACTAGTTCAAAGTCTAAAAAATATCAGTTTACAACTTCTCGCCCAATCCCTATCCAGTGCTACTTCTGCCTAGATATCGACATCTAGACCTAGAAAGTCGACATCCCACTTCCAATCACCAGAGTGATAAAACAGTCACACACCCTGTGACCAAGGGAACCCAAATAGAAATATTACACTTTCCAATAAAGAAATACTTAGTTAATCACCCTAACTAAGAACAATACTTAATCTTGCTTAAAAGCTTTGATCAAGAACAATACTTAACTCTCTTACTTAAAAGCTTCAAGAGTAAGAACACAAGTCCACCTTAATGTATCAGAAGATACATGAGTGACACAAAGAATAGAACACACGAAAAACCTGAGAGACTACCAAAACAACAACCCTTATTACACCCATGGTTTTTCTTATGTGAATGTTTGACAAAACTAGGTTTCCCAAGTTCCTTTTTATAGACTCTTGCAGAATGGGCTTGGACTTTAAAATGAATCCAATATTCTTCTTTTTTAAAACAGCTGCAAGATGTTTACACATAATAGGAACAAATCAAATCAAATCTTAGTTTTCTAAAAGAAATCTCAACAATTCTTTTTCTAAAAAAAGTTACTAAAATGTATTTGTCCTAATCACCCTTGATTGCATGCGCCTGTAATGATTATCTGAATATTCCATATTCTCATATTTTTCAATAAAATCTTTCAAGGTTAAAAAACCAGTCTGAACTGTCAGGATGTTCTAGTGTAGGATGTCACAAAAATCATAGAATTAACAATCTCCTTCTTGGCAAATTTTGCCTAAAACAACCAAAGAGTAGTTAAGTCTCGAAGATAAAATACATTTACATTATAAGATGCAAATTTAAACATAAACTACAAAGATATATCAAAGATGCATAGCAGTTACATAAAGGTCTTCTTCTTCAAAGCTCTTCAGAGCTTGTACAAACAGACATGTCCTTTACTCTCCCTGTCATGTAGAACTAGTACTCCCTCTCAAAGGGACACCAGAACGCGAACTACTTAAGTTCACAAATTAGAGGAATATGCAGCGAGAAATTATTTAAAAAGACTCACACTCAGTAGGATGTCAGAACATCTTTCACACATTCTTCAATCTCCAGTCTTTAGTCTCTAGTACCAACAGCAGCACAATCAATCAGCATGACAGACTATCATGCTCCCCCTAAATAGTTGCAGCAGACAACCACAATTGTTAGAACAAGATTCGTTCTGATCAATGTTCTTTTTTTGATGATAACAAGGTATATGAATTTTGTAGACAATGTGGTACTCTAATCCTATGCATTTTCCATTTCAGGAAATATATAAGAAGTATGCACAATTCAGCGCTAAGAAGCACTGACTCAGAAGATTCTGGATTGCAACATCAGAACATGCTCTCGCAATACATCAGAAGATGGTCAAGCAGAATTAGAACATGGTCTATGAACCGTCAGTAGAACTTGAGATCAGAAGCAGAAGCACTGAAGTTCTTATGGTATCACGCTAAAGCACTTCAAAGTCAGAAGACAAGAAGATGATCTACACCAAGTTGCAACTCTGATTCTGATTATTCAAACATTGTATTCACAAAATCAAAGATCAGAAGTTAGTACTAGATGACAGGCTACGAAGTCTATCTCTGACTGACAAAAGGAACGTTAGAAGCTACGAAAGGAAAAGTCTATAAAGCAGAGAAAAACATGGCTCGAGGTAGTTGACAAAACAATGAAAACATTAAATGCAAAGTTGACTAGTCACGCAACAAATTAAATGCACTTCAACGGTCATCTTCTCAAAATGCCTATATATATGAAGTTCTGATCAGAAGAACTATAACACTTCTTGAAAACAAACTGAAACGCTGCTGAAATTATTTCAATACGAACTTCATCTTCAACCTCATTTTCATTGTAATATCTTAGTGAGAATTAAGCTTAGAACTTAAGAGAAATATCACAGTTGTAATTATAGCTTTCTAAGAAGCATTTGAATACTCTTGTAAACATTTATTTTATATTGATTTGTAAAAGGTTCCTAGAGTGATCAAGTTGTGATCAGTAGACTCTAGAAGATTTAGAAGTTTCTAAGTGTTGATTTCCTAGAGTGATCATGGTGTGATCAGTATACTCTAGAAGACTTAGAGTGTTTCTAAGTGGATAACCATTGTAATCAAGATTGATTAGTGGATTAAATCCTCAGTTGAGGTAAATCACTCTAAGGGGGTGGACTGGAGTAGTTTCGTTAACAACGAACCAGAATAAAAATATTGTGTTCATTATTTGTGTCTTAAGAGTTTTTAAAGTTACACTTATTCAAACCCCCCCCCCCTTTCTAGGTCTAAATGGTGATTTGTGGACTTGCTTATGGATGGTTACAAACATCTAGTGAATGCTAGTGGAGCAAAGATATCAAGACAAGAGATGAGTGATAATCAAAAGAAACAATTAAAAAATCATCATAAGTCTAGGACTATTCTACTGAATTCTATTTCTCATTCTAAATATGAGAAGATATCAAATAGAGATACTGCCCATGACATCTTTGACTCATTGAAGATGACTCACGAAGGGAATGCCTAAGTCAAAGAGACTAAAGCTCTAGCATTAATCCAGAAGTATGAAGCCTTCAAGATGGAGGATGATGAAAACATTGAAACAATGTTCTCAAGATTTCAAACCTTGACTGCTGGATTAAGAGTGCTTGACAAGGGATAAACAAAGGCTGATCATGTCAAGAAGATCATCAGAAGCTTGCCCAGAAGATGGGGCCCAATGGTGAATGCATTCAAGATAGCAAAGAATCTGAATGAAGTCTCCTTGGAAGAGCTGATCAGTGCCTTAAGGAGCCATGAAATAGAGCTGGATGCTAATGAACCTCAAAAGAAAGGTAATTTTATTGCTTTAAAGTCTTTAAATAAAAAATTCACTAACGCTTTTCAGACGGAGGAAGAAGATTCTGAAGAATCAGAATCAGAAGAAGAAGAAGAAGAAGAAGAAGAAGAAGAAGACGAACTATCCATGATCTCTAGAAGGGTAAATCAACTCTGGAAGAGTAAACAAAGGAAGTTCGAGAACTTCAGAAGTTCTAAGAAGCCTGAAAGAGGAGAATCTTCTGGAATCAGAAGATCTGACAAAAAGAAGGTCACGTGCTTTGAGTGCAAGGAGCCAAGACATTACAAGAGTGGGTGTCCAAAGCTTCAGAGGGAGAAACCCAAGAAGAAGTTCCAGAAGAAGAAAGGTCTTATGGTAACTTGGGATGATTCAGATTCATTAGAATCAGAATCAGACTTTGAAGACGAGCAAGCCAACATAGCATTGATGACTACTGTGGATGATGGATCAGAATCTACATCAGAATCAAACTCTGACTCTGAAGAGGTATTTTCTGAACTGTCTAGAGATGAGCTAGCTTCCAGTTTAGCTGAAATTCTTGAAATCAAGGCTAAGCTTAGTATCAAATACAAAAAGTTGAGAAAGCTCTTTGTATCTGAAACTAAGAAGCTTGAATTAGAAAATTCTGAACTTAAAGAAAAAGTTTTAAAACTATCCAAAGATGCTGAGTCAACTTCTGGTTCAGAAAAATCTATTCCAAGCTTGAACAATATTCTTAAAGAATATGACTTGAGTTTCAGGAAATTCTTATCTAGAGGTATTGGTAGAAGTCAACTTGCCTCTATGATATATGTTGTGAGTGGAAACAAGATAGTTGACATAGGTTATGAGGGTGAAACCCCATACAAACTTGAACCTGTGGATGATATGAAAATAACATACAAGCCATTGTATGATCAGTTCAAGTATGGCCACTCCCATGATATTAGGCTCACCTCACATGCTAAAAGCTTTCACATTACACACACAAAGAAGCATGTGACACAAAATAGAAAATATCATGTTGCTCAACCTAAGGAATATCATGTTGTACCTCCTGTAAATTATCATGCTAAACCCAAGTTCAATCAGAACTTGAGGAAAACTAACAAGAAATGACCCAAGAAAATGTGGGTACCTAAGCAGAAGATAATTTATGTTGCAGATATCCTTGGCAGCAAAGAAGAAAAAGCAAAACATGTCATGGTACATGGACTCTGGGTGCTCGCGGCACATGACAGGAAAAAGGTATATGTTCCAAGACCTGGTGCTTAAGTCCGCTGGAGAAGTAAAGTTTGGAGGAGATCAGAAGGGTAAGATTATTGGCTCAGGAACCATAAGTACTGGTAACTCTCCTTCCATATCTAATGTACTTCTTGTAGAAGGGTTAGCTCATAACTTATTGTCCATAAGTCAATTAAGTGACAATGGTTATGACATAATCTTCAATCAAAAGACTTGCAAAGTTGTAAGTCAGAAGGATGGCTCAATCCTATTTACAGGAAAGAGAAAGAACAACATTTACAAGATTGATCTTCAAGATCTTAAGAATCAGAAGGTAACTTGTCTTATGTCTATTAGCGAAGAGCAATGGGTCTGACACAGAAGATTAGGCCATGCTAGTTTGAGAAAGATTTCTCATATTAACAAACTAAATCTGGTCAGAGGACTCCCTAATCTGAAATATAAATCAGATGCTCTTTGCGAAGCATGTCAGAAAGGGAAGTTTTCCAAACCTGCATTGAAGTCTAAGAATGTTGTTTCTTCCTCTAGGCCGCTATAACTTCTGCACATTGATCTGTTTGGCCCATTCAAAACAGCATCTGTTAGAGGGAAGAAATATGGATTAGTCATCATTGATGATTATAGCAGATGGACATGGGTAAAGTTCTTAAAGCACAAGGATGAGTCTCATTCAGTGTTCTTTGACTTCTGCACTCAGATTCAATCTGAGAAAGAGTGTAAAATCATAAAGGTCAGAAGTGATCATGGTGGAGAATTTGAGAACAGATTCTTTGAGATTTATTTCAAAGAAAATGGTATTGCCCATGATTTCTCTTGCCATAGAACTCCACAACAAAATGGAGTTGTAGAGCGAAAGAATATGACTCTATAAGAAATGGCCAGAACCATGATAAACGAGACCAATATGGCTAAGCACTTCTGGGCAGAAGCAATAAATACTGCATGTTATATTCATAATAGAATCTCTATAAGACCTATTCTTAATAAGACTCCTTATGATTTGTCGAAGAACAGAAAGCCCAACATTTTGTATTTTCATCCTTTTGGATGTATTTGTTATATTCTGAACACTAAGGATCATCTGGGTAAGTTTGATTCTAAGGCACATAAGTGTTTCCTTCTTGGATACTCTGAACGCTCAAAAGGCTACAGAGTATACAATACTGAAACATTGATTGTTGAAGAATTAATCAATATCAGATTTGGTGATAAGCTTGGTCTTGAAAAGCCAGAGCAGTTTGAGAATTTTGTAGATATTGAAGTCTGTGACTCAGAAGCTGAAGAACCCAGAAGCAAGGCGTCAGAAGATCAAGTTGCTGCTTCATTGGAAAATCTCGGAATTTCTAAAGAGCCAACGATCATAAGATCTTCCAGACTCACCTTTGCTCACTCAGAAGATGTTATCCTTGGGAAGAAAGAAGATCATATCAGAACCAGATCATTCCTTAAGAACAATGCAGAATGTTAATTTGGTCTAGTATATCTTATCGAGCCAACTTCTGTTGATCAAGCTCTAGAGGATGCAGACTAGATAATTGCCATGCAAGAAGAACTTAATCAGTTTACAAGGAATGACGTATGGGATCTTGTTTCTAGACCAAAAGGATTCAACATCATTGGAACCAAGTGGGTCTTCAGAAACAAGCTAAGCGAAAAAGGAGAAGTTATAAGAAATAAAGTCAGACTGGTTGCTCAGGGCTATAGTCAGTAAGAAGGCATAGACTATACAGAAACCTTTGCACCAGTGGCCAGGTTAGAATCTATTCGCTTCTTAATATCTTTTGCCACTCAACATAACATCACTCTATATCAGATGGATGTTAAGAGTGCCTTCTTAAATGGTTATATAGAAGAGGAAGTATATGTCCACCAACCTTCTAGTTTTGAAGACTCTAAGTCTCCAAAACATGTTTTCAAATTGAAGAAATCATTATATGGATTGAAGCAAGCTCCTAGAGCTTGGTATGAAATATTAAGTTCTTTCCTTCTGGATAATGGTTTCACTAGAGGACAAGTGGATACTACTCTTTTTTTTAAAACCTTTAAGAAATATATTTTAATTTGTCAAATTTATGTTGATGATATTATCATTGGAACCTCTAATGCTACACTTGGAAAGGAGTTTGCTAAGTCTATGCAGGCTGAGTTTGAAATAAGCATGATGGGAGAACTCAAGTAATTTCTAGGGATTCAAATCAATCAAACTTCTGAAGAACTTCTGAAGAAGTTTAATCTTTCTGAAAGCAAAGAAGCCAAAACTCCTATGCATCCAACGTGTGTCCTAGGTAAGGATGAGATAAGTAAGAAGGTAGATCAGAAGCTCTACAGATGTATGATTGGATCTCTTATATACCTTACTGCTTCTAGGCCTTACATGTTATTTAGTGTTTGTCTGTGTGCAAGATTTCAATTAGATCCTAGAGAATCTCACTTAAGAGTTCTTAAGAGAAATCGGAGGTATCTGAAAGGTACTACTAATGTTGGTTTAGTCTATAGAAGATCTGAAGAATACAACTTAGTAGGATTATGTGATGCTGATTACGCTGGAGATAGAGTTGAAAGGAAAAGTACTTCTGGAAGTTGTCAATTTCTTGGAAGTCACCTGATCTCCTGGTACAGCAAGAAACAAGCTACCATTGCCCTCTCTACAACAGAAGCAGAATATATTGCTGCTGCTGGATGTAGTACACAGATGCTCTGGATGAAGAGTCAGCTAGAACATTATCAAATATATGAGAGTAACATTCTTATCTTCTGTGATAATACTTTTGCTATATGTTTATCTAAGAATCCAATCTTATATTCCAAAGCTAAACATATTGAGATCAAACATCATTTCATTAGGGACTATGTTCAGAAGGGTGTTCTATCTTTAAACCTTGTTGATACAGACCATCAATGGGCTGATATCTTTACAAAACCCCTTGCTGAAGATAGGTTTAAGTTCATTATGAAGAATATCAGTATGGATTTATGCCCAGAATGAGAAGATGAGAAGTTCTGATATATGGACTAGATTTGAAATGCTCAGTTTATTTCTTTTATAAGAAGTTCTGATGGTTAGTCAGTTAGATATTCTGATTCTGTTATAGCTAACGTTTCATATGTCTAAGCTAACTCAGAATCTCTTTTAAAGCAAAACAGTTGTCACTAGCTTTCTAGAAGATAAACACGTGTTCACTTTAAGGGACAAGCATGCGTGCAGTTGATGAGACGCCTCCCTAGGTAACTGTGCAAATCATTTCAAATATCACGTTTTGCCCTAATGTCACTCAACATTAATTGCATTGATTTTTCTGCATTTCGTAACTGTTCATTCCCAGAATTTCATTGCATATTGTTTCAAATTTGTGTCTATTTAAACCGTCTTCATCTCATCATTTTCTCTTTTACACATTCATTCTCTCTCTCTTGTGCATGCATTTCTGCAATCTTTTCGCTCTCTTCCAAAACCTTAAAAGAAAACACAAGAATCTCAGTAGTAATTCAATGGCTGCTTCTTCGTCTCAACAATAACAACAACAAGAACATGAACAACAACTCATTCCAGTGGTCACGTGCTCTGTTCCTAGAGATCAGTTAGAAGTTATCTGTGAACTGATGGTGGATGTTGATAATTTGGAATATCATCAAATTCACATCAAGGATAACATGGTTTTTCAAAGATGGCAATCTTTGTTCCTTGAATTCTATGGACCGGTTTATCCAGACCTTGTGAAGGAATTCTGGGTTCATGCATTTGTCATTCCTAAAGCCATAGTGTCTTTTGTTCATGGAAGGTTCTTCTCAATCACAGAAAACCTTCTAAGAATGTTGTTTAATTTGAGGACTGTTGAAGGTGAGACTGAAGAAACCTTAAGAACAAACTGGGATGCAGTGTATTTTGAAATCTTTATTGATGGAAAGAAATCAACTAGAGTGAAGGATCTGAAGGACATCTACAAAGTATGGACAAAGATTCTTCTTGGTTGTTTCTACCATAGAAAATCAACTAGTTCTTCTGATTTTGTCAACAGCAATCAACAATACATCATGTATTGTCTTGGTACAAATAAGAAGGTTGATGTTACCTACATAATCTTCAATTACATGTGGAATGTTGTGAAGGATTCTCGAGATGGAAGTAAATCAAAGAAGAAAGGAAATGTTATTCCTTTTGGAAGGATCATCACCAACCTTCTGGTTCAAACCAAGATGGTTGAAGAATTAGAAAATGCTGGAATTATCAAAGATATTTATACAATAAATGGAAGTGTCTTGAATGCTACTTCTTTGAAGAAAATGGGTCTTATTCAAGCCATTGGAACTGCTCCTAAACCTGATCCAATTGTCAGAACCATAAGAGGTCCGGTTCTTGATGAGTTTGAGTTGTTCTTTCAGAATGAACTACCAGAAGTTAAGGTTCATTACCTTAATGTTCTGAAACAAGATGGTTCTGTGGATAATAAGATGAGAACAAGTAGGCACAAGCTTCTATCTACCAAGGATGGTATTGAAGAAGATCTACCAGAAGCTGCCTCTCAAAAAGAAAGAAGGACAAAGCATAAGCAGGTTCTTCCTTCTATTAGTAATGAGAAGAGTTCTGAAGAGAAAGTGGCTAAAGAGACAAAGAAGCTGTTGAAAAAGAAAATCAGAATGATGAGAAGGTGGTTGAAAAGAAGAAGAAGAGGAAAAATGTTGAGAATAATGATGAGAAGGAAGTAGAGAAGAAAAAGAAAAAGAAAGACAAGAAGAAGAAGAAGATAGTTGAAAAGGAGACTGTTGAAGGAGAACAGAAGATGAATGAAGAAGAAAATCAGGCAGAAGAAGAGAAGAAGGAAGCTGAGAAGAAGAGAGCAATTGCTCTAGGCAAGCTGAAGGTTGATCATGAGAAGAAGAAGCGAAAGAGGCTTGAAGATGATTCTGAAAGATCTCACAAGAAAGCTAAAGGTGTGTCTATGAACCTGGTTTTGTTCCTCTTGTTAATTTAACATCTGTACCAACAGAAGTTCTCAAACCATCTCAACCAGAAATACAACCAGAAAAGCCTCCACCAAATCACTTTCAACCACCAAAGTTTTTACCCCTCCTCCTTCACCCCAAACCAATATTCCTTCTGACCACTCACATTCTGAACCCATTCTTGATGTTCAACACCTTCAAATCCTTTTACCCCCTCACACAAATATCTCCACCTCTCAACCTCCTCCTCATGCGAACTATGAACCCGTTGCTTCATTTGTTCCTATCAACCCTACCGTATCAGAGTCTCACAATTCTAATTCTTTAGAACAATTATTCCGAGACTGCAACTATACACCCAAACCCCGTCCTGAACCTGCTTTTGTAAACCTAGAATCTGAGGATGAAGCTAAGTCTCTGCTTTCTCTTGATAGAGAACCTGAACCTTACTTCATTTTGTACCCAGATTCCTCCTCCACCAAATTCAAAACCCATAACCCTAAATTTTATGTTGGTGTAAGTTTTGAATTTCTGAAACAAAAGGCACAGACAGGACTAGAAGCTATGAAGAATGCACATAATTCCAGGATGGATTATGCAACTACAAGAGGTTTATGGAGAGCTTTCAGAAGGGAGTTCAACTCTGACCTTCTGAAGCTCCAGAAGAGATGTGAAGTAGAAGCTCCCGGCCCTTGTGAGTTTCTAAGGGATTAAGAATATTGTTGGTTCTGCCCTATCAGAAACAGAAAGTCTCTTGAAGAGAAGGAGTTTGTTGATGAGCGTGGAGAAGTTCATCCTTTGGCTATGGTAGTGTGGAAGCCCGGCTATCATGTTCTGACTATAGACTTTGATTTTTTATTCAACTGGTTAAGAGAGAATACCTCTGCTAAGGCATCAGATATGGTATATCCAGAAGTTGAATACCCTTCAGAACCTGCTGCTCCTACACCTCCAAAGAATTTGGCTGAAATTCTTATGGCTCTTGAGAATTCTAATTCTGCAATCCCTTCTCCTGATTATTCTGATGATGCTTCTGAGGCAGAAGCTGGTGCTGAGAAACAAACCATAGAGAATCATCCTGCTATGCAACCTCCTCTTCAGGAAAATCAAGCTGATGTTCTTATGGTAGATGCTGCTATTGAGAATTCTTCTGCTCTAGACAATAGCTTTGACGCTTCTTCTGGTGGACCTTCTGTTCTAGTGAACACCATGAAGGCTCTTCAACAAAACAAAGCTGATCTTGCTTATCGTCTAGATAAGCATGAGGAAACTCACGATGAATTCAGATCCTTTATGAAGATGCAGACCCAAAGCACTGTTGAGATTCAAAACCTTCTGGCCAAGATAGTTTCTAAACTAGGCTAGTCGTAGTGTGTCTTAGTCTTTGATGTCTTCTTGTTTCTTGCATCTGTTTCTTGCATCCGCTTCTAATCCATTTGTATCTTCTGATATATTTTGTTCAATCAATGAAATATTATCTTCTTCACTTTATGTTATTTTATCATATGAATCTTTTTAATGCTTTTTGATGTTATGAGAAAAAGGGGGAGAAACATGATAATTGATTTGATTTATATTATCAGCTGCTGGGATTAAGTCTCAATATTCCTAACATTATTTGCAAGTTCTATGTCTTTGAGATTTTTGCAGGTATGAAGATATTCTGAAAAAGCTCAACATGAGAAGCAAATACATGAGGAAAGACAAATTCTATAAAGAAGCATTTTCTTGGAAATTTGAAGCAAGCTTAGTGCTGTGAAGCTTCAAGATCAGAAGCAAGAAGAAGAATGTTCTGATAGTCATTCGAAGAATGCTCTGATGTTCTTGGTTGAGAATATGCTCTGACATTTTTTTCTTGACTATGTTCTGATACATTTTCTTCATCTCATTTGCTCTTATACAGGCTATTCTTAAATGCTTTGATACATGTTATTGCTCTGATACAGGTTATTTATTAAGAATGCTCTGATACATGATTGAATGCTCTGATACATGATAGTTATCAAACATGTTCTGATACATTCACATTATGACTTTGATAAATTCATCTTTTGATAATGTTAGTCTAGTATGTTCTGAATCATTTCAGGTTATAAAGATGCTCTGATGATGCTCTGAAATATTCAAGAATGTTCTGATTCAATCAAGCATGCTATGTCAACTGAGAAGAAATTCAAAATTATGAAGTTGTCCTATGGAAGCTAGAAGCAGAAGCTCTGAATTTTCTGAAGTTCTAGGCGAAGTGAAAGTCTCTGCTGAAATGAAAAATACTCAGGGAAGTCTTTTATTTATAAATTTCTTCTAGTATTTATTTCAGGGGGAGATTTTTAATCTCAGGGGGAGACATATTCACACACTCTGATTATATGCTTATGCTATATATGTGTTATTGTCTTTTGTCATCTGATATTCTAATTGCAAATTCATATCAATTATATATGTTTTTTTCATCATAAAAAAGGGGGAGATTGTTAGAACAAGATTTGTTCTGATCGATATTCTTGTTTTGATGATAACAAGGTATATGAATTTTATATAAGACAATGTGGTACTCTAATCCTATGCATTTTACATTTCAGGAAATATATAAGGAGTATGCACAATTCAGTGCTAAGAAGCACTGACTCAGAAGATTCTGGAATGCAACATCAGAAAATGCTTGCGCAAGACATCAGAAGATGGTCAAGCAGAATCAGAACATGGTCTTTGAAGCATCAGCAGAACTTGAGATCAGAAGCAGAAGCACTGAAGTTCTTATGGTATCACGCTAAAGCACTTCAAAGTCAGAAGACAAGAAGATGCTGCAACTCTGATTCTGATTATTCAAACGTTGTATTCACAAAATCAAAGATCAGAAGTTAGTACAAGATGACAGGCTACGAAGTCTATCTCTGACTGACAAAAGGAACGTTAGAAGCTACAAAAGGCAAAATCAGTAAAAGCAAAGAAAAGCATGGCTCGAGGTAGTTGACAAAACAGTGAAAATATTAAATGCAAAGCTGACTAGCCACGCAACGCATTAAATGCACTTCAACAGTCATCTTCTCAAAATGCCTATATATATGAAGTTATGATCAGAAGCACTATAACACTTCTTGAAAACAAACTGAAACGCTGCTGAAACTATTTCAATACGAACTTCATCTTCAACCTCACTTTCATTGTAATATCTTAGTGAGAATTAAGCTTAGAACTTAAGAGAAATATCACAGTTGTGATTATAGCTTTCTAAGAAGCATTTGAATACTCTTGTAAACATTTATTTTACATTGATTTTTAAAAGGTTCCTAGAGTGATCAAGTTGTGATCAGTAGACTCTAGAAGACTTAGAAGTTTCTAAGTGTTGATTTCCTAGAGTGATCAAGGTGTGATCAGTATACTCTAGAAGACTTAGAGTGTTTCTAAGTGGATAACCATTGTAATCAAGATTGATTAGTGGATTAAATCCTCAGTTGAGGTAAATCACTCTAAGGGGGTGGACTGGAGTAGTTTCGTTAACAACGAACCATGATAAAAAATATTGTGTTCATTATTTGTGTCTTAAGAGTTTTTAAAGTCACACTTATTCAAACCCCCCCTTTCTAAGTGTTTTTCTATCCTTCAACAATAACTAGTCTTCCCTTAATAGTAGCACAGTCAAGATGTATGCCAACTAGCATGTTGTAACATGTGTTATAACAACAGGACAATCAAACATACTAACACTTTACTCCCCCTTTTTAGCCAAAAATTGACAAAAATAGAGTAAATGTAAAAAATTTAAGCACAAAAATATTGCAATCAAGCAATATACATAAAAACTGATGAAAACACACAAATTTGATGGAAACACACACAACATAACACCTTTTGGTGGTGTTCCACTTCCTTCCCTTGTCAAAAAGCCTTTTGCATTCCTTGTGTATGTCTTGTAAAGACATTTCATTTCATCCCTTTTTCGTAGCAATTTGGGTAGGCTTTACCAGCCTCAAAAAATAGAGGAAAAATGCAGTAACAGTTGCATTCCTCTATGTCTGTAATTGCTAAGACTCTTCAATAGTGCAAGTTAAACCTCCACTACTTATGTTTTGATTTGTTTTAAACATTACAGTAAGTTGTTTCTTGTTGTTCATATGTCCTAGAGTAGCAACCTTCCCTTCAACAAGATTCTTGATTAATTGGATATCCAGATTCTTATTCCAACCATGTTGAGTTAGATATCCGATAATGTTCAATTCAGTACAGTGTTATTTCAAGATATTATGATTGACATCGTTCAAGATATATCTTATCATTTCAGAGAATCCTGCATTTTCTCCCCTAAGTTCAACTTCAGTAGTTAACTAGTAAGCACATGTTTGTTTCTCACTGATCCAGAAAAATAGACTATTTCTCAAGGAAAAGATTCCATTAGCATTAGATGCTTACTCATAGAATTCACTGATGCCCATTTTATTAGGGTATTTTAAAGCCAATTATTTGGATCATCAAAACCTAAGGGATATGGTATAAACCAATTTTAAATATGTTGTTATCAAAACCTAAGGGGTATGGTATAAACCAATTTTATTTCAATAAATAAGCATCCCAATTTTCTCAGATTAGCATCACATCAGCCTATTGTGAAAAAATCTCCAAATTATAAATGACAGTGCAAGTCGTATGAATCTCTGCCATATCATCTTCTCAAACTCCAGGGTATTCCCCAATAGGTAAGCATGTGCATCTTTATTCATTAGGATACCACTTCTCGAGTATGTTCAAACTAATTTGTCCACAATATGCCACCTTTGAATCTAAATTTGGGTTATTGTAAAGGCGATAGCATGGATGTTATTAGTGATGAATTGGGGAATGATTCAAGTGTCTCCGTCATTCCGGATTCCGGTCTCCCACTTTAGTAGGCAACTTATTCCTTCCTTGAAGGGGGAATATTAATAATCTCAATAATTGTCCTACCAATTATCATTCAAATAGTTTATACTCTCGCCAATGTCGATAATCCATCTAGTAAACTCCATTACTATTTGGTAGTAGCGGTTGATGTCTGGCCATATTGAGGACTTGATGTGATACTTTATATGGACATTATAGCATGAATATCTGGCTTGATAAACCTAATCTTCTTCACAATTTTTCATTGTACCTTTGCTCTATGGGGCGCATCACTGAAAATTTGATAGTATTTTTGTTTTAATACATATTAATTTTATGATTTGCTTTTTGTTTATATTGCATTGCATGTGCTTGCTTATATATATATATATATATATATATATATATATATATATATATATATATATATATATATATATATATATATATATATATATATATATATATATATATATATTTCCAAAATTTTACCTGATATATGATAAAGTTTTTGAAGTCAAAAGTAACCTAATCTACTTAATATAAATGTAAAGAAGTCATGATGACAACCCTAGCCACATGTCATCTTGATAACAATTATTGTCACATGTCATTTGGAGATAATTCTAAATACAAACTCTAATTATACAAACTCAATATTAAAATAAATAATAATTATAATAATAATAAAATAAATAATAATTAAAAATATTATAATAATAATATTAACCTTAATAATATAAATAATAAGTAACAATTAATATTATTTAATAATTGACACAATTGATACAAATAAATAGTAATTTATAATAGAGTAAAAATAAATATACATAAATAATATTTTAATATAAATTGTTGGATTCAAAATATATTTATAAATATTTTAATTATTATATATATATAATTGATTAAAAAGTAAACTACCTTACAAATAAATAATATTATTATAATAATAATAGTGACACAATATTAATGATTAAAATAATAGTAATAATAAAAATATTATTTAATAATTGATGCAATATTAATAATTATAAAAATAATAAATATTTTAACAATAATATTGAGTCATAGTAATAAATAAAATAGTTACATGTTTCTATTCATATAATATATTTATTTTACTCAAATTTATCCTATCATAAAATAGTAACAATTTGTTTTTATAAATATTTCATAACTATTTGAACGTTTTTTTTTTCAATTCAATTCTGTAAGTGCTATTGTTTAATTAGAATCATTCACCCATTTATTATATTTTATAAATTTTACATTTCTATAAGTATAATAAATAGTTACATGTTTCTATTCAAATAATATATTTATTTAACTCAAATTTATCATATCATATATTAAGACATTAGTTTGCAATATATTTTAATATAAAAAAATAACAATTTGTTTTTATAAATATTTCATAACTATTTGTACGTTTTTTTTTTTTCAATTCAATTCTGTAACTGCTATTGTTTAATTAAGATCATTCACTCACTTATTATATTATATAAAATTGATGTTTTAATAAATATAATAAAATAGTTACATGTTTCTATTCAAATAATATATTTATTTAACTCAAATTTATCATATCATATATTAAGAGATTAGTTTGCAATATATTTTAATATAAAAAAATAACAATTTGTTTTTATAAATATTTCATAACTATTTAAACGTTTTTTTTTTTCAATTCAATTCTGTAACTGCTAATGTTTAATTAGGATCATTCACTCATTTATTTATTATATTAAATTTAATTAATACGTTTTTATTTTTATTATTTGTTATTGTTTTATCCATATCCAAAATCATTGTGTATATAAATATGTGATAATGGTTTATCATCATTTTCTACAAAACAAATCTTTGATGGTGATCTTCTTTTCTTTTTTTTTATAATGGTTTTTGTTTCTTTTTACATATATGTCTTGCATTTAGTTTGTGTGGCATAATAGAGATTGAGTTATTCTATTACAAGTATTTAAACTCTCTTTTTTATTGATATTGTTTTTTCTATTTGAATCAGGAGAAGATGATAAATTTGTGTTTGATCATTGCTGCTTGGAACGTCTGCAGATTGGTCACTTATGAATGTTTTTATTGATGTAATTTTTGTTATTTTAGTTGTAATTTTTAAATAATTGTTCAAATAAATAGATATATCTTTATCCTTAATATCTTTATTCACCATATTGTTATTGTTACTATTGTTCCATTTGTTACTATCTTATTGTAAATTATTTGTTACTATTGTTCCATTTGTTCTTTCATTTACCTTTAATGTATAAATTATCAAACTAATAATACTTTAATCTAAGAGTTGATTGTGCATATGTTCCTTAAGGTAATATTGAGAAACTTTACGTGCTAAAAATGTGTTTGAAGAATTATGATTTAATGGGGTTAAACACATAACATTCTGAAAGTAATAAGTCTGTAATAAGTCTTTAGAGTATTCTGATTTAGAATTTATAGCTTACAAATTTTTTTTTTGTGTAGGTTATTGTATTTGGTTTTAATCTCATATATGGCTTATTTAGTTTTATAATGGTTCAATTTTGAAGTTTTCTTTGTGTGATGTTCTTTCACGTGATTGTGTTAGGATCGAAACTATTAATGATATTATATAATGATATGTAAGTCATTTGAATATTTAATTTTTTATTACATAAATTTAGATGATGGTAATTATATCTTAAGTTTGTACATTTTTTAATTATTATATCAAAATAACATGTCAGTTTATATAATTTTTGTTATTATAGTTTAGATGTTTCTATAATTTATATTTGTTTTCAATTAATAATTAGATAACCATTTAAATTAGAATAATAATAATTATTAACGTTAATTCTTTATAAAGTTTTTGTAAACTCGATAAAATCAATTTTTAATTAATTTTTTAAAATAAATTTATATTGTCTCTAAAAATAATATCAAACTTATTTTTAATGAGTAAGTTATAACTTTATCACTTTTATTTTTATATACATTAATATTTATAAATTTTTATTTAGCAAATTAATTTTATAAAAAGAAAATCAAGCCTATTCTTTACAAAATCTGCCCGCAAGAAAATAGGGATGCAATTATAGTTAGTGTATTCTGATACCATTTGTCCAATATTTACCTTACCATAGAATCCACACAACTATTCTCTTCTCTGAAAATATGAGAAGCTACAAAATCCATACTATTAGTGATATTAACACAGCTGACCTATCGGTTTCGAACTTGCCAAGGCACAAAATCCATACTATTATCTTATAAATTTATAAGATAAATTTTACGATTTCTTACAAATAAAGGTCTACATATTTTTGGCTACGTAAGTAGTTATAATATAAACATGTCTTATTTAATCTCCATATTATTAACTAAAAAAAATAATTTATAGTTTTTCGCATTAAAAAATTAATAATATAATTACAAATATAACCTGAATGGCCTACAAAATAATTGTATATCTAAATAAAAAATTAAATATCAAATATATATATATATATATATATATATATATATATATATAGTTTTATTTCTAATATACCCGTGCGAAGCACGGGTTTTGGCGATCTAGTAATTATATAAATATGGTGTGTCTCAACCCTTATTTACTGCACACCACGCTAAAACCGAAAAATGAGCTCATATCTTCACCTTGTATTTATGTATTTCAATGACGAAAAATCACAACTAATCACCGTGAAAATATCCCTGGCAGATCTGAAAGTTTATTAACTATATTCTCCCCTTAATAAATAAAAGAGAATTCTTCTAAGATGCTAGTTTGGTTGTGATTTCGTGAGATATACTCTGGAATTTAATATGCTTTGGTTTATCTTTGAATATTAATGTTACCTTCTCTTTATAAGGTCATTGCGGGATAGTAGAATTAACCTTTTTTTTATAGACGTAGAATTAACTTTTGTCCTTATTCATAATTTACCCTGATATCTCTCCAGACTCTTTAAAGATTTTCATAACCATTTGAATTTGAAGTGATCTCTTGTTCTCTTGAAGGACAAGCATGATATCATTTGCATACAAGACATGAGTTGGAAGAAGAGCCTCCATAGTGACTCATAAAGATTTGAATTTTCCTCTTTGAAGGGATGAGGATTGGCCATGATAAGGACATCCGCCACTATACCAAATAATAGAGGAGGTAAAGAATTCCCTTATCTCACGCAGCTTTTGCAATAGAAAAAAGCTATCACCTTTCCATTTACATTGATTGATAATTGAGATGAGAGTAAAATTTCTCTAAAGAATGTTCGATGGAAACTGTCATTCAAGTGTATCTAACACAGTAACAAGTTCCAAAACTCTAATGTATATTATTTACTTTTCTTTTTTTTTTTTAAACAGCAAAAATATATTACCAAAACCCAAGGGCATGAGACATGCCAATATTCCATACAGCATATTAGCGAGGTTATCAATCATAAAACGCAGTATTAGCGAGGTTATCAAGCATAAAACGCAGCCACAGACCAGCTGACCAAGACAGAAACCTCAACCAAAATTACACCACAGCACAGAATTAGATCACAGCAATTACAATTCAAAAATTGAAGATACACAACTAAATTAGATTAACACAATAACAAACTTGCTCCATTAAACTAGCCAACTCAAAAATTACTGGAAGATCAAAAAATCTGGTACACTGTCCACACGCCGCTGCCGACACCAAACCACCGCAAAGCACAACCAATAACAACCAGAAGCTCCATCCACTAAACACCCGACCAAGCAGATAAAATGCTGCCACAGTCACACAAACGAGACTGTCCTGCATTATGCTGCCACACAAACTATGTAAAAGAGCGCCGGCATTGATGCAGAACGGCTACTAAGACTGATATGCAAAAAAACCTCCAAAAACGACCCAAGGCTACATTACTTTAGTTTAGAATCAAAATAAATCGAGAAAAAAGAAGTACTGAAATTTCCTGTGTATCTAACAACACATTGTTGACAAAGAGCACTTCCATCATACAAATAAATAAGTGTGGGAAAAAAAATAAAGGAATGAGGCCAAGTCTTAACCTTCTAAACAACTTCAATTCTTCCACGCATCACACAAAAAATAAAAATTCTTAGCACACTACTCACAAGTATGGTTATGAAACTGAGTAAGTTAAATTGGAATCAAGCTACGCAGAGCCTCTCCTGCAAGCTCGGACAAATTCATGAGATTCTATGACAATGTAAAAACAAAACAACTCTTATTGCATACTTACATATGATCATCCAAACAATGAGTTTAACAAGGTTGTCAGGACGGCGGGATCCAGTAGAAATCAGAACACACAATTCTGATCTTGTAACTAATAACAGAATAACAAAACACCAATCTGACAATATTGAGAACTTATTCATTATTCATAATTATCTAAACAGTAAGTTTAGTATATTGCTACTTAGAACACCTACAACATGGTTGCTTAGATCATGGGATCTAGTCGAGGTAAGAGTATAACAAATAAATCAAGAGCGAAAAAGGAACAAAAAGAAAAGAATATCCAGATATAGATTTTCAGTATATCATTAATTGAATCTTGTAAAACTACAACAAGATTTGAATTGTAATGTGAACTGTACCTGTTCTACAAAACATGTACTTAAATTACTTATAAAGTTGAAGACTTTCACCTGCCTTTACACAAAAACCAGCAAACTATAACGCGGAAAGTTGCTACACTACACATGTTTCCAAAGAAACCTAAAGAGCAACATCAAGAGGGTCATAATGTGCTAAACAAAATGAGTGCTGTAACTTGTTACTGATGAAATTATTCATTGTTCCAATCAGCCCCATCCTGTTTCTTCCAAGCATTCCACCAAGTTCCATCAATAGCGAAATTATTCGTTGTTCCAATAGCCCCATCCTCTTTCTTCCAAGCATTCCACCAAGTTCCTTCAATAGCGAAATTATTCGTTATTCCAATAAGCCCCATCCTTTTTCTTCCAACATTCCACCAAGTTCCATCAATGGCACCAGGTGTACTTGAAGTTGGGGTTGTCGATCTACAATTCAAAATGACTTCAATTAAACAGGAGAGTGAAAAAGAAAAACATGAAAATAGAACAAAAATACAAAGGAAAATAAATGAATGGATAGATCTCAAAAGTAGTACAGTTATTTATCTTTGTTGAAAAACAAAAATATTAACTTCAATCATGATGCCCCAGGTGACAAGAGGTTATAATACTAAATATCATATTCTATAAAAATATCATTATCAAGTAAAGAAATAAAATAATACCGCCTCTGGCATTAGCATGGATATTAAATTGGAACAAGAAGAATATCTAATTGCAAAATATATATATAAATTGTTGATGCGCGTCTCATAGATTTGTTTCCCACTTCCACCATTCATTATGTTACATTCAAATTCTTTTCGAACATAAATAATGTACTACTTTGCAAAATGAGGATTATTTCATGCTTAAGCTTAACACCAACTCAATAAAAAATATCCAAGAGAGGATGAATGTATTCATGGGAGATACATCATCTAGCTACTCAACTCTAAAGAAAATGCATCTTCTAGATTATATTAAACATAAAATCAAAACAAATTCATTTCATAAGTAATCATTCAACAATCAAATCAAAATCATCGTAAGAAAACAATCCACGACATATTATACAACATACACATATTAACATAAATTCAATCAAGTAATTTTTCAAACAGAAACTTACTTTCAACGAATAGAAACCAAACTTTCAACATAATCCTTGCAAAAGGCCCATCGCGGTTTATTGGTAACTATCTCTACCCTATTATTTGTCCAATCATAGATAATAGCTAGCAGGTCTCGCTTGTTTGCCAATACCAAAGTATTCTTATCCTGAGAAATGTGCAACGGCGACCAGCATCCAATGTGTTGAAGATTTTGATATTTAATTCTATAGAGTTGAGTCCAAGACTCTCCAACCCCAAACTCCTTCATCTGCCATATAACCAAACAAGTCTGTTTGAAATCATGACAAAAACAAAGAGACTCCAGCAACACAGAAATAGTCGGCTCAATCAACGGCACTTCCTCCAAACCCCGCGGAGGCATTAACTCCACGTGTCTCTCAGCACCCAAATCAAGCGAAATGATCACAAATTGATCAAGAATAATATCACTACTATGATAAAACCTATCCGCGGAATAACAATTCCGTAGCGCCAGCCAATTAAGACTCCCATTCAAATAAACACCATGATTCTCACTTGGAAGAGTTAACCGGAGAGGTCCAACCGGAAAACCTTGAATATCCCCCCAAACATTATCCTTCAAACTAAAAACTCTCACCTCTGTTCTCAATTGAGTTTCGTTGTCACCATTTTCACCACCAATCACTCGTAACGCGGCTACTTTATAATTATCAGTTAAACTATCATAACCAAATGCATATCTAGAGAAAAAATAACGATGCTTGCAATAATCCTTAAAATACCCTAATTTCCTAGATAAAGTACTTGTAGCTGGATTATAGAAATTGAGCCAGCAATCTCTGTAGCTACCAGTGAAACTAGAATAATGAGCAAAACAGAGCAACCCGTTACAAGAACCAACCAACCAGTAATGGACAGTGTCTAACAATGGATGGAAAGGCTTCTCCGGAACGGTGATAAGAGGATTCTCGAGAAAACTGTTGATAGGGAGAGTGACGAAACGGAAATCTGCTACGGATTTTCCTGAGACGAGTGTGAGTTGAGGGTTTTGCTCGGATCGACGGAGATGCATTTTGATAAAGGTGGGATCGGAAATGAGGGAGTTGAAGAACTTACTGACGCTTTTCATTTGCATGAGAGATTTGACGGGAAGGAAGGAGAGGACTTCTGCCATGATTTCGTCGGGGAGGATAGGTGGTGACGACGGAGAGCTGGGCGGACGGCGAGATTGAGAGGGACGGAGATCCATTTTCGCGTGAGGAAAGTGGCGGAGATGGAGACTCGATGGATTGTAAGTTGGATAGCTGTACTGTGTGCTGTGCCTGTACCACATTTGTCCTTTTTTTTTTTTTAATAGAAAGTTGTTTTAATGTTCTAGAATAAAAATAATTTTAAAATAAATATTAATTATGCAATTATAAAATGAATCTAAAAAATTTACAGATAAGATGAAACAAAACAATTATTTAATTATTTAAAATTATAAATTTTAATACCTTTTACCTAAATTTTTTATTAAAATTCATGAGTATTTAAAAATTTACCTATGAAAGTAGAATCTTAAGCACTAAGTTTAAAAACTTAAAAATGTATAATTTATTATTGAAAATAATATTTTGACTTAATTTTAAGAGAATATTTTTATATTTAATTATTTAACTAATATTTTAAGTGTAAGAGTTAAAATTAACAACAACAAAAAATAGTTATAAAAAACGTTTATAAGAGAATATTTATAGTGAGATTGAAAGAATTTTTTCTTTATCAAAGATTGAAAGAATATTTATCTCAACATGAACTTTTTTTTTTTTTTGACAAAAATCTCAACATGAACTTTAAGCACTATAACAATGAACTTAATTAATAACAGAAATCCCTATTTATTTGTCAAAAGAAATTAGGCATTGTAATAGGAATGATAGGGCGGATTTAAGCATTATCAATTGTTGGAACGAAATCTGTTCATATTTTTTGAATTTTGATGATAATAAAGTACTTAAAGAACAATACCGTCTAATATCATTTTTTTAAGTGTGCATGATCATTAAGCTGGTATTTAACTTAAAGAAGCAAAATAAATCAGATTCTAATTGATCAGAATCTAGTTTTCAAATGGAACCTCGACACCAAAATTGACTTAGACTCTAATAAGCTGGAGATGCAATACAACACCTTTTGGTCTGTACTTTGTGTAAAATTAGCTCCATCTTGACAAACTACCAGAATTATGGAGAAAGTCAATTGGAGGTTTTAGAACAAGGCTCAAGGTTGTATGACATGATTTCTTTTGTCTACTCTAGCATGCCTAGGGACGCCACACTTGAGAAAGACATAATGGATAAAGAGTTTACTCAGAAGATGAAAGTCCTAATCGTACCATTCCAACGTCTCTCTCTTTGAAACCGCTTCTTCAGCAAAGAAACTTGTACAAGAAAGCTTCCAACGTCTCTTTTGTTCTCTTCTCTCTCTATATAAGGAGCAAAAGACTCAAAAGAAGACAACAACAAGAATACATACAACAAAGAACATGAAATGTTTCGCGCTCTAAGTTTCATACATAATTGTTGTATTGTACATAGACATGAGAGTTTATTACACATGTATATCAAAGAAATCCCAAGTAACAAGATCTTTGCTTGTGTTGTATAATTTGTACCTCTGATTGTATATCAGGTACATCTTGTTGTAATCCTAAACATTTTTTTTAGAATTTGTAAAAGTTTCAAACGGTGTGTTTGAGCAAGGAAAACTCAGACTGAGCGTTTGAGCAAGGAAGTCTCTTTTAAATGTGATTGAGCAAGAAAGTCCTGAACTGTGAGTTTAGGCAAGAAAGTCTCTTTCAGTTGTTATTGAGCAAGGATGTCCTGAACGGGTGTGTTTAGGAAAGGAAGTCTCTTTCAGAATGATTGAGCATGAAGTCTTGGACTGGTGTGTCTAAGCAAGTTGTAATAAGGTTCTGATTATAATGAAAAGCTCTTGTGTGACAAGGGGATTGAACTACTCTCATTATAGAGGAACCAGAATAATTCTTGTGTAAGATTTACTTATTGCTTCAACACTTTAATTTATTCCGTTGTTGCTTCTCTAGCTTAGAATCTGAACTTGGTCAGATTTAGAAGCTGTTGTTTTGAAAAAGGCAAAAGTTATCAAATGCACAATTCAGACCCTCATTCTTGTGTATTTTTCTCACCTTTTTTGGTATCAGAGCATCGTATGTGCTTAACACTTAACAGTGGTACAAAAAAAGATCCTAAAGAGAAAAATGTACTATATGGGGGATATTGATGATAGCCATGTTACTGGAACTAGTATTCCACATGATTATAGTTCTTCTGAAAAGAGTCAATATTCTGCTAAACCGCCTGTAACAGCCGTTATTTTCCTTAATTTAATTTAATTGGGATTTAAATTATTTATTGGAATTATTTGACATTTCTCTAAAAATTATGGAAAATAATAGAGTTGGGCCGAGGTAGCGTTAGTAAAAGGAGGGGTGTTAGTCACAAGGCCTTTTTACTAAATTTTATTATTTTTCATAAAAGAAGGAAAAGAAGAAAATTAGAGAAAGAACGTGAAAAGAGCAAAAGAGGAGAAGAGAGGAAGAACGTGAAAGTGCAAAAGCAAAGAAAGGGGAAGAGTTCAAGAATTTGACTAAGGTAAGGGGGGACTTATCTGATTATCATCTATTATCGGGTTAGGGGTTAATAGCATAGAATAGATGTGGAATTCGTATCAATTGAGTCATATGATAGGTTCATGGATTGGGTTAATTTGTGTGACTTTTAATCCTTTGTTGAATCCATGATGTGCATGATGTGCATGATGTTAATTGGTGCTTGAATTGTGTATACTAATGTGCAATTTGTGTTGTATGTGTGGTTCATTTTCCGAAACTCGTACTGGTGTGATTTTGAGGGCATTTGGGATGTGTAGAATGCTGTTTTCTGCAGGTTGGGGTTTCTGAAATCACCGGTTCGCGCCGCGTGCATAGGGTTGGCGCTGCGAACAGGTGGGCAGAATGCCAGGATGTGGTGATACTCACAGGTCGCGCCCCGTACCCGTGTTGGCGCCGCGAAGGCGTAACTTTTTCTCGCTTCGCGCCGCGTGCATATGTTTGCGCCGCGAATAGCTTGGCAGAGAGCCAAGGATTTTTGGGACGCTCAGTTCGCGCCGCGAACTAAGATGGCGCCGCGTGCTGTTGATGTTTTGAGATATTTTAAAAGTTCAAAGATGCATAACTTTTAACTGTTGGTCCGTTTGATGTGCCGTTTCGAGCTAAACGAACCTTATAGAATAATCTATATGATGATGATTGATTGGTTTTAGAATGATGGAAATACATGTATACTATTTCTTATTGAGGATGATGATTGGTGCAAATACGTGTATGTTTTCTATATGATGATGATGGAATTGTGATTTAATGATGTTAATATATATGAACATACGTGATGATGATGATGATTTTGATGATGATGATGATGGTATAAGTATGGTGTATATGTTGCATTCATTCATGTTCATTGATGATACTGTATCCATGAGGGTGTGTTGGATCAGTGAAGGGCATGATTCCCATTGTGTGGGATCTGTGCTGGCTGGGTCGTATCTTGATGATGTTGGATCGGTCATGGGTTATACCCATTTGATGATGTTGGTACCACATGCATAGTGTCAGTTCATACATATGCATAATTTATAACATGATTGGATGTATTCTGTAACACCCCATAAATTTCTTTATTTAATTTAATTAATTTTTTTAATTAAATATTAGAATTAATTGAATTATTTGAGAAATATGGATTGATGAAGCTAATGGGCCAGTGTCGCAAGTAGCAATTGGGGGGGTGTGTCAGTTGCAAAGCCTTTTACTAAAATAATGTTATATTTTCATAAAATAGAAAAGAGGAGGATTTTGTGAAAAGAGAACCAAAAGGGAGAAGAAAAGAGCTGAAAGTGAAATTGGGAGAAGAGCAAGAGTAAAGAGCAAGGGCATCCAAGAATTCGACATCGAGGTAAGGGGGGATTCTTCTCATTAACCTCTATTATGGGTTGTATGAATGATTCAATAGAGTTTGTATGTTAGGATTCTGAATTGGATTGTATGTCGGGTTTGGGGTTTTGGGGTTTATAGAACTTTGGTTCAATTTATGTTGTGAATGATGATTGGTGTTGAATAATGATGTTAAGCTTGATTAGAAGTATGTGTAAATGTGCAAATTATGTTGTATGTGTGGTTTATTTTCTGAAATTCGTACTGGTATGATTTTGAGGGCATTTGGGATGTATAGAATGTTGTTTTCTGTAACACCCGGTATTTAATTAATTATTTAATTAAATACTTTCAAATTATTTCAAATTTAATTATTGAATTTGTGGAGTGTTGAGAATTGTTGACATGAGTTTTTATGATTAATTAGTTGATTAATTAATTGATTAAGTTGTAGAAATAGTATTAAAGAAATACTAGATTTACTATATGGACTTAATTAAGTGATGGTGGTAGTAAAAGGTGGGGTGTGAATGTTAGGCCCAATAGGTTTAATGAAATTAGGTTAAGATAAGAATTAGGTTAATTAGAAGAGAAAAAGTTTTGGGAAATTGGTCATGCGAAGTTGTAGAGAAGAGAGAAAATAGGAGAGAAATTCATTCCCGTTTTTCTTGCAGCAGTCTCACTAAATCGAAGATCCCTGATTCGTTAACCGTTGGATCGTCGCCAAATTTTGTGGGTAGGTTCGCAACACCTATAGCTAACTTTTGACCGTTGGGATCTTTAAAATAAGGTCTGAGTTGTGAGATATGATCATCGCACTGTAGCTGCATATTTGGGAAATTTTCAGCTTTTGATTCTGATTAAAAGAGGCAATGGTTGGGAGCTAAGGCTAGATGGCTTCGATCGGTAGAATTGTAGAACGGACTCCGAATACAAGGTAAGGGGTGGGGTTCTAACTCTATAACCGGATTCATGATGAATGATATGTGGGGGTTAAATTCGTAGGAAATTATTCCTGATTATTTGTTGTGATTCTGTCGTGTTGATTCGATGAAATTAGTTGTTGTTGTGGTGATAATTGTTGTTGTTTTATGCGAAGTTGAAGGATGTTTCAGTGACGATGTATACCTCTATTTATTAGTATAGCGACGATATAGGCTTATGCCTTATGACGATGATGTTGTTTGTTGTGTGTGTTTGTTGCATTCATATACATATGCATTTTTGGCGACGACCTGGATTGGCAAATTAGTGACGAAGGCTTATGCCTTGATGCCTCTGTTTAACTGGCAATTTGCGATGGGGGCTGAAGCCCTGGGTACCACATGCATGTGCAGTTGTAGAGTCTCATTGTATGTGGCATGAGTGTGATTTAATTGTGATGTGATGTGACTTGAGTTGTTGTTAAATTGTGATAATATGGAGTTGTAATTATAAATTGTTATACTAATGACGTGTTGTGACGGGTATTGTCTGGAAGATGAGAAATAGTTGTTATAACTATTAATATGTTGTTGTTATTTATTTTTGTTAATTATAACTGTTCAGGTTAATTGTTATTATAAATGTAGTCTGAAAGCTGTAACGTGATAATTTCGTATGATTAAATTCTAATATATTGTTTATCATGCGTTTGTTTATATTGGTAGATATCTCACCCTTTCTGAATGATGTTTCCCTACCATGGGAAATTGACAGATACTCAAGATAGCGGTGGAAGTTTGAAGTGATTTTATGAAGTCTTTAGTTGTTGTTAGTTCGAGTTGGGTCTTGCTCTGATACGTAGCACTCGGGGGATGAACGATTGTCTTTTAATTGTTGTTATAACTATAAGTTGTTAACTTTTAAGTGGAATTTATGAAGTAATATGATGTTGGTGAAGTTGTTTTAGTTTAATAAAAATATTATGCGAAATGAAGTTGAATAATTGATATTATTATTAATAAAAGTTGTTTTATTTTTTAAAAGAGTAAACAGGTTTTATCGGTTCATCCGAGTTATGTGCTATGTATCTATGATATATGTGATTAAGTTGTTTGTTGTTTTACGTTGAATGTGACATCCCAATTGTATGTTGAATTTCCGCACTCTGATTTTCTGTAGAATTTATCGGGTAGATTTGGGGTGTTACATTAGTGGTATCAGAGCAGGTCGGTCCGTCCGGCCAGAGTCGTCTAATTATTGTTTATCCTTTTGTATGCGACAAGTGTGTACAACACTGTCGGTACTTGTTGCTTTCTGGTTGTTGCATGAATTAGTTTGAGCGAAGTGGGGGAGAAGCTTTGCTTCTCGGATGTGGTTCATTTGCAAGTTCGGAAAGAAGATTGTTGTCTGGGTGTTTCAAAAACTGAATTTCGGCGAAAGAATGTGTCTCTCGAGTTATAAAAAGTTTGGAAGTGAGGAGATATGTTAAGAGTTGTTTGGAATATGTTTAAGTTGAAGAAAAATGAGTTTTGGAGTGGAAATTCCGTAAGCAAAACGCAGGAAATTGTTGAATGTTTTGTGAAACTTCAAAAATTCATAACTTGAGTTCTGGACATCCGATTTTAGTCCCGTTTGAAGCGTTGGAAAGCTAACGAGATGAAATTTATTTTAAAAATGGTTTCAGAAGCTGTAATAGACTTATTTATAACAGGATGATGTTGGAAAGAGATGGGATTTGCGGTTATGCTTGTTCTTGGAACTGGACTTGTTTGTTGGTGCCACAAAGGACGTCAGCGTCAAAGTTGAGTGAATTTAAGGAGTAATTAATAGGTTTATTGAAAATAAATTTTAAGAATTAGTGTACCATTTGAGAAGTTTTGGAGATACCGTAAAGAGTGTCGCTGCATGGCGTCGATGTTCGCACTTTCGAATGGCGTTGGAATAGTTAATAAGTTAGTAACGGTTATGTTGAAGAAGTACCAGAATGGTCGACATATGTGTAGTCGATTTGAGATGTGTCAATGGGTTGTTATGTTGGATGGTTGGACGTGGAAGTGAAGTTGATGATGGTTGTATCGGATAAATTTTCGAGGACGAAAATATTCTAAGTGGGGGAGAGTTGTAACACCCGGTATTTAATTAATTATTTAATTAAATACTTTCAAATTATTTCAAATTTAATTATTGAATTTGTGGAGTGTTGAGAATTGTTGACATGAGTTTTTATGATTAATTAGTTGATTAAGTAATTGATTAAGTTGTAGAAATAGTATTAAAGAAATACTAGATTTACTATATGGACTTAATTAAGTGATGGTGGTAGTAAAAGGTGGGGTGTGAATGTTAGGCCCAATAGGTTTAATGAAATTAGGTTAAGATAAGAATTAGGTTAATTAGAAGAGAAAAAGTTTTGGGAAATTGGTCATGCGAAGTTGTAGAGAAGAGAGAAAATAGGAGAGAAATTCATTCCCGTTTTTCTTGCAGCAGTCTCACTAAATCGAAGATCCCTGATTCGTTAACCGTTGGATCGTCGCCAAATTTTGTGGGTAGGTTCGCAACACCTATAGCTAACTTTTGACCGTTGGGATCTTTAAAATAAGGTCTGAGTTGTGAGATATGATCATCGCACTGTAGCTGCATATTTGGGAAATTTTCAGCTTTTGATTCTGATTAAAAGAGGCAATGGTTGGGAGCTAAGGCTAGATGGCTTCGATCGGTAGAATTGTAGAACGGACTCCGAATACAAGGTAAGGGGTGGGGTTCTAACTCTATAACCGGACTCATGATGAATGATATGTGGGGGTTAAATTCGTAGGAAATTATTCCTGATTATTTGTTGTGATTCTGTCGTGTTGATTCGATGAAATTAGTTGTTGTTGTGGTGATAATTGTTGTTGTTTTATGCGAAGTTGAAGGATGTTTCAGTGACGATGTATACCTCTATTTATTAGTATAGCGACGATATAGGCTTATGCCTTATGACGATGATGTTGTTTGTTGTGTGTGTTTGTTGCATTCATATACATATGCATTTTTGGCGACGGCCTGGATTGGCAAATTAGTGACGAAGGCTTATGCCTTGATGCCTCTGTTTAACTGGCAATTTGCGATGGGGGCTGAAGCCCTGGGTACCACATGCATGTGCAGTTGTAGAGTCTCATTGTATGTGGCATGAGTGTGATTTAATTGTGATGTGATGTGACTTGAGTTGTTGTTAAATTGTGATAATATGGAGTTGTAATTATAAATTGTTATACTAATGACGTGTTGTGACGGGTATTGTCTGGAAGATGAGAAATAGTTGTTATAACTATTAATATGTTGTTGTTATTTATTTTTGTTAATTATAACTGTTCAGGTTAATTGTTATTATAAATGTAGTCTGAAAGCTGTAACGTGATAATTTCGTATGATTAAATTCTAATATATTGTTTATCATGCGTTTGTTTATATTGGTAGATATCTCACCCTTTCTGAATGATGTTTCCCTACCATGGGAAATTGACAGATACTCAAGATAGCGGTGGAAGTTTGAAGTGATTTTATGAAGTCTTTAGTTGTTGTTAGTTCGAGTTGGGTCTTGCTCTGATACGTAGCACTCGGGGGATGAACGATTGTCTTTTAATTGTTGTTATAACTATAAGTTGTTAACTTTTAAGTGGAATTTATGAAGTAATATGATGTTGGTGAAGTTGTTTTAGTTTAATAAAAATATTATGCGAAGTGAAGTTGAATAATTGATATTATTATTAATAAAAGTTGTTTTATTTTTTAAAAGAGTAAACAGGTTTTATCGGTTCATCCGAGTTATGTGCTATGTATCTATGATATATGTGATTAAGTTGTTTGTTGTTTTACGTTGAATGTGACATCCCAATTGTATGTTGAATTTCCGCACTCTGATTTTCTGTATAATTTATCGGGTAGATTTGGGGTGTTACATTTTCTGCAGGTTGGGGTTTCTGAAATCGCCGGTTCGCGCCGCGTGCACAGGGTTGGCGCCGCGAACAGGTGGGCAGAATGCCAGGATGTTGTGATACGCATAGGTCGCGCCGCGTGCACAGTGTTGGCGCCGCGAAGGCGTAACTTTTTCTCGTTTCGCGTCGCGTACAGGTGTTTGCGCCGCGAATAGCTTGGCAGAGAGCCAAGGATTTTTGGAACGCTCAGTTCGCGCCGCGAACCAAGTTGGCGCCACGTGCTGTTGATGTTTGGGACTTTTTTTAAAAGTTTAACGATGCATAACTTTTTAACTGTTAGTCCGTTTGATGTGCCGTTTCGAGCACAGTGAAGCTAATTAAGTGATTTATGCAATAAAATAGTGTTTGAGTTGTGACTCAATTTTATTTTAAAGCACTTGATTTAATTGTTTGTGGTGGTTTATGCGTATAAATGCACTGGTGAATGTTTTGACTATTAACTCGTCTTGATTGTGATTGATGATTAATATACATGTGTTGCTGATGTAAAATGTATATTTGAGATGGTTGGAAAAAAATAGCATAACTATTGTGTGGCTATTGTTATTGCATCGGTTGATGATTATGATTGTTCAGTTGTTTGGTATTGATGATTAGCATGCGGTATGTGATGCATGCATTTCATAATCATGTTGTGGGTTGTATCCCTTATGGTGGTGGGACAGCGGTAGCTAATTCCCATTGTGTGGAATTGGTGAGAGAAGTAGCCGAATCTTTATGGTGGTGGATCGGTGAGGTGGGTTATCCCATGTTTGGTACCACATGCATTTAGTTGCATTGCATTAGGTTGTTGTGTATAATTGTAACATGAATGGAAGTAGTCCAATGTTATAATTTGTGTGTAATTGGTATGGATGATTGTATCTGATGAATGTTGCTATACTATCTGAATATAATTGAATTTGGGTGAATAATGTATGAATGAAGTTGTATTATTTATATTCCTATAACATTTATTAATGCGAATGAAACTCACCCTTACTGTTGTTATTTTTTTCAGATTGAGGAGTAGCTTGTGTACTTGGTGAGGATTAGCTCGTCAAGTAATTCGTTAGAGTCAGTTGGGTCTGTGTCATGCTCTGGTCGTGTAACACTGGGAACGTTATTTTAGGATTGGTTGATAAATCCTTGTTTTGTTTATGGTTTATGGTTGGATCATGAGTCTTCGACTCTGGATGTTTAATTATTCAGTTGTTAAGAATATTCCGCTATGTTAACATGATATCTGAATAATTTTTGGTTTATCGTTCCTTTATGGCATGACATGAATCTTTGTTTACTTTGTTGGAGTTGTAATACCCTTCTTCATGTTTTACTCTGATTTTTGTTAAATTTTCCGCGGGGTTTAGAAGGGTGTTACATATTCCAGTGTTGTAAATGTTGATGATGTGTTGATTGTTGTTTGACTTGTTTTGAATGTCTGTTTATGAAACAATTGGGTGAATGATGCAACTGTGATGTGTTATTGCTTTATAACCTTATAACATTTGTTAATTATGATGAGACTCACCCTTACATGTTGTCATTTTCAGATTGAGGATAACGGCTGTTCGACTCGGTGAGGATTAGCTCATGAGTCAGTATTTAGTTAGCGTCAGGTGTCATGCTCTGGTAGTTGTAACACTGGGGACGCGATTGTTTAGAGTTTACGATTATGACTCTAGTTATGTTTGATGTTTTGAAGGACAAGTTTTAAAGATGTTAAACTTGGTCAGTTGAATAAATTTCCGCTGTGTTAACATGAAACGTTTTAACTTATGATGATTACCTCAGTGAATGCATGACATGACTGAATGGTGTTTATTTATTATGAATTGTGGCACCCTTATTTCATGTACTCTGAATATTTGTTTTATATTGCCGCGGGGTTAGTAAGGGGTGTTACACCGCCTGCATTCAGTGTTGATTCAACTCACTTTGAATGGTAGGAGAGAAAAATAAACACACATTATTGGGTTTGATGATGATCTTTGGGATATCCTTGAGGATGACATAGATATTCAAGTAAATGGTGTGGGAATGTTTGCTGACATAAAAGTTCTCACACCAACTCAAAAGAAAATGTACAAAAAACACCACATAGTAAGAGATATTATTGTTGTACCTCACTCTTAATACATAAAGATCTTAGATAAATCAACTTCCAAGATTATCTTTGAAATCATTATGTGCTACCTATGAAACTAATCATCAGGTGAGAGAATCTAAGGCCAATATTCTAGTTCACCAGTATGAATTCTTCAAAATTAAGGATGATGAAGATATTGAAACCATGATCTTAAGGTTTCAAATTCTTGTATCACGCCTTCAGGTTTTGAACAAGAGTTATACTTCTACAGATCATGTCAAGATGATTCTAAGGAGTCTTCCTGTGAGATTCAGACCTAAAGTTAAAGCTATTCAGGAAGTTAAAGACCTGAATACTTTAAGTCTTGAAAGTCTTATTAGCAACCTTTCGAGCCATGAAATGGAACTGAATAGAGACGAGCCTGTGAAGATATCCAAATCACTGGCTTTAAAATATGCTGCTAAGAAATCTAGTGGTAAAGCTTCTAGATCCCAAGAGTCAGTAAATCAGAAAAAGATTATGATGAAGGAGTTTCTGATGATAACCTAGATGATGAGGAAATGGCATTATCATTAAGAGATTTCAACATCTAGCCAAAAGGAATAAGAGGTTCTATGGTAGTAGTAGTGGCTTCATAGAATCTAGTTTAAGAGACAAAGATGATGACCAAAAGATATGCTACAACTGCAACAAACCTGGTCTTCAAATTTAATTGTTCTGATCTATAGAAGGACAAGTCAAAGAAAGGAAGCTTTCAGAATGACAATTTCATAAACAAATTCAAGAAAAGTCTAATTGCAACATAGGATGAACTTGAAAAGGAAGGAAGTTCAGACAAAGATGAAGGAGAAGTAAATCTAGTGTTAATGGCTCTCACATCATCTGATGTAGAATCTGAATCCTACTCTAGTTCAAAATTAGACTAAGAAATTGAGGTATTTTCTAACTTATCTCGTTCTGATCTTATTTCCTTCATTCAAGACCTCATGAATCGTTGCAAAGACAAAGCAAGACACATGAAAATCTTATAAAGAGATCATGATCTTTTGAAAGAAGAGTTAAAAATGTCTCAAACAAATTTGAATCTCTTGAAAAAGATCATAAGGCTCTCTTAGATAAAGCTTCTGATAAAACAATATATGAGCATGAAGTGGCTCTTCAAAGTTTCATCGCAACAAATCTTGAGATAGCTAAACTTGCTTCCATGATCTATGGAATACATAAGAGCAAAGGAGAATATGGGTTATAATGAAGAATGCTTCAATGTTCAACTTCTAAAGAAATCCTCATATCCTTCTTCTTTAAGCAAAACAACGCTAAAAATTTATTTTGTGTCTGCTTCAGGTAAAGGTAAAAATCTAACCCAATCAAAATCTAACATTGTTGACTTAAAAGAGTTGAATAAATCTACACATGAGACCTCAAAATCAAGAGTTCCGAAGAAGTCAATTCTCAAAAATCTGCAATTAAAGGTTAAGTATAAATTTTGAGTGCTACTAACGAAGAAACTTTACTTGATTAATATAAGTCTATTATTTAATTTATATTTTGTATCTTAATTTATTTATTACTTTATATTTTCTGCACTGTTATCTTATTCAATATATATTTGATTTAATTTAGATATCATTGAACATGTTGTTTAAAAGAATGTTGTTTTATGTCTATTCACATGACTTTGTATTGAAAATTTAGGAACAAAATGATTCATTGTATTTTGTGGGGTGATTTTGCTGAGACTATGCATCAATTTATGGAGAGCCACCAATCATCCAAGTTAGTTGTCATGATACTTAAACTTTGCAAGTTGAAAATATACTTTGGTTAGTAATGATTTTGGTTAGTAATAATTTTTTATGATCTTATATTATAGTTAGTATTAAATTTGTGTAATTAAATTTAATAGAGTTGTTTTAGTATTAACTAATGATACTATTTTTATAATAAGGGGTTATGAGAGTATCTAACACTTTTTGTGGAATTAAATTAATGTTGAATGATGATGTGTTAGATATTGTTGAGTATAGATTTAAGTAAGTTGATCAATAAGTTGAACATGTTATAATATGGGAAGAAAAAATATGTTCACCAAGTTTAAACTTATTAGCTTATATTTACTAAATTTATAGGATGAATGAGACTGAAGTTAAGTTGAACTCACTCAACTTATTATTCAAATGAGTGGTCCAACAATAGTTCCTTTATAGGATGATTTGATGCAAACAACGAGGATGACCATTGATGATTTGATTGAATTGTCAGATTGTTTCTTTTTAACTTTCAAATCACAGGTTAAGATTGAAAGTTGGTATTCCGGTCTTACTATTGAGAAATATAGGGACCAGGTTTCAGTGACTTTACAATAGTGTAACTTTGGTAACTTTAGGCAAAATAATTTCCATCACATTAATACAATATATATTAGTTATTTATTTATGTAACATATCAACTAAAGTTACAAAGTCATGGGTAACAGTAAAGTTACCCAAGCCATTCCCGAAATATAGACATATCTTTAGGATTGTGTAATGACATCCAGTTGATAATTACAAAAATGGAAATGCATGTGCTTGAAGAAAAAATTATATCTAATAGAAATATTGGTGAAAAAATTTGTATTCCACAGTTATCACTGACTCCCTCAAATAAAAGACTTCCTTTCAAATTTCAGCATCAACAATTTTCATTGATTGTTTCATTCACTATGACTATCAACAAGAGTAAAGGTTAGTCACTCAAACATGTTGGAGTGTATCTGATCTAATCATAATCAATTTTCTTCCATGTAGGTGAAGATTCAATTGTAACTCAAAATGTAGTTTACAAAAAGTGTTTCAGAATATTAAAAGTTAGTAGATTATTTAAATAAAACAATGTAATTTTTTATATGATATTTAAAACTTTTCTATTTTTAATTATGCGTTATTTCATTCCGCAGAACTATTTGTTTCATTCATGAGATTGCATTTAATTTTTATTTGCAAGTTTGAGTAAGATTATCAATAAAAGCAAGTTTGTTCTTCATACCCACCCCCACCCAATTTGTTTTACCATTTTTCTGTACATCATTCTTTTGCACAATATTGAACTAGTCAAATATTTAAAAGCACAATTCTATTCCCAAGCACTTCACAATCTCCTTCCACAATTTGGAAAATGTCAGATACTTGAATACCTCAAACAAAAGTTGAACAAGTTATTCATGATGCAGCTATTCTTATAAACTAAGAAAGTATATCACTTTTTAAGTTTAACTTCAAAGTTTAACTTCAAAACTCTACTGTATGTATTATTTACTATTACACTACTCACAAGCATGGTTATGAAATTAAGTAAGTTTAATTGGAATTAAGCTAACCAGAGCCTCTCCTGCGAGCACAGACAAAGTAATGAGATTCTATAACAAGGTAAAAACAAAACAACTCTTATTGCATACTTACATATGATCATCCAACCAATGAGTTTAATACATTGAAACTTAGAACATCTTTAACAAGGTTGCCTAGACCGCGAAATCTAGTAGAGATCAGAACATGCAATTCTCATCTAGTAACTGTAACGGAATAACTCAACACTAAACTCACATAATATTAAAAGAAGTTGTTCATCATCTATATATAATATTAAAAGAATCATAAGCATTATAAACAAACACGTCTCTCTACAGTGTAATCAGTTTCAATCAATGAAATCATTCTTTCACTTTTACATAATATGAATTCCTCTTTCTCTCGACACTTCCTAATTCATAGTTACATCAATACCACTCATTCATAGGGCTCCACTTCCTAATTCATAGTTACATCAATACCACTCATTCATAGGGCTCCAGAAAATCATCAAGTTACTGCATTCCCCATTCAATAATTAAAGCACCCGTAAGCAAAAGAAAATACTGAAATGTCGTGTCCTATAAATTTTTAACATATTACTAACAAAGAACACTTTTATCAGACAATTAAATAATGCAGAAAAAAATATGGACGTGACCAAGTCCTAAATCTTCTAAACAGCAAATTCTTCCACACAGTATCCAAACAACTAAAAATTCTTAGCCCGACATTCAAGGGAGCGGTTATGAAATGAAGCAAGTTTAATTGGAGCCAAGTTAATCAGAGCCTCCCATGCAAACAAATGAAAAAGAAGACTATAAGCAATGTAAAAACAAAACAAGCCTTTTCACATAATTACCAATAATCATCTAAACAGTAAGTTTAGTATATTGCAACTTTTTTTATTTGTGATTGATGAGGGCCGGAGCCCGAAAAAGAAGAGAGTTACACAGTTCTCATAGAGGAACTCCCAATTTTATCCGCTACATAATGCACCACAACATCTTGAGGGCAATTATCAAAATAAGCTGAACCAATTCTATTACTACTTCCCATTTTAGGAAGAGTTGGCACTGCAATTCGCCTCTCGATACACATGAAAAATGCAAAACTCCAACACTTTTTGAAGCTCCCTTATGATAAGCTGAAGTAAATTCGTACCTGCTCCCAAGTGTCTTAGTGAATCCCTGAATCCAAGTGTCATCACTGCTCCTCATTAAGCCTCCACAGCTTGCCAAGCCAGCATGATTTACTGACCCATCCGAGTTGAGAGTTGTCCAGTCACCACTAACAGGACTCCAATGAACTTGCTTCACCTCTTTCTTCCTTGCTGCAATCTTGTTGTTCAGCTCTAAGCTCCTAAAGTAATACTGCACCTTATCCTCAATATCTTTTGCTAAGTTATGCGGCATGACACAATCATCCACATACATTCTTTGGCTCCTCCAATACCAAAGCAAGTGATAAGTTGTAGCCCCCAAAGCCTTCCAATTACCACTCTAGTTATTGCTGATGTCCCTGATGAAATTATCCATTGTTCCATTAAGCATCATCCTTTTTCTTCCAAGCACTCCACCATGTTCTATCAATACTATAGCACCAGATGTGCTTGAATTTGGGGTTGTTGATCTATAATTCAAAACGACTACAGTTAAACAAGAGAGTGAAAAATAAAAACAGGAAAATAGAACAAAAGTAAAAAGTAAAATAAATGAATGGATAGATCACAAAAGTAAAGCTATTTATCTTTGTTGAAAAACAAAATATTAGCTTCAATCAAGATGATACGGGTGACACGAGGTTATAATACAAAAAATTAGATTCTATACAAATATCATTATCAAGTAAAGAAATAAAATAATAATACATCTGGTGGCATTAGCATGGATGTCGAATTGGAACAAGAAGAATATCTAATTTCAAAACATATATTTATAATTAAAATATACATAGATACGAGAGTTCTAAGCAGGGATATAAGATCACTCAAATAAATCAGCATACCACTTGTACAAAATGTAATTTAATCAAAGTTGAAACTTAACTCTTCTTATCTACCAATATATCTACAAATATAATGAATCCATTCAAGTTTGCTGATGTGCATCTCGTAAATTTGTTTCCCACTTTGACCTTTCATTACGTTCATTCAAGTTCTTTTCAAACTTAAATAATGGATTACATTCCAAAATGAGGATTATTTCATGCTTAATCTGTGTTTAAAATGTTTTCAAGACCAACCCAATAAAGAATATCCAAAAGAGGATGAATGTCTTCTTGGGAGATACATGTTCTAGCTACTCCAATCTAAAGAAAATGCATCTTCTATCTTATGATAAACATTAAACCAAACCAAATTCATTCAATCAGTAAGCATTCAACAATCAAATCAAAGTCATCATAAGAAAATAATCACAATATGTTATACAACATACACATACTAACATAAATTCAATCAAGTAAATCTTCAAATAGAAACTTACTTTCATCGAACTGAAACCAAACTTTCAACATAATCCTTGCAAAAGGCCCATCTCGGTTTATTGGTAACTATCTCTACTCTATTATTTTCCCAATCATATATAGCTAGCAGGCCTCGCTTGTTTGCCAATACCAAAGTATTCTTATTCTCATAAATGTGCAAAGGCAACCAGCATCCAGTGTGTTGAAGATTTTGATATTTAATTCTATAGAGTTGAGTCCAAGACTCTCCAACCCCAAATTCCTTCATCTGCCATATAACCAAACAAGTTTGTTTGAAATCATAACAAAAACAAAGAGACTCCATTAACATAGAAATAGTCGGCTCAATAAGCGGCACTTCATCCAAACCGCGAGGCGGCATTAACTGCACATGTCTCTCAGCACCCAAATCAAGTGAAATGATCACAAATTGATCAAGAGTAATATCATAACTATGATAAAACCTATCCGCAGAGTAACAATTACGCAGCGCCAGCCAATTAAGACTACCATTTAAATAAACACCATGGTTCTCACTTGGAAGAGTTAACCGGAGAGGACCAACCGGAAAATCTTGAATATCTCTCCAAACATTATCAGCCACACTAAAAACTCTCACCTGTGTTCTCAATTGAGTTTCAGTGTCACCAATTTCTTCGTCACCACCAACCACTCGTAAAGCGACTACTTTATAATTATCAGTTAAATTATCATAACCAAATGCATATCTAGAGAAGAAATAACGATGCTTGCAATAATCCTTAAAATGGCCTAATTTCTTAGATAAAGCATTTGTAGCTGGATTATAGAAATTGAGCCAGCAATCTCTATAACTATTAGTGAAACTATCATAATGAGCAAAACAGAGCAATCCGTTACAAGAACCAACCAACCAGTAATGGACAGTATCCAACAACTGATGGAAAGGCTTCTCCGGAATGGTGATCAGAGGATTGTCGAGAAAACTGTTTATAGGGAGAGTGACGAAACGGAAATCTGCTACGGAATTTCCAGAGACGAGTGTGAGTTGAGGGTTTCGAGCGGATCGACGGAGATGAATTTTGATAAAGGTGGGATCGGAAATGAGGGAGTTGAAGAACTTACTAACACATTTCATTTGAATGAGAGATTTGACAGGAAGGAAGGAGAGGACTTCCGCCATGATTTCGTCGGGGAGGATTGGCGGTGACGACGGCGAGCTGGGCGGCCGACGGGTTTGAGAGAGAGGGAGATCCATTTTCTCGTGACGGAACTGACGGAGTTGGAGACTCGTTGAATTGAAAAATGAATTGCTGTACTGAATGCTATGCCAGTGGTTGTGACAACATTTGTCTTTTTTTTTTTTTATAGTAAACAATTTTTATTCTAGAATGAAAAATAATTAAATATAAAAAGAGTGAACACTCTAATGACATTGAAATTAGGTGGATACTTATCCATTATTCATACAATATAATCTCACTTTTTATAATAATTTATTTATATTTACTTTATTTAACTAAAATTCATAGAATATTTATCTCAAATCAATATACTTATTCATTATTTCATTCTTTATTATAACAAAATTTATTGAATAATTCTAATTTTCAAGATATTATTTCACTTTTATAATATTTATTTTATGTTTACTTTATTTAACTAAAATTCATATAATATTTATCTTCATATACTTATCCATTATTTCATGCTTTATTATACTAAAATTCATTGAATAATCCTCATTTTCAAGATATTATTTTACTTTTTATAATAATTATTTATATTTACTTTATTTAACAAAAATTCATAGAATATTATCTAATATACTTATCCATTATTTCATGCTTTATTATAGTACTAAAATTCATTGAATAGGTCTCATTTTTAAGATATTATTTCCCTTTTTATAATAATTTATTTATTTATTTTACTTTATTTAACTAAAATTCATTCAATACTATCTCAAGACACTTATCTATTATTTTGTGCTTTATTATACTAAAATTAATTGAATAATCCTCATTTTCAAGATATAATTTCACCTTTTACAGTATTTTATTTAGATTTACTTTATTAGACTAAAATTCATACAATATTACCTCAGTATACTTATCTATTATTACATGTTTTATTATACTAAAATTCATAAAATAATCCATATTTTCAAGATATTATTTCACTTTTAATAATAGTTTATTCATATTTACTTTATTAAACAAAAATTCATAGAATATGATTTCAATATACTTATCCATTATCTCGTGCTTTATTATACTAAAATTCATTGAATAATCCTCATTTTCAGATATTATTTCACTTTCTATAATAATTTATTTATCCATTATTCATTCTTAAAAATTTTAATATATATATATATATATATATATATATATATATATATATATATATATATATATATATATATATATATATATATATATATATATATATATATATATATATATATATATATATATATATATATATATATATATAATTTATGTTTATCCAAATTCAAATCTAAAATCTTAAAAGGAGTATACTCTTGTCACACAACTAAAACTCACCAATACCTAAAATATATCTATAAAAATAGAGTCTTAGGTACAAGTTTAAAAACTCAATATTTAAAACTTATTGTTGCATATAATATTTTGACTTAATTTAAAATGAATATTTTATATTTAATTAATTGATTAATATTCTAACAACACAAGTTGAAATTAAAATAAAATATCTAAAAAAAATTATGATAAAGTATTTATAATGAGATTAAAAGATTATATTATTTTTTGTTTTTGTCAATGATTGAGAGAATATTTAACTCTGCATAAACTTTGAAAGCAATAAAAGATGAAGTTATTTATTAAATATAGTCCCTATATATGTTTTAATATTTGAAGTAAATATGTTTTAATACTCTAAAATAACATTTGAAAAGATAAAATTTAAAGTAAATTATGTTTTAATATTCTAAAATAACATTTGAAAAGATCAATTTTGAAGTAAATTATGTTTTAATATTCTAAAATAAAAAATAACTTATGATATAATAATATTGAACACTCTATTAACATTGAATCTAGTTGGATACTTATCCATCCTCAATTCATGAAATATCATATCATTTTTTATTCTCTCTTCTCCTATTTTCTATTTACATTTTAAATATATCGAATAATTATTATATTTAGATCATATATAAATTAGATATATTAATTTGTTAATAAAATTTAAAAATAATATTTTGAGAATTAAATAAGGAGGGAAATAATTTATTTAATTTAAATTTAATTTTTTCATATGTTTTACCTGAAAGTATCGATATCCAACTAAAATCCTGAATATCTAAGAATTTACCTATAAAAATAAGCTCTTAGGCATGATTTTAAAAATTCAATATTTACCAACTACATTAAATATTCCATATATTTGAAAAGTAAATATTTTTTATTAAGTAAATCATGTTTTAATATTCTAAAATGAAAATAATTTGAAATATAAAAATAGTGAACACTATAGTAACTATGAGTCAAATACCTATCCATCGCAATACATTTGATCCTATTTATAAAAATAAATTATTTTTTAAATATATTAAATAATTAATATATCCAATAAATTAAATACATTGATTACTCACTAAATTTGTATGGTAAATATGTTTTATTAAGTCAATTATGTTTTAATATTCTAAAAATGAATCTTAGAGGAAAAATTCGGATGGGGACGGGAGCGAAAGCGAAACGGGGACGGGGAAGGCCACCACGTGTGGTATCACCGCCTTCGATGAGCTCACCTTCACCACCGCCGTCATCGGTGAAGGGGACTCCGACTCTTCCTGTAACTGAGGTAAATCTTAATGTAATTGGGGATTCTGCTACTGTGTGCAAGAGTGCAATTGGGGATGAAAAACCTGAGGAAACCCTAACTACGAAGAAGATAACTCAATCCAATGAAGGCAACAAGAACAAGATTGAGGACCAAAAACTCTGGATGGATGTGCTATCGGAGAATCGTAATCCGACGAAAGGCTTGTCGATGCATTATGTAACACCGAGTATGGAGAATGGAACAGTGGAGATTGAAATTGAAGAAGAAGACATTGTAGATGAGATTCGGTATTGGGAAACTGCGCTTGTTATGTATGCTATGGGTGAATACCTTAGTATGCATACGGTGAAAAGCTTCATGATGAAGACGTGGAATTTTGTAAAATTGCCAGAAATGTACTATCATGATGATGGATATTTTGTAAACAAATTCTGAGTGACAATACTCCTAGTATTAACTGTGAAAATGGCTTTGAGGCACTTGAGGTTTTGAATGACCTCATAGTGACCTTAGATAGGGGTCCATGTTAGTCTCATGGAATGTAAGGGGACTAAATAAGCCTGGTAAGCTTAAGGAGATTAGTTCCCGTCTTCAAAATTTGAAACCAGGCATTATGATTCTTATTGAAACTCGGGTTAAAAGTGCAAAAGCTAGTAGTATTAGAAATAAGCTGAAGCTTTATGAGAACTACATTGATAACTATCAGTACCACAGTAATGGAAGAATTTGGATCACTTGGGATAATAGAATTGTTGATATCAAAGAGATCATTTCTTCTGACCAATTCATTCATTGTGCTGTTCACAATAGTCAGGGTACTTTCATGTACTGGCTCACTGCTATATATGGGCATAATCAGTTGGAGAAAAGGAAGAAACTCTGGAAAGATTTACTCAACCTTAACCCTAATCAAAACACTCCTTGGTGTGCTATTGGAGATTATAACAATGTGGCCCAAGCTCAAGACAGAATTGGGGGTAGACTGGTCCTGGAACATGAGTATAAGGATATGTAGGACATGATGCATAAAGCTGACCTGAGTGAGATGGATAGCCTAGGTGAGTACTATACTTGGTGCAATAGACATGCTGAGGACACCATACACTCTAGGATTGATAGAATGTTGTGTAATACTGCTTAGTTTAAAGAGTATATGGACTTGACTCTTGCTCACATGTCTCCAGGAGTTTCTGACCATGCTTTACTTCATGTAATCCCCAAGGTGGAAAAAAAGAGGTACTCTAAACGATTCCAGTTCTTTAATTGCAGTACTGATTTAGCAGGGTATGAGGAGGCTGTTAGAGAGAGCTGGAACAAACCTATCAGAGGTTCACCTATGTATGTACTATAGAATAAACTGCAGAGATTAAAACCTGTGCTCACTAATATTAGTAAACCTCTGGCTGAGCTAAAGAATCAAGTGAATCAGGCTAGACTTAATCTTGAACAGGCTCATATTGACCTTAACAATAACATATTAAGTAGTACTTGTGTTGCTAGAGTTAAGGAATGTACTGAACAAGTTATCTACCTGAATGACATGGAGGAGAAAACTCTTATTCAAAAAACAAAAGTTCACTATACAGCTTACTACTATGCCACTCTTAAGAAGAAGAATCTGAATAAAAACATTAGCCCAATCATAGATAATAGATAGCAGGTCTCGCTTCTTTGTCAATACCAAAGTATTCTTATTCTCATAAATGTGCAAAGGCAACCAGCATCCAGTGTGTTGAAGATTTTGATATTTAATTCTATAGAGTTGAGTCCAAGACTCTCCAACCCCAAACTCCTTCATCTGCCATATAACCAAACAAGTTTGTTTGAAATCATGACAAAAACAAAGAGACTCCATCAACATAGAAATAGTCGGCTCAATAAGCGGCACTTCATCCAAACCGCGAGGCGGCATTAACTGCATGTGTCTCTCAGCACCCAAATCAAGTGAAATGATCACAAATTGATCAAGAGTAATATCATAACTATGATAAAACCTATCCGCAGAGTAACAATTACGCAGCGCCAGCCAATTAAGACTACCATTTAAATAAACACCATGGTTCTCACTTGGAAGAGTTAACCGGGGAGGACCAACCGGAAAATCTTGAATATCTCTCCAAACATTATCAACCACACTAAAAACTCTCACATGTGTTCTCAATTGAGTTTCAGTTTCAGTGTCACCAATTTCTTCGTCACTACCAACCACTCGTAAAGCGGCTACTTTATAATTATCAGTTAAACTATCATAACCAAATGCATATCTAGAGAAGAAATAACGATGCTTGCAATAATCCTTAAAATGGCCTAATTTGTTAGATAAAGTATTTGTAGCTGGATTATAGAAATTGAGCCAGCAATCTCTATAGCTATCAGTGAAACTATCATAATGAGCAAAGCAGAGCAATCCATTACAAGAACCAACCAACCAGTAATGAACAATATCCAACAATGGATGGAAAGGCTTCTCCGGAACGGTGATCAGAGGATTGTCGAGAAAATTGTTGATAGGGAGAGTAACGAAACGGATATCTGCTACGGAATTTCCAGAGATGAGTGTGAGTTGAGGGTTTCGAGCGGATCGACGGAGATGCATTTTGATAAAGGTGGGATCGGAAATGAGGGCGTCGAAGAACTTACTAACGCATTTCATTTGCATGAGAGATTTGACGGGAAGGAAGGAGAGGACTTCCGCCATGATTTCGTCGGGGAGGGTTGGTGGTGACGACGGTGAGCTAGGCAGACGGCGAGTTTGAGAGGAAGGGAGATCCATTTTCGCGTGACGGGAGTGACGGAGATGGAGACTCGATGAATTGAAAGCTGAATAGCTATGCCTGTGACCACGTTTGTTTGTTTTTTTTTTAAAGTAAATTTAGGATATATAAATACTGAACACTATACTAATCTTGAGTCAGATTGACTCATACATACCTATCATCTTATCTTATTTCCAAATAAAAAAAATGTAGATACATTGTATAATTAATTCATCTAGATAATAGTTTAGATATACTATTCAATAATTTAAAAAAAAATACTTCTTATTAATAAGACTAAAAAAGAAATATTAATTTATTAATTTTAAAATTCTAAAATGAAAAAATTTAAAATATATAAATATTGAATAATATTTATCTAATCTTATTAACCTTGAGTCAAATTGAGTAGCTATTCATCTAATCTTATTTGAAAAAAAAATATTATTTTTTAAATATTTTGAATAATTTATTTATCTAAATAATATATAAATGATATGTTATTCAATGAATTTAAAATGTAAATACTTTTTATAAATAAGAATTAAGGAAATAACAATTTACTTATTTTAAAAATTTAAAATATATAAATAGTGAACAGTAACCTTGAGTCAGATTGAGTACATATCCATCTTATCTTATTTATAAAAATATATATTTTTAATACATTGAATAATTAAATCATTTAGAATATATATATAGATTATATATGATATTCAATAAATTTAAAAAATAAATGTTTCTTATAGATAAGACTAAATGAAATAATAATATATTTATTTTAATATTCTAAAATGAAAAAAAGTTAAGATATATAAGTAGCAAACACTATCGTAAACTTGAGTCAGATTGAGTACCTATCCATCTAATACTATTTATTAAAAATATTACTTTTTAAATATATTAAATAATTTATTTAATTTTTATATATATATATATATATATATATATAAAGATACATTGATTATTAAATAAATCTAAAAAATAAAAATTCTTATTTATAAGACTAAAGGAAATAATAAATTATTTATCTTAAAATTAAAAATTTTAATATATTTTTTATAAAAAAACTGATATCCGACTAAAATTCATGGATATCTAAAAATTTACTATAAAATTAGAGTCTAAGGCACAAGTTTACAAAACTCAAAATTTAAAATTTATTATTGAATATAATATAAAAAAAAGTCTTTTATATTTTGTTTAATTAATATTCTAAGATCACAAGTTAGAATTAACAAAAATATTATAAAAAAAGACATTTATAATGAGATTGAAAGAATTTTGTTCCTGCTGGTAAAAGATTTAAAGAATATTTAACTACACATAAACTTTAAAAACAATAAAAAAATGAAGTTATTTATTACATGTATATTCATATTTATTTTTCAAATGAAATTGCTATTATATTTATTTAAATATTTACTTATTTTATGTTATTGGATTTTCAAAATCGAACCGTCCTAATAGAAAATCATAAAATCGAATCAAACCAAACCGAAACTGCAAAATTCGCATTTGGTTAGATGTGTTTGAGTCTAGAAAAATCACGTGGTTCGGTTTGATTTGCAGTTTGTATTTTGTTACAAACATTATCAACCAGTATATATTTTTTTAATTTTTTTTAGAAAAATCAACTATGTGTATATTTTTTCTATGATATTTATTTTAATTTATATATCATAAAAAATTAAAATGTTATTCATTTATAAATATTATTTTGACAAAATATATATTATCATATTATTTATATAATATTTATTTACAAGTTTAATTTCATGTATATAATTTTTGAGACCTAAGATAAAATTATAAGGGCATTTTTACGTATCAAATTATATTGCTTGAGTTCACCTTCTCAATCTGATAGGACATTGTCCTACTTGTTGGGTGAATGAGATTCTTGTTGAAGTTGCGTCTTTAAAAATTATATTATTATTTCAATATTAAATATCAACAGCATGTATGCAGAAAAAATCATATTAGTATAGACATATTAAAAGCTTTCATTATTCCCTTTTTATTAAGTGAATAAGTTCAACTGTAAAGTTGTTATGTTTTTAGTTGACTGCCTTGGTTGAGATGAAGTAGAGATCATCTTCATTTCTTACAAAATAGGATATTTCTATTAAAAAAAAGACTACTTGTATATTTTGAGCATATCTTAAATATTAAGAGAACCATAAATTAAATTCTAAAGTAAATTATAAACGTGCAAAAATTATTAACATATGAATAAAACTATACTTTAGATGTAACAGAATTATTTTTAAACTTAAGTAATGTCTTCAATAGTACTCATAAATTCCTTCATAACAATTTGACAATTAATATAACACCTTTGGACACTCCAAGTCAGTATTGCAGGGACAATATTTATAAGTTTTAATGATAACATGAGTATGTTTGTATGAACAATTTTGTTATACTAACGTTTGTTATATTGAGTACTTAACAAACATGTTTTGATTCTGATAAAAAGGCGTGGCCAAAACATCAAAAGCTACCAAGTTATCTTTCCGCACTACACAGGTTTTGATTAACAGTAGCACAGCTTCAGAAACATCTGAAGTCATTACTCTGTTATGAAGTCTGAAGAAACCATTCTAAAGACCAATTGCTGAAGACTCTGAAGACATGGTTCTGAAGACTCTGAACACTTGAAGTTTTAAAGACTCAAGTTTTTGAAGACAGATGGTTCTGAAGACCAAGTGCTGAAGACTCTGAAGACGTGGTTCAGAAGACTTAAAGCTCTAAAGATCCAAAGCTTATTTTCTTTTCTTCCAACTCATGTTGTAAGCCTCTGAAGTTCAAGAAGAATAGAAGGAAATGTTATGTAGTACGAGGTACAAGGTACAGACGAATGTTTCGTTCCACTACCAAGAAAGGACGGGCGTTGTGTACTATATATCTTATCTCCCATTTCGTTCAGGCCACCAATTTTCTGGAAGTTTCAGGACTGCCCTCCAACGGATATATTATTATATTAACTATATAAAGGGATTGAAGACTAAAGAGAAAGTTGTCATTCACGATCATATCCATTATGAGAAGACTGCTCGTAGCTTTGTACTCTTAGTCTAGTTTTGATATATATCGTTTACATTCAGTTTATGTAGAAGCACTTATATTGTAAACAAACTATGATTGAAACTGTTGTTTGATTTTGCCTCATGAGACCTGAATGGTAGTAGTCTTGGGAAGTTTAGGACTAGTGAGTCTTAAAGGTTGTTAGTCACAAGCGGTTTCTTGTGCAGGATTAGTCACTTGCGGGTAGCTTGTGCAGGGTTAGTCACAGGTGGTTGCTTGAGTAGGGTTCGTCGTTTGCGGGTAGCTTGTGCATTTTAGTTAGTCACTTGTGGTTGCTTGTGCAGTGTTAGTCACCGACGGTTTTCCTGTGCAATTGTAATCAGTTTGGTTAGTGGATTAAGAACTCGATTGAGAGAGGCAAGATCACCTTGGTGGGTGGACTAGACTAGCTTGGTAATTTCTCAAGTGAACTAGTATAAACATATTGTCTTATTTCCTTCTTGCAATCTATAGTTATTATCAAGAGTAAAGAGTTTGTGTTTTTAAAGAGGGGAGTTGTTTTCAATCAAGTTTTGTTTGTTAAAAACCTATTTAAACCCCCCTTCTAGTGTTTTTCATGCCTTCAGTTGGCATCAGAGCTCCGATTCTGAGTGGTGATAAAGAGTTTGAATATTTATCAGGAACTTAACAGTGTTCAGTACCGATCTAGATTGTGTGAAAAAACAATTGCTACTTCTACAAAAACTCCTACCATCAATGTTACTGTTGTAAATAACGATAGAGAGCGCTATAGTGCTAAACCTCCTATGTTTGATGGAGAAAAGTTAGAATATTGGAAGGATAAAATTGAAACGTATTTCATGGAATTTGATATTGATCTTTGGGATCTGGTAGTTGATGGTTACAAATATCTACTAGATGTGTAAATGGTGTCAAAATTACAAGAAGTGCAATGACAGATGACCAAAAGAAAGCTTACAAGAATCATTTCAAAGCTAGGTCTATTTTGTTATCTGCTATTTCTCATGTTGAGTACGAGAAGATCACTAATAAAGAGACTGCTAAGTCCATATTTGATTCTCTCAAAATGACTAATGAAGGCAACACTCAAGTTAAGGAGACAAAGGCTTTTTCCCTAATCCAAAAGTATGAAGCCTTCAAGATGGAAGAATATGAATCTGTGGAAATGATGTTTTCAAGATTCCTAATCGGTCTTTAAGATTGTGCAATGGCACCAGATTTATAATTACAAAAATGGAATGGTATGTGTTTGAAAGAAAAATTATATCTGGTAGCTATAGTGAGAAATTTTTTATTCCAAGGTTATCACTGACTCCTTCCATAAAAGACTTTCTTTCAAATTTCAACGTCGACAATTTTCATTGAGTCTTTCATTCACTATGACTATCAACAAGCATGGTTATGAAATTAAGTAAGTTTAATTAAAATCAAGATAACCAGAGTCTCTCCTGCAAGCACAGACAAAATAATGAGATTCTATAACAAGGTAAAAACAAAACAAGTCTTACTGCATAGTTACATACAATCATCCAAACAATGAGTTTAATATATTGCAACTTAGAACATCTTTAACAAAGTTGCATGACAAAATATTAAAAGAAGTTATTCATTTATCCATATAATATTAAAAGAAAGACAACCATTATAGACACACACATCTCTCTGCTATGTAATCAACTTCAATCAATGAAATCATTCTCTCACTTTGACATTATATGAATTCCTCTTTTTCTCGGCACTTCTTAATCCCTAATAGTAAAATATGAAAAGTAAAAGAAACAATGATTGCAAAATTATCTTTTAGAGGCAGAAAGTATTGTGTAAGAGCTGTATCATGCTTGTAGACCCTAACCTAATTCATAGTTACATCAATACCATTCATTCAAAGGGCTTCTAAAAAACATCCAGTTAGCGCAACCCCCATATAATTTAAAGCACTAGTAAATAATGCAGAAAAACATATGGACATGGCCAAGTCCTAAATCGTCTAACAACAAATTATTTTACACAGTATACAGATCTTGTGACATAATTACCAATAATAATCTAAACAGTAAATTTAGTATATTGCAACGTTTTTTTGGGATTGGTGAGGGCCGAAGACCGCAAAGGAAGAGAGTTACACAGTCCTCATAGAGGAACTCCCAAGTTTATCCACTACATAATGAACCACGACATCTTGAGGGCAATTATTAAAACTACTTCCCATTTTAGGAAGAGAGTTCGCACTGCAATTCGCCTCTCGATACACATGAAAAATGCAAAACTCCAACACTTTTTGAAGCTCCCTTATGATAAGCCGGAGTAAAGCCGTACCTGCTCCCAAGCTTTGCTTCTCTTGAACTAAGGCATTATAGATCTCCTATGAATTAGTTTGCACTTCCACCTTCGTGATTCCCTTGCTCTGAACCATTCTAATGCCTTCAAAGATTCCCCATAGATCAGCTACTACAGAAGGACAATTACCAAGCATCTTAGTGAATCCCTGAATCCAAGTGCCATCATTGCTCCTAATTAAGCCTCCACAGCTTGCCAAGCCAGCATAATTTACCGAGCCATCCGTTTTGAAAGTTGTCCAGTCACCACTAGCAGGACTCCAATGAACTTGCTTCACCTCTTTGTTCCTTGCTGCAATCTTGTTGTTCAGCTCATAGCTCCTAAAGTAATACTGCTCCTTATCCTCAATATCTTTTGCTAAGTTATGTGGCATGACATAATCATCCACATACATTCTTTGGTTTCTCCAATACTAAAGCGAGTGACAAGTTATAGCCCACAAAGCCTTCCAATTACCACTCTTGTTATTGCTGATGTCCCTAATCATATAGAAATCCATCTACTATTGCAATTGCAGTCTAAAGAAAATAGCCCAGGGATTTTTGTCAACTATCCTCAACCATTCCTGTCTGCTTATGTTACAGTCTCTCAGAACATGTAAAATTGTTTCATCATAAACCAGCAAATTATAAAGCACAAAGTTGCTACACTGCATATGTTTCCAAAGAAACCTAAAGTTCAACATCAGAAGGCCATAATGTGTTCAACAAAATAAGTATTATAACTGATGAAATTATCCATAGTTCCATTAAGCCTCATCCTTTTTCTTCCAAGCACTCCACCATGTTCTATCAATAGCACCAGATGTGCTTGAACTCGGGGTTGTCAATCTATAAATCAAAATGACTCCAGTTAAACAAGAGAGTGAAAAATAAAAACAGGAAAATAGAACAAAAGTACAAAGGAAAATAAATGAATGCATAGATCTCAAAAGTACATCTATTTATTTTGTTGAAAAACAAAATATTAGCTTCAATCAAGATGCCACGGGTGACACGAGGTTATAATACAAAAAAATAGATTCTATACAAATATCATTATCAAGTAAAGAAATAAAATAATAATGCCTCTGGTGGCATTAGCATGGATATCGAATTGAGACAAGAATATCTAATTTCAAAACATAGATTTATGCTGAAAATATACATAGAGACGAGTGTTCTAAGCAGGGAAAATATATATGCTTAAAATATATATCTACAGATATAATGAATCTATTCAAATTTGCTATGTATTACTTTCCAAAATAGGATTATTTCATGCTTAAGCTTTGTTTAAAATGTTTTCAATACCAACCCTATAAAGAATATCCAAGAGAGGATTAATGTCTACATGGGAGATACATCTTCTAGCTACTCATCTTCAAAGAAAATGCATCTGCTAGCTTATATTAAACATAAAAACAAAACAAATTCATTTGATTAGTAATCATTCAACAATCAAATCAAAGTAATCATAAGAAAATAATCACACAATATATACAACATACACATATTAACATAAATTCAATCAAGTAATTTTTCAAACAGAAACTCACATTCTACGAACTGAAACCAAACTCTCAACTAACAGAAACCAAACTTTCAACATAATCCTTGCAAAAGGCCCACCGCGGTTTATTGGTAACTATCTCTACTCTATTATTCGTCCAATCATAAATAATAGCTAGCAGGTCTCGCTTGTTTGCCAATACCAAAGTATTCTTATCCTGAGAAATGTGCAACGGCAACCAGCATCCAATGTGTTGAAGATTTTGATAATTAATTCTATAGAGTTGAATCCAAGACTCTCCAACCCCAAACTCCTTCATCTGCCATATAACCAAACAAGTTTGTTTGAAATCATGACAAAAACAAAGAGAGTCCGTCAACACAGAAATAGTCGGCTCAATAAGCGGCACTTCTTCTAAACCATGAGGCGGCATTAACTCCACGTGTCTCTCAGCACCCAGATCAAGTGAAATGATCACAAATTGATCAAGAGCAATATCATTACTATGATAAAACCTATCAGCGGAGTAACAATTCCGCAGCGCCAGCCAATTAAGACTACCATTCAAATAAGCACCATGATTCTCACTCGGAAGAGTTAACCGGAGAGGACCAACTGGAAAATCTTGAATATCTCTCCAAACATTATCAGCCACACTAAAAACTCTCACCTCTGTTCTCAATTGAGTTTCAGTTTCAGTGTCACCAATTTCTTCGTCACCACCAATCACTCGTAAAGCGGCTACTTTATAATTATCAGTTAAACTATCATAACCAAATGCATATCTAGAGAAGAAATAACGATTCTTGCAATAATCCTTAAAATGGCCTAATTTGTTAGATAAAGTATTTGTAGCTGGATTATAGAAATTGAGCCAGCAATCTCTATAGCTACCAGTGAAACTATCATAATGAGCAAAGCAGAGCAATCCGTTACAAGAACCAACCAACCAGTAATGAACAGTATCCAACAATGGATGGAAAGGCTTCTCCGGAATGGTGATCAGAGGATTGTCGAGAAAACCGTTGATAGGGAGAGTGACGAAACGGAAATCTGCTACGGAATTTCCAGAGACGAGTGTGAGTTGAGGGTTTCGAGCGGATCGACGGAGATGCATTTTGATAAAGGTGGGATCGGAAATGAGGGCGTTGAAGAACTTACTCACGCATTTCATTTGAATGAGAGATTTGACGGGAAGGAGGGAGAGAACTTCCGCCATGAGTTCGTCGGGGAGGGTTGGTGGCGACGATGGCGAGCTGGGCGAACGACGAGTTTGAGAGGGAGGGAGATCCATTTTCGCGTGAGGGAACTGACGGAGTCAGAGACTTGATGGATTGAGAATTGGATAGCTGTACTGTGTTTGCTGTGCCTCTGACCACGTTTGTTTTTCTTTTTATAGTGAATTTAAAACATAAAAATAGTGTACGAGTGACATTGAGTTGAATTAAGTACATCTATCCATCTCAATTCATGGAGATTGCCATCTCATTTTTTACAGTCCTTCTTATCCTAAATATAAAAAATTAATTTTTTAATATAATGTATTTAGAAAATAAATATATATAGTAGACATTAATTATTCAATAAATTTGTGATAAAGTTATAAATTAAATTAAAAAAAATGATAATTTAATTATTCTAAAATTAGAAATTTTAATATTTAGTTTAGAAATTATTTTAAAATTGGAAATTATTTTAGAATAAGAAATTATTTTAAAATTAGAAATTATTTTAAAATTAGAAATTCTTTTAAAATTAGAAATTCTTTTAAAATTAGAAATTCTTTTAAAATTAGAAATTATTTTAAAATTAAAAATTATTTTAAAATTAGAAATTATTTTAAAATTAGAAATTATTTTAAAATTAGAAATTCTTTTAAAATTAGAAATTCTTAAAATAATTTAGGAATAGTTTGCAAGTATACTTTAGGATATTCTAGCATGTTCCTTTATAGTATTTCTTTCTCATGTAACTATTTAATGCCTATATAATAGACTTCCGGTGACGTTATTGAGACACAGTTTCAGCTTATGTCTCATATTCTCTTAATATTTTGTAATTTATATTTTCATGTTACATGTTGAATATGCTTTTTGAGGAGCATCTTAAAATGAAATTTTATACTTTTAATATTTCTTTTATATAATTATGTACTTATATTTTCGTATATATCTTATAGCAGCTACACTTAATTATATATCATACATTATTTTGATAATTTCATTATTATATAATTTAAATTGAAAATAAATTAATATTTAAAGTTTAAGGAAAAATATTATCCATATTTATTTTTAATAGAGTTTTACATCACAATTTTTAAAAATATTGATTGCATTAACATAATCAACCTAATAATTTTTTTTATTAATGAGACTAATAATTACGTGGAGTAATTTAATTTAGATTACTTAAATCTATGTTATAATACTAATTCCATCTATCTATAACAGTAGCTAACAAACTGGTGTGATCATAGCTTTATGATCTTAAATATATTTGAAACATTCATTTGTTTTAACTATAGACAATAATGTCATTATTTATGATTTAAAATATATGTTTAAAGTATTATGTTTTTTTTAGGATTAAATAAGTTTTTGGTCCATATAAATATTGTAGTTTCATTTTTAGTCCTCCTGACAACGGTTTTAGTTGGTTTTGACAACGGTTTTTTTTTAAAAACCGTTGCCTAAAGGTAGGGAGGGACTAAAGATGAAAACTGCAATATTTATAGGAACCAAAAACTTATTTAACCTATTTTTTTATTTTTCATTCTTATTACATTTTAGATTTAAATGCGCGTAACACATCAATACTCGTACAAACATACAGCTATTCAGACCGGAATTAGTGCGGACTCACGGATTATTATATCTTTTATAGTTAAAGAAAGTAAAAGAAAATATATTTAAAGTAATGTATGAATCCAAACATGAGAAAAATATGTTATTTTTTAAGTAATTATGTTACTAATATTCTTATTTTAAATATATTTTTTATTTAAGATACAATTATATGACGGAAAAATGAGTCAAAATATTAAATATTAAATATCAAAATATTGAATATTAACGGAAAATTACTAACCAAAATATTGAATATTAACAGGAACATGAAGTTACTAATCAAAATATTGAATATTAACAGGAACATGAAGTTATTGATCAAAATATTGAATATTAACTGGAGCATGATGTGGCTGATCAAAAAATTGAATATTAACGGGAACATGAAGTTAGTGACCAAACTAATGACTATTAACGGAAACGTGAAGTTACTGATCAAACTATTGAATATTAACGGAAATATGAAGTTACTGATAAAAATATTGAATATTAACGGGAACATGAAGTTACTGATAAAAATATTGGATATTAACAGGAATATGAAATCAATATTCAGTTATTCAGACTGGAATTAGTCTGAATGCACGGATTATTATATTTTTTACAGTTAAAGGAAGTAAAAGAAAATATATTTAAAATAATATATGAATTCAAACATGAGAAAAATTTGTTATTTTTTAATTAATTATGTTACTAATATTCTTATCTTAAATATATTTTTTATTTAAGATACAATTATACTGGGAACATGAGTCAAAATATTAAATATCAAAATATTGAATATTAACGGGAAGTTATTGATCAAAATATTGAATATTAACGGGAACATGAAATTACTGATCAAAATATTGAATATTAACAGAAACATAAAGTTACTGATCAACATATTGAATATTAACGGGAACATGAAGTTACTGATCAAAATATTGAATATTAACGGGAATATGAAGTTACTGATCAAAATATTGAATATTAACGGAAATATGAAGTTACTGATCAAAATATTGAATATTAACGGGAATATGAAGTTACCGATCAAAATATTGAATATTAACGGGAACACGAAGTTACTGATCAAAATATTGAATATTAACGGGAGCATGATGTGGCTGATAAAAAATTGAATATTAACATGAACATAAAGTTAGTGATCAAACTATTGACTATTAACGAAAACGTGAAGTTACTGATCAAACTATTGAATATTAACGGGAACATGAAGTTACTCATAAAAATATTGAATATTAACGGGAACATGAAATTACTGATAAAAATATTAGATATTAACAGGAACATGAATTTACTGATCAAAATATTTAATATTAACGAGAACATGAATATATTGATCAAAATATTAAATATTAATGAAAACACGAAGTTAATGTATAAAATATTTTTCAATTAATTATGCATTCAATTAACTTTTTTCAATAAGCATGAATAATGGTGACAATATAGCGTACCACACCATTAGTCGTGCGAACTGCGAACACAAGGGGAAGACACCAGTACCGTGTGAGCGCACGGGTAGCCATACCCAATTTCGTGTAAACGCACAAGTTATTATATTTTTTGTACAATTAAAGAAAATAAAAATAAAATTAATGTATTAATCCAAAAGCGATATAAATGTTTTTTTAATTATTTATATATCGAATATTTTTATTTTGAAATTATTTTTAATTTAAGATACAAAATTATTTAAAATAATATATAAAAAATTAAAATTTATATTATTTACGTAAAACAATTTTTGTAAAATAATTTTATTTTTATTTATTTATTTTAAAATAACAAACTACATTTCTAAAAAAAATTGTTTTTCTTATTTACATTTTTTTAACTAATTTTTTTTCTCACATCATTCTAATTTCCAACATAATAACTTATGATATTTTTTTTAATTATTATTTACTAAACAACAATTCTAATATATATATTTCCGTCTATTTTTAATACAATGTTTTTGTCTTTATTTACAATTTTTTTTAAAAATAGTGCGTAACACAGCGGGACCCGTGCGAACGCACGGGTATCCACTAGTTTAAAACATAAAAATAGTGTACGAGTGACATTGAGTTGAATTAAGTATATCTATCCATCTCAATTCATGGAGATTGTCATCTCATTTTTTACAATCCTTCTTATCCTAAATATAAAAAATTACTTTTTTAATATAATGTATTTAGAAAATAAATATATATAGTAGACATTAATTATTCAATAAATTTGTGATAAAGTTATAAATAAAATTAAAAAAATAATAATTTAATTATTCTAAAATTAGAAATTTTAATATTTTTTTAGAAATTATTTTAAAATTAGAAATTATTTTAAAATTAGAAATTATTTTAGAATAAGAAATTATTTTAAAATTATAAATTATTTTAAAATTAGAAATTATTTTAAAATTAGAAATTATTTTAAAATTAGAAATTCTTTTAAAATTAGAAATTATTTTAAAATTAAAAATTATTTTAAAATTAGAAATTATTTTAAAATTAGAAATTATTTTAAAATTAGAAATTATTTTAAAATTAAAAATTTTAATTTTTTTAATTTTAAAATTAGAAATTTTAATATTTTTTTTAGAAATTATTTTAAAATTAGAAATATTAATATTCGTAACATCTGTAATTTCGTAAATTAATTTAATTGAATTTTTAATTTAATTATTTGGATTTACTAACTTAGTCGGTGATTAAATCAAAAAAAATTGCAAGAATTATTGTGGTGCTGTTAGCAGAGAAGGGGTGTTAAGTGATATAAGCCCTACTAACTATTAATTCATTTTCATAAAATAAAGGAAATTTGTGAAAAAGAAATAGAAAGCCAAAAAGGGAGGAGAATAGCAAAGTAGAGAGAAGGCAGAGAACACGAAAGTGCGAAAGAGGAGAAGAAGAGGAAGAGAGCTTTCAAGGATCCCAAACTCTAAGGTAAGGGGGGACTCTTCCAATTAACCTATATTTGAAGATGATAGGATTGATATTGTATGCTATTGATTCGATAGAGAAATGGATTCTAGGTTGGGGTTTTGAACATTTAGGTCCAATTTGATAGATTATGTGTAAATACATGTTTGTGATGATTGATGATGTTGGATGTGTTATTTGATTGATGATATAACATGTATTACCTGTAAATTGGCTCTGTTTTTCGTGTACAATCGTAATGGTTCGATTGAGTGGTGTTTGGGGAGCTTAAGTTGCTGTAAAAACTGGTTTTTGAGGTTGTAGGTACGAAGTAATCAGTTATTGAGATTGGTGTAACCGATTACCACTGGTTGGAAAGGTAATTGTTGCTGTCTGGGAGGCAATAACCGAATACTGAAAGGGGATTAACCGATTACCCCTATTAAAAATAGAACTCTGGGTTACGTGAGATACGGTAACCGGTTACTGGGATTAGGGTAACCGATTACCGCTGTATGTTTTTGAAAAATAATTATTTTTATAAAACTCACATCTTTTGAACCGTAAGTCCGTTTTGGGTGTCGTTTTGGACGTCGAGTCGATAATTTTATTTTCTACCTATTTAAATAACCCAAGGAGAAGTAGCTCATTTTTATTTTATAAACCCGGTATTTCTCGAAATGACGAATTGCGATGGATGTGTTGTATGTGGTGTGGTGATGTTGTAAATCCCCTGTTGTTGTTGTGTTAGTTTGTTGTACTTGGTACACGATTATGAAAGGTGTTATTGTCGTTTGCACTGTGTGACGAATTGAATTATGATAATTTTGTTCATATGATTGAAGTGGTGATTAGCATGTGATAGATGATGCATGCATTTCTTAATCATATGGTGGCTGTATTCCGATGGAGATGGATCAGCGGTCACTAATTCCCATTGTGTGGAATTAGCAATGGAGGTAGTCCTATCCTTGATGATGGTGGATCGGTGAGATGGGTGAATCCCATGATTGGTACCGCATGCATATAGTTGCATTGCATTAGGTATATGAATCATTATAACATGAATGGAAGTGGTCCAATGTTATAATATTGTGTTTGATTAATGGATGTGATTGGTGAATGTGTATATAATTTGAATGTATTTGCTATTAGGTGGATATTATACTGTTGATATTTTATCGTTTATGAACTGATAACATTGTTTAATTGTGAATGAGACTCACCCTTACTGTTGTTATTTTTCAAATTAAAGTGTTAGCGGCTTGCGATTGGTGAGGATAACCCGTAGAGTTACTTCATTTAAGTTCGGTTGTGTCAGTGTCATGCTCTGGTCTTGTAACACTGGGGAACATTTGCTTTTAAAGTTGGATATTAACTCTTGTTTTGGTTTTATGTTGAATAATGTTGTTTATGCCTTGAATGTGGTAGACTATGGTTTTAAATATTCAACCGATGAAGTATTCCGCTGTGTTTTAAACATGTTGTAGTTAATTATGTTCCTCAGAATAGCATGACAGATGTTTTATTTTATATGAAGTAGTTGTAACACTTTTAATTACATGTTTACTCTGAAAATATGATTTAATTCATCGGGGGTTTAGAAGGGTGTTACAAGATTGCCATCTCATTTTTTACAGTCCTTCTTATCCTAAATATAAAAAATTAATTTTTTTAATACATTGAATAAGTAATGTATTTAGAAAATAAATATATATAGTAGACATTAATTATTCAATAAATTTGTGATAAAGTTATAAATAAAATTTAAAAAAATATAATTTAATTATTTTAAAATTAGAAATTTTAATTTTTTTTTAGGTTAAATGATCTTGAGCTCTTATAGAAACATCTTTGTCCATATTGCTTGACATGGTGCATACGTTGCTTCAATGTACTCAACTTCATATGATGAGAAATCAATAATGCTTTACTTCCTTGAGCTCCAAGAGATTGAAGCGCCTTCTATCATGAATATATAGTCTGTAGTATTATTCTTCCCATCTTGATCTCTGTTGAAATCTGAATCAGTGTAACCATCACTACTACAAATAACGTTTTTTATGACGAAGCTTACACCTCGAACAATGAAAAGATGAGGGTATAGATCTTGGGAGCTTCACGTTTTATTTTATTTTTTAAAAGAAAAACATTAGCCCTCAATTTCTAAAAAAGTCGAGGGAACGTAGCTATAAGGGAACTCGGCTCGACACCTGTTGTTGCATTTTATGTTTTTTTATCAATTATTTAATTAGTATTTATCACTTGGCGCCTTTCCAAATTCCATTTTGAATTTTATTTATTAGTGTTTACCTCGGCTACATGGTCCAACTAAGCGGTAATATATTTGGCATTAAGATTTTCAAAATACTATTTTCAAACTCTTATTTTAATATTTTATTTGATATAATTAAACCCCTCGATTTTTAACAAAAATGGACGTGATATATCTTTTAAATGAATTCCCAGAATATAGTGATACTGTGTTATTTTATATTTTATATTAATAGTATTATGTAGATTTTTATGTAAAACCGACATGACACTTTTTTTTGCATGAAATACTTCAGACAACTTTTAGTTTTTAACTTTTCATCTACCTATCAAAGCTCAAACGTCTGTTTGTCACTCTCGTTTTGCAAAAAACCTTGGCAATTTTCAATCTAATATTCATAAAAACTCTTCCAACAGATATTCATCAAACATCATTTTTCGTAACAGGGTTGTTCTTCACTGAAGCGGTTTATACATCACTTTGTTTTTCATTGAAATAGTCTCTTGATCATTTTGTTTAGGGTTTCTACACTAGTTTGCCTATTGATCATTTTATTTATATGATTTTCCATTTACTTCCACTGAAACGTTAGTATCTTTATAGTCATTGCGGATTCGACAAGCACCTCCCATACAACATCTGTTGCAACCTCTGTTAATACAAAATGTAAAATAAAAACTAGAGGTTCCACGATGTATACCAAGGTGAAAAAATTCCGTGAAAGTGGTGTTTGCTACCCGGTTAAAGTTGATGCAGAAATCGGAAGGGCTTATAGTGATCATGCTGAGGATTTTTTGGGTTACATTGCGCTACAAGGTAGAGGTAAAGTGAGTATTTTGATAGATAGTTGCCATGATGTTGACGAGGATTTGAAATAGGACATATGAACAGATATTACAATATTTATTTTAAATTATATGATTTGTTTTAAAAGTATATTTTATTTAATACTAATAAAATCTCTATTGTGTAAACTGTCAGTAGGTTTAATGTTTAGATTTCTAACTGATATTTGCAAATCAGAATAATTCTAATTTCTATTCATTAGGATAACAAAATGCATAAATTAATATATTTTTGTAGCAGATTTATTGGAATGAGATTAATACTATTACAGTAGAAACTCTTTATATTAATACTCGGTAAATTAATAAACTCTCTAAAATAATAAATTTGTCCGGTCCCAACTTAGGCCAATGTAAAAAATTGAAAAACTCGATAAAATAATAAGATAATAATTTTTCGAGAGATCCCTTTATAATTTTCGGTCCTAAGAAAATCATAAATTAATAATTCATAGAAACTGAAAGAAATATATTACACTCTATTGAAATATGATTCAATAGTTGTCTGTTTTCCTTTAAGAATACATTGAACACACTTGTTCCTCTTGTTTATATTTACTATACTTCAAAAGTCGTTATTGATTTCCAATGCATATGAACACAGTAGTTACTAATTTACGTTGAGTCCTAAGGTTCGCTGCAACGTAATTCTAAGAGGCATAGACTAATTTTCCTTTTTGTTTGGTATGTACAGTATAATTACTTAAAAACTCTTTAAATTAATAATTATTAAATTATAGATAAATTAATAACTCTTTAAATTAATAAATTTCTCCGGTCCTGACATTATTAATTTAAGGAGTTTCTACTGTAATTAGTATATTAAACTGCATAAATGTATATATGGCAGTTGCAGATTTTTTAGGCTAACTCAGCCCCTTAACTTGTAATTTAAAATGTATTTATATGAGAATTCTCCAAGTGAGAAGACACAATTTATCAGAATATCCAGTGCAGACAGTGCAAGAGAGTGTCCAGAAGGAGTAAGAGGAGCGAGAGAGGATGAATGAGGATAAGGTGTCCGAGAAGTGTACCCGCGATATTCTTGAGGTATAAGATGTATGTTATTGTTATTATTGTTTGCGTATTTTAATTTTGGATTATATTTATGTTTTGTTTATGATGCAGAAATTGAGTTCGTTGGGTATATTCAACCACACAAACACAAATTCAAGTCAGTTGGAAATTCAAGAGAATGTAGTTGAGAAAGTTACGAGGGGTATAAGTGAAACACACAGTTTTTCTGCCAACCTGGGGTGTATTAAACTCACACCATCAAAACAAGATAGAGTTAAGAGACTAGAAATGATGATTGAGAGTATTGAAGACCCGTGCTTGGTAGGGGTGTGCATGGTTGGTTATTTTCAAAAACCAAACCATAACCATTTTAAAAAACCATTTAAATAGTTTGGATTTATAACCATAACCACATTTTAATCAAAACTGGTTATAAATTTGGTTATGATTATATAACCGGTTTTTTTAAAAAAAATCCAGTTTAGAAAATTATTTTTTCCGAAAATATTTTTTTTCAAAAAAAAATTAATATTTTGAAAATTAAAATATTTGGATTTGGATAATAACCGAATCCAAAATAATTTAACCGGTTAATAACCATTTAATTATATCCAGATTATATGAATGGATAACCAAACCATTAATAACTAAACCGATTAATAACCATTCAATTATATCCGAATATTTAAAAGTGGTTTAAGTTTAGTTATAGATTTGGACATCAAAACTAGATATTATACACACCTCTAGTGCTTGGGTATTAAATTAAGTCATAATTTATATCAGTTTTTTTTTTTTTTATGGTGAATTTAAAACATAAAAATAGTGAACACTAGAGCGACATTGAGTTGAATTGAGTATATCCAAGTCCAACGATGAGATTGTTTATAGTCCTGGTTATCCTATGATCCTATCCATCTCATTTTTTATAGTCCTTGTTATCCAATTTAATACATTAAATAAGTAATGTATTTAGAATATAATATATATATATATATATATATATATATATATATATATATATATATATATATATATATATATATATATATATATATATATATATATATATATATATATTAGACATTAATTATTCAATAAAGTTATAAAATAAAACAAAAAATATAATTTAATTATTTTAAATTTAGAAATTTTATACATTTTCTTAAAAATACCAATATTTAAGAATTTACCTTTAAAATAGAATCTTAACTATAAAGTTTAAAAATTAAAAGTTTATTATTAAAAATAGTATTTTTGACATTATTTAAAAATAATTTTTTTTATATTTAAGATATATATAAGAAAACACTAATATAATCACCTTAAGTATTTATCCTATTTATTAAACTTTTTCTTATATATATATATATATATATATATATATATATATATATATATATATATATATATATATATATATATATATATATATATATATATATATATATATATATATATATATATATATATATATATATATATATATATATATATATATATATATATCATCTAAATAAAACAAAAGGAAATACTAATTTATTTATTTATGATTCTTTTATAAAAAGTTACTAACATATGTAAATAATGAAAAGTATAGTAATATGAGTCAGGTTAAGTTTTTCATCCAATCCTATTAATTAAAAATAGTAATTTTCAAATACATTGAATAAATAATTTATGTAAATAATATATAAATTAAATATATGTTATTAATGAATTTAAAAAATAAATATTTCTTATAAATAAGATTAAAGAAAATAATAGTTTATTTTAGACGATATGCTATGATCTAGAGGGCGTGAATAGATTGTAAATGATTTTTTTATTAAAATACTATTAAACTATGGTAAGCGGAAACAATTCTAGATCAAAATTCGTCTATCCTGAACCGTTATTAAAAATATCGGATATGCGGTAAACCTTAAGAACGTGTTTAATTGATGAAAAAATTAATCAATATATTTTCAACAACATTTGAATAAAACCACACAATATCAAACAAAAACTTGACTTAAGTAATTTGTGGAAAGTTGTATCGAAAGGTTATCTTGAGATTGAATGCACATCTAAATTAACTGAGAACTACCCTGCCCCATGGTTTAAAATTGCGAGTTTTTTCATACAGAAAGAAACACCAACTTCTAGGCTCAAAGGGGTTGACGAGGGATTAACTTCCTTATTTCTCCAGTATTTAGGAATTGAAACAATGTCTGTACATCATCAACAAAGTTTTATTTGAAAGCATACAATTCAACAACTTGGGTATTTGTTCTCATCATCCTCCCTCCAATCTTTGCATAAAACACAATAGAGAAAGCAAATGGAAGAAAAGTATAAACATAAAATACCGTATGTGAATGAATTCAAAATATGCAATGCTCATTTCATTAAAATTAACATTCAGGAACAAACAAAGTTCAATGCAGTACACAATACAATATAAGAAAATTACAAACAGAAGGAAACAAGGCCTAGTGACTAATTAGTGACGAGGAGGAGCTGTCCTATCATGAAACACTGGCTTTCAGGAGACAACATGGCTTGCTCTGTCTTCAGCCACTCTGTTTTGGCAAAGGATTATCTCTAATGTTGGGGCCAACATCCTTAAAAGATATGATCTTCTTATTAACTAGTGGGATACCCGTGCTTCCGCACGGGTACTGGCGTGGACTGGACCAGTTGCACCAAATAAGGTTTATTATATTAATACATTATTGCAAAATAAATAGGAAGGTATAATTATTTTGAAATAGATAAAAATTAATTTTATTAGAAAAAATAAAAAAAATGTTTGAATAATATTTGAGAAAGTTTATAAAAAAAACGAAGAGCCAGACCCAATCGTTCCTACGGTGCCCGACCTCAGCACAGTTATAGCACCTGACAAAAGCACTGGAGTCTCCCCCACTAGGCTTCTTCCAACCACCAGTCTTTGGATTACCTCTACCATATGGCTTACCCTTATCCATAGGCTTATTCCCTTTCCTATCAACTAACTCGCGAGAGTGAGATGACTTCAGCTTGAGATTATCTTCCTCGAAGATCCTACTACAGTCCACCAAGTCTACAAATCTCCGGATTCTCTGATATCTGATACCCTGCTTAATCTCATCACGGAGACCGTTCTCGAACTTGACGCATTTCGAGAATTCACTAGCTTCATCGTTGTTGTAGTGAACGTAGTACTTCGCCAACTAAACGAACTTCGAAGCATACTCTGGTACTGTCATGCTACCTTGGACTAGTTCCAGAAATTCAATTTCCTTCCGACCTCTTACGTCTTGAGGAAAGTACCTTCTCAAAAATTCCCTCTTGAACACAGCCCAAGAAATAGCCACACCATCAGCTTCCAGTTCAGTCCTGGTAGTCATCCTCCAGTCGTCAGCTTCTTCAGACAACATGTGAGTACCATACCTCACCTTCAGATCTTCAGCACAATCGATGACTCTGAAGATTCTCTCGATCTCCTTCGGGATCATGCGTGCCCTTGAACAATGGAGGATTGTTCCTCTGAAAACTGTTCAGCTGCCTGTCAGCACCAATCGCAGCTCCATTGGCATTTCCTCCCAGCACACCAGCAATCATGCCCAGAGCCTCAGCGATAGCATCATCGTTTCTTCCTCCTCTTCCAGCCATCGTTCTGCTTAAATCACAACCAATTTAATCAGAACAGAAGTATCGACAGTTAACTCTTACTAGTCGCATACACAGGAAACAAAACTGACACTAAGACTCTGGTCATAACGACCGACTATGCTCTGATACCACTAATTGTAACACCCCTTACTAACCCCGCGGCAATTTAAAACAATTATTCAGGGTACATGAGATAAGGGTGCCACAATTCATGATAAATAAACATCAGTCAGTCATGTCATGCATTCACTGAGGTAATCATCATAAATTAAAACGTTTCATGTTCACACAGCGGAAATTTATCAAAAACGGACTAAGTTTAACATCTTTAAAACTTATCCTTCAAAACATCAAAAACATAACTAGAGTCAAAATCATAAACTCTAAACAATCGCGTCCCCAGTGTTACAACTATCAGAGCATGACACCTGACGCTAACTAAGACACTGACTCATGAGCTAGTCCTCACCGAGTCGAACAACCGCTAGCCTCAATCTGAAAATGGCAACATGTAAGGGTGAGTCTCATCATAATTAACAAATTTTATAAGGTTATAAAGCAATAACACATCACAGTTGTATCATTCACCCAATTGTTTCATAAACAGATATTCACAACAAGTCAAACCACAATCAACACATCATCAACATTTACAACACTGGAATACATCCAATCATGTTATAAATTATGCATATGTATGAACTGACACTATGCATGTGGTACCAACATCATCAAATGGGAATAACCCATGACCGATCCAACATCGTCCAAGATACGGCCCCGCCAGCACAGATTCCACACAATGGGAATCATGCCCTTCACTGATCCAACACACCCTTATGGATACAGTATCATCAATGAACATGAATAAATGCAACATATATAACATACTTATACCATCATCATCATCAATCATCAACATCATCATCATCATTCAAGTATGTTCATATATATTAACATCATTCAATCACAATTCCATCATCATCATATACAAAACATACACATATTTGCACCAATCATCATATTCAATAAGAATAGCATACATGTATTTTCATCATTCTAAAAACCATTCAATCATCATCATATAGATTATCCTATAAGGTTCGTTTAGCTCGAAACGGCGCATCAAACAGACCAACAGTTAAAAAGTTATGCATCTTTGAACTTTCAAAATATCTCAAAACCAACAGCACGCGGCGCCATCATTAGTTCGCGGCGCGAACTGAGCGTTCCAAGAATTCCTTGGCTCCTTGCCAAGCTGTTCGCGGCACAAACATCTACACGCGGCGCGAAGCGAGAAAAAGTTACGCCTTCGCGGCGCGAACACAAGTACGCGGCGCGATCTGAGTGTATCACAACTTCCTGGCACTCTGCCCACCTGTTCGCGGCGCCAACCCTATGTACGCGGCGCCAACCGGCGATTTCAGAAACCCCAACCTGCAGAAAACAGCATTCTACACATTCCAAACACACCCAATTCATACCAGTACGAACCTAGGGGAATAGAATGCACAAACAACACAAAATACATCTCAAAATACACCAATTACACATCAATTGAGACCATAACAACACAGACATCATAGATTCAAACATAGAGATCAAACATCACACAATTGACTCAATCCCTAAACCTATCATATGACTCAATCGAACCGAATTCCACATCTATTCAGTATTATCAACCCCTAACCCGATAATAGATGATAATTAGACAAGTCCCCCTTACCTTAGTCAAATTCTTGAATTGGTTCCTCTTCCTCTTTGGTTCTCCCTTTACGTTCTTCAGTTCCTCTTCTCACAGCTTCTAGTTTTCACGTTCTAATTTTTCCCTTCTCCTCTTGTTTTCCTTTATTTTATGAAAACATAAAATTAGAAGTGGGCTCTTATACAATTACACCCCCCACTTTACTAATTCCACCGCATGGCCCAATAACTTAACATTTTATTATTTTTCCACATAATTCAACAAAATGTTAATTTCCCATAATTAATTTAAAACTTGATTAAATTAATTAAATAAGAATTTTCGGGATGTTACACCTACTGTTTGAAAGATTTAATTTTTAGTTGGCTTGTATAAGGCCCAAACTTGAGGCTTTTTGGTTGTTTTTATTATTGACTCTGGGAGATAATTCTACTGGGGATTGACTTAAACTGAGAAGTCTTTGTGTTCTGTACAAAGCCCAAAATTGAGGCTGACTCTAGCTGGAGAGCATTTATTTGATGGATTTTATTTGATGTTTTGTACAAAGCCCAGAATTGTGGCTGATTCTTCACTGGGGAAGTCATTATTTCATGCCTTGTTTCATCGGGAATAATTCCTCTTGGGTGGATGTATCCTATTTTGGGTTCTAAGGCTTTTTCAAGATGTTTCACCGGGAATAATTCATCTTGAGGGTTTGAACTAAAGATCTCTAATTAGGAAAGAGCCTTCACCGGGAAGACATTCTCAATCCTAGGCCATATTCCTATAATATATATATATATAGTTTAACTGTCCTAAGGTTTCACTCAGACGTAGTTCTAATATATAAACAGTTTATATTTGACAGTAATTTAAATAAAAACTGTAAATTGAAAGCTTGTAAAGCCTAACCTGAATGGAGTGGAGGCCTTTGAAGGAGTATGTACAAAGCCTCACCAGCAATTTTGTTGTTAACATTTAAATATTTATGATAAACAGTTAAAGGTTTTTGAAAACAGAAGAAGTGAAGATGGACAAAGGTCACATAGGTATTTGAAGAATTTCACCGAGAATAATGCCCTTCAAATACCAGAAGAATGTTTTGAAAACAGAAAGAAGATTTTGTAAATACAGTTTTGAAAAAACAAACTAAGAAAAGAAAAAGGTGCTGGGACTTACACTCTATTAGAGGCCCATGGATTTATTTACTGTTTATGAAAACAGTTGGAAATGATTTGTTGGACATGAGGTTTTATTGAATGAAAACCTTAGTCGTTTTTTTTGATCGAATTTTGAAAACGAACTTAAGTTTTTATAGTACTGGTTTAAAAGAAACAGTTGAAAGATTTGAAATGACACAAGGTTTTAGTCATCTGTTTAATTAAGGTTTGAAAACAGTTTTGAAAATTGACAAAAGTCAACTTAATTAGGGTTTAGACAAAGTCTATACCTAATTAAGACCTACATGATTAGGGTTTTATCACAAAATATTTTTACAAGAGATTAGGTTTTGAAAATCAAGAGAAAACTATATTTAAAGTATTTTAAAATACTAAAAAATATGTTATTTTAAACCTAATAAAAATATATCAAATAAATAATATTTATGTGATTTTTTGGGTTATTCATAAAATAGATACATTAAATGAAAATTGTATAAAAAATGAAATGAAAATGATTTAATTTGATAGGTGAGTTAATTGGTTGAATTTGTGAAGAAAATTAAAGAAAATAGTGATAAAAAAGATGTTTTGGTCTCACCATGGTTTGAACCCACGCCCTTGCAATCAACTACTCAAAACAACACCACCGGGCCAACGCACGCTTGGTGTCAAAGGAGTGACTCCATTGCAATACATATGTTATTCAAGTGCATAGAACAAAAAAAGAAATAAAATCAAAAGGTCTGGGACGAGGGGGATTCGAACCCCAGACCTTGGGCACGCGCAACACAAAAACTCTCTTTACCACTGGGCTATAACGATTTAGTCGTTTATGAAACGCCTATCACTCAAAATAAAATAAACTCTAACCCTGGATTTGAATTTTGCGCGCCACCACCATTGTCATCTTCAACCTCAAGCTCTCATATTTTTGAAATTCTGAACTCTCTCAATTTTCAACCATTTGCAAAGATGTAAAGATCAAACTTGCTCTAAATTCACTCACGATTCCAGATATATAACTAACATAAATTTATATTAACTATATCTACTGAATTAAACAAAATACGCGAAGAACCCTAAAATTCAAAAATAAAATTAAATGATGATGCTGGTGAATAAATGCATGAGAGTAGAGGGCTTTTGATCCTCTAAGGACACTGAATGAACTGGTATCGAGCTTTATAAGAAAGAGTACTTGAATAAGTGAGTTGGGGTTTGAAAAAATACCTCTGAAAATTGAGGTCGTGAGGATGATGGAGAACACCTGGGCTTGTATGAATGATCCTAAAAGCTTCCTTGGAACTCAGTGATGCTAACTGGATACTTATTGCACCTTGAATGCTCCAGGATTGCTCTACTCGACACCTTATATTTGAGCTTCAAGTGAACATGAAGGTTGGTGATTCTGTGATTACAGATGTGCTGCAGGCATTTGGATAGCTTCACTATCACCTAAGGAACGTGCCTGGATGCTTTGGCTAGCTTGACACCTCCTGAATTGCTCTATGGACCTCTAACTGCATGGGCTCCAAAATGAAAGAAACAATGGTGTTCTCCCACCTACAGAAGTGATCCAGATGTTTGGATCAACTCCAATGAACCTCTTTGAGATGTTAGAATGCCTACTTCTCAAAGAAGAGCTCTGGTTTGAAGAAATCGATTCTTCTTGCCAAAGAACTTTGAAAAACCATAAGCATGAGAGAGAGAAGGAGAAAGCAAGGAATTGAGTTGCTTTGGTGTGCTTATTACTGATGAAGGCTCTTCTATTTATAGGCAAATGATGCAGAGCAATTGGATATAGTGAGCTTGCTTAGTGAAGTAAGTTTGGTTCCTTGGCCATGAAGGAATTCAAAGAATATTCAAAGTGCAATGATGAGCTCTTTGATACCACTCCCTAGCCATCGATTTTGCTTGATCTTAGGGGACAATTCTGATGCAGAAGTGAGCTCCAATTGGTTGGGAAGAGATTCCTTTGGTGATTCATCAATTTGCCATAAATTCCCAAATGTAATCATTACATAATCACATGCCTTTGTTTTTGGGAATATTCTTCAATCCTTATGCAATGATGAAAATGGATGTATGGTATGCTTGCAGATGTATTATGGGTCGTGTAACATCACTTAGTGAAGCCATTTGCACAAAATTGCAAAGTTTCAAATTGTACATGACCTATAATTTTACTCCATGAGGCCAACTTTGAACAAGCATAAATCCTAGCTCAAAATGAATTTGGAGGAGGTTGAGCACAATTTGGAAAGCCCTAAACATCTACTTCAATTCATTAGTTTGGGGTTTCTTCAGAATCATTTGGGAAAATTGTGAAAAATGAGCCCAAAGTTGGAAGAAAACTAGGTCAAACTTCCAAATCCCAAATCTCTCAAATGATTGATCTTTTGAAAAAAGTTGCTATGTAAGATGTTGTTTTATTTTGCAAGATCTACAACTTTCATGTTGGAAGTTTTTTGAGTTGTGTAGGTGAAATTTTGAGTTCCCATAATGCCCTTAAAAACCCTAATTCCTGACTTTTTGATCCATGATGAATTTTCTTGAGTTTCTTTTGCCAAATGACTCTAATAATCATATATTGACGACATTGATCTCAAAAAGTCATGGTTTGGCCAAAAATCCTAAAAGTCAAAGATAATCTTGTACAGTTGACTTTTTCCTGATGAAGTGAAATCTTGGACTTTTGTGATGATTCAAGTTCTCTTCCTCAAATGAGTGATGTGAATGGATTATATTGAGGTAATAGAAGTTATTGAACCATGTTTTGAGTTTTGGATCCATGTCCTGATTAAAAGTCAACTGTCCAGGTGAATTAGGTTAAAAACCCTAATTGTCGACCATATGTAATTGATGACTGTAGATCTTGAATTGAAGTGTAATGTCCAATGGGTAATGTCATATGAACCAATTGAAGATATTTGAACCAATTGATAGATGTCCTGGAGATTTTTAGGGTTTCCCAAATGTGATCCCTGATTACAGTCCCTGATGGACTCAAAACCCTAGATTAGTGAACTAAGCAAACTTGGGGCCCAGATGAATCAGTGTCTAATCAATCATAGATGAATAGAATAAAGCTTTTTGAGTCCCATGATTGTATTAAAGACTAATCCCTTTATTGATTGATCCTTTGCCTGAGCTCTTTTGTTTCTGAACATCCTTGATTAAGCACAAGATGAACAAGTGACTGTTCTGAGTATCTGTTTTGATTCTGATGAAAAGCCTGAAAGTATGACATCTCAGGGGGGGTCAAAATTAGGGTATGACAGGATCTTCACTTCAAATCATATCACTCACCCCAAACAGCGGACAACCGACAACCTGGTATCCCTAACGGAGTGCAAACTACAAGAAGAAGACATCTTCTGATCAACAAAAGCTCAAATCGTATCGCAGGATTTCACATCCGCGACAATTTTATTCATATTCACTTTACATTTTATAATTATTATAACATTCATGCATGCTTCATGCATCATATCATATGTCTGCATAGTCAGTGTTGTCTAGTTAGGCTTTGATCCTATTATTGCCTAAATCACTTGGACCTCAATTCGAGTTTCCTCGGTGAGTCGACAAAGGGCGGTCTTCTTTATAAAGACGGTTCATACACCAGGATTTCCCCAAACAGGTTAACAAAATGGTAGTCTTCCTCAGGAAGATAGTTTGTTTACTTTTGGAAACCCCGGCAAGTTAACAAATGGCGATCTTTTTCAAAAAGATAGTTTGTTCACTTTTGGGATTCCCCAGCCAAGATTCTCCGACAAATCGGCAGTTGGTAATCTTCTCCCAGGATACAGTTTGTCCACTTTTAAATTTCCCCTCCTTCTAGCGCCAGAGTCAACGAATGGTAATCTTCTTCAAGAAGATAGTTCGTTTCGCTTAAGGATTCCTCTGCAGAGTCAACAAATGGCAGTCTCCCTCAAGAAGACAGTTTGTTCCCCTAGCAGTCGACAAATGGCAGTCCTTTTCAAGGAAGATAATTTGTCTGTTTAATGCCCAAGGAATCGATGAATGGCAGTTTCTTTGCAAGAAACAGTTTGTCTGCTTCCAGGATGTTTATCCCATCAGAGTTGACAAATGGCAGTTTTCCCCCTAGAAAACAGTTTATCAACTCCCTAGCAGAGTCAATGAATGGCAGTCTTCTTCAAGAAGAAAGTTCAGATTCCTCAGCAAAGTTGGCAAATGGCAGTCTTCTTCAAAAAAAGACAGTTTGTTCACTTCTTATTCTCCTAGCAGTCAACAAATGGCAATCCTTCTCAAGAAAGACAGTTTGTCTGTTTAATCCCCAGGGATTCGACGAATGGCAGTTTCTTTTCAAGAAATAGTTTGTCTACTTCCATGGTGATCATCCCAAAGAGCTGACGAATGGCAGTTTTTCCCCTGAAGAACAGTTTGTTAACTCCCTAGCATAAGTCGATGAATGGCAGTTTTCCTCCCGAAGACAGTTCGTCCACTTTCAAGAAAAGTCATTAGCTCCTCAAAAGGACGCAAGATCATATGGTATTCCTTCGAGGACATCGGATTGAAGGAAAGTATGATAGAGTTTCTTATCAATCATCAAATGGTATCTCTCCAACAGGCACTGGTGAGAATTTTGATGAGGAAACAAACCCTTGGAGATTTTCTCTTTATATGAGATATCATCCAAAATTACAACTGAGACCAGTTTCGCGATCAGACATCCGAAACGAGGGGAGGTTGTTTACATCATTATAACTGAGACCAGTTTTACGATCAAACATCCGAAACGAGGGGAGGTTATCACAACTGAGACCAGTTTAGCGATCAGACATCCGAAACGAGGGGAGGTTGTTTACATTATTATAATTGAGACCATTTTCGCGATCAGACATCCAAAACGAGGGGAGGTTATCATTACAACTGAGACCAATTTCGCGATCAGACATCCGAAATGAGGGGAGGTTGTTTACCTTTTTCTAAGTATCAACACTTAGTCAAAGAAGATGGATCGCGCATTCTACATTGCCGTCCATTCACCAGAATCCGCATAAGCACATTTCTACAGGAGTTTTCCTCCCTATCCCCCGCCGAGTGCGACAACGGGATCAAGTAATGCACAGACGTTTCATTACCACTGCAACATCTCAGGAACGCCCAAAATTCGGGCATTCTTTGGTATTTAAGTCTCTTTCACTCGGAGGAGATCAAAATGTAAATCTTTCTCCCTCCGGATTAAAGAAAGTTAAAAAGGGGCATCTGTCATACCCTAATTTTGACCCCCCCCTGAGATGTCACACCTCCAGACATTTCATCAAACTCAAGACAGGTACTCAAAGCAGTCACTTGTTTATCCGGTACTCAATCGAGGGTGTGCAAGGACAAAGAAGCTTAGGCAAAGGATCAATCAATAAGAGAATGACCTATAATACAATCACAAGACTCGTATGATTCATTTATTCACCTATGTTGATTAGACACCACTCATCAGGACTCAGGTTTGCTCAGGTCACCATACTAGGGTTTTGAGCCCATCAAGGACTAAAATCAGGGACCACATCTGGGAAACCCTAAAAAGCTCCAGGGCATCACTCAAAGGGTTCAATCATCTTCAAATGATCCATATTACAATATCCACTGGGCATTGTACCTCCATTCAAGATCTACAGTCATCAATTTCATCTGGTCTACAATTAGGGTTTTGTACCTAATTCACCTGGACAGTTGACTTTTAATCAGGACATGGGTCCACAACTCAAAACATGGCTCAAGAACTTCTATTACCTCAATATAATCCATTCATACCTTTCATTTAAGGAGGAGAGCTTGATTCATCACAAAAGTCCAAGATTTCACTTCATTTGGAAAAAGTCAACTGTACAAGATCACCTTTGACTTTTAGGGTTTTGGGTCAAACCATGACTTTTAGGGATCAAAATCATCAATATATGATTATTGAAGTCATTTTACCAAGAAAAATCATGAAAATCAATCAAGAATAAAAAAGTCAAAGATTGACTTTTCATACTAAAAAATTTTTCTTAGTGTTTAAAGGTCTTTTTTTCAAAACTTTGGAAGGGAATATCTCAAAATTTCACCTACACAACTCAAAAAACTCCCAACATCAAAGTTGTAGATTTTGATCCGATGAACAACTTTGTCACATATAAGTTTTTGGCTAGAAATCAACCATTGAAGAGATATGGAGCTTCAAAGTGACTGCCTTCACAAAACTAGCAAAGAAACCCTAGTTTTCTTCAAACTTTATGGGACTTTTTCATTAATTTACCTAAGGATTTTGGGCAAACACAAAACTAATGAATTGAAGTAAATGTCAAGGGCTTTTCAAATTGTGTTCAAACATCTTCAAATTCATTATGAGCTAAGAGATATGGTTGATCAAAGTATGGGCATTTGAAGTGAAATTATAGGTCATGTCCAAATTTGAATTTTGCAAACTTTGTACCAATGCCCCTACCAATTGCTGCATCCTCATCCATGAGATATTAGAAGAGATTTGAAGGAATCAAATGCACTATTTCATCATTTTTGGCCAAGTTGCAAGAATTCAATGCCATGTGATTAAGTAATCATTACAAAATTGGAATCTTGATGAATCACCAAAGAATCTTCTCCTAAGCCAATTAGAGTTCACTTCTGCAACAAAATTTTCCCCTAAGATCACACAAAATCGATGGCTAGGGGATTGATCAAGTGGAAACAAAATTGCCATCATTGCATTTTGGATATTTTTGAAATTCCTTCATAACCAAGAAACCAAGTTAACCTCATTAAGCAAAGCTCACTCTCTGCAAATACACTGAACTCTTTGCCTATAAATAGAAGAGCATACCTCAGTAATTAGTCACACCAAAGCAACATAAATCTTTCTTTCTCTCTCCCTCATACTTAGGTTTTTCAAAGGTTCTTTGGCAAGAAGACTCGGATTCTTCAAACCAGAGCTCTTCCTTTGAAAGTAAGTATTCAAACACATCAAAGGAGGTATTTAGAAGTGATCCAAACACCTAGAACACTTCTGTACGTGGAGGATCATCATCTTCACCTCTCACTTGGAGCCATACCAGTTGAGGTCGAGCAAGAAGTTCTGGGGAGTTCTAACTCAAACTAAGCATATCAACACCTTACTGGAGGATCATTGAAGCTATCTGGATCGTTGCAACAGCTCTGTAACACACTTTTATCAGAGCTCAATCTCTATTTCAGAGGTACGTTTCATAAGCTTCAAACTCTATGATTCATGCTTCATAAATCAAAACATGTTATACCAACAAGTTTCTGCACCTGAGAGGATCATTAACCCTCAATCAATTGCATCATATCATGCATATAGAGTATTTCATGTTAATTTTCAGTTTTAGGGTTCTAAGTGTTCATGCGTGCGAATTTTGAATTACACTGAAAATAAATAAAATCTAAGGATACCATCATGATCCTTGTTCAAAAACGAGCAAAATCCATGTTTATATATTTAAGTTTGGTTGAGAAACGAAGGGGATAGCAAATTCAAATGTTTGAAGCTTGAGGTTGAAGATGAAGATGGTGGCGCCATTTTTTCAAATTACCCAAGAATGAGTTTATTTTATTTTGAATGATAGGCGTTTCATTTACGAATTCATCGTAATGTCACAATGGTTACAGCGCGCTGTCATACCCCAAAATTTGCCGGATCAAATCTACGTCTATCAATTCATCAGGGGTATTAAATTAAGAGCCATGGGGTTTAACATTTCGATTGTTAAACCCACTCTCTTATAAAAAAATCCTGAATTAAAATGGGGTTAAAATTAGAAGGTACCTAGGCCCATTCATTTGACCTATCTATCTTATTTTTTGGGGTTTTTAGTCATTATAATATTTACTCATTTTTATTCAACTTACCATTTACTTTTTTTTTTTATCATTAATATAAGAATTATTATTTTTGTAATTTTACTAACTATTATTATTAATTTTGATAGTATTATTAGGATTATTAATATTAGGAGTATTATTGATTATTTGTTATCATGAATAACTATTAGTATTTAGCATTATAATTTTTTATTATTAATGGTAATATTAATAGGGTATTATTAGATAGCATTAGGATTAGTAGTATTATTAATTTTAATAGGATTATCAAAGCTTAGAATTCAATTATTGTTATTTATCCTTTTATTCTATAATTATTTGATTAAAATATTAAGTAAAAATACAAAAATCATGAAAACAAAAAAAAGAGAGCTTTGTTGTTAAAAAAAATCCAAAGGGGCAAAAGAAACGTGAAAGAAGGTTAAGGGACCAAGAATGGCAAGTTTGGAATCCATGACCAAATCAAATCTTGTTTCTTCAATTACAAAAGATTCTGATTGAGCTCTCATAACCTAATTGAATCATATATAATTCAACAAGAATTGCACACAGAGGGGGAGGAAGTTTCGCTGGCCTCCAAGAATGAAACAGAGTTCGTGAAAATTCAAGAGAAGGACGAATCTGTTTTCTGAGTTATAGCCTGATTCAAGTCAAATAAATGATGCCAATCGCTTCCTTGACGATCACTGAGCAAAACTGAATCATCAGCATCGATCTAAACGCTTGCATACGTATCTAGGCGCTCACGGTTTGAGCTTAAGAGTTTTTGGTTCGATTTCCATCGTGGAGGCATCATAAATCGAGTTTGGATGCAGATTTGTGTTTATAAGTATGTTTATGACCTCCCTGTGCCATTTGATTGAAGTTTGATTGCAGGTTTCGTGAATCACCATTGCTTGGTCGGTAAAGCTTCGAATTGGCGTTTTGCAAACTGTGTGAAATTAGGAGAAACTAATGCTATGGACATGCTCATCGGTTTGGTTATGGTTAATTTGAGACATCGTTTTGGATTTATTGCTGATTATTTGCAGGTATTGGGGTGAAGGTTTAAGACCACAAGTGAAAATTGTGGCCTAAAGCCACTGTGTTATTCTTAAACCACGAAGAAGAAGAACAAATCGCGCGTCTGTTTCTTTTTTTTTTAAATTTTAATTCGCATTGTTTTTTCATATATTTATGTTTGGGGTCCTTACTTTAACATGAAAACGTTCCAGCGCGCATGGCAATTGAAAGTGATCATTGACTAAAGGGGAAGGGGTTCGATCCCAGCTCCCCTCGACAAGGCAACTCAAAATGCCTTACAAACTCAAAACTACGATAGGCCATTCAAAAAGCCTTCCAACCATATCAATTCAAATTCTAAGGCGTACAACCTTGTGCCCGAACTACGTTGACTCTGATTCTCCCTAAGGAGATACGTAGGCACTTGGATAAACAAGGCGAGTCCCCTTCCCTAAAACCTCAATTCTTTCAAATCTCATTTTTCGCCCTTCTCATTTCATTAGCTATTAACCTCTATAATTTTTCCATAAACCTTCATCTTAGATCAAACCTTAGGAAAGGGTTGAGGGTGCCTAACACCTTCCTTCGACCTGATTATAATAGTCTTACCCTGATCTCTAAACTGCATAGGGTTTCCTATTCGCCCTTCAGAATAGGTGGCGACTCTAAAACTTTAATTTTTAGGGCAGGTTTCTACAGCTGGCGACTCAGCTGGGGATAACTAAAAATGGTGAATTATTATGCTCCTATAGGTTTTGGCAGGGTTTAGGTTTTGGCGAATCAATTAGGGTTTGGCGAATTTTTTAGGGTTTGGCTAATTTGCCAAAATGAGGGTTTTGGAGTAGGGTTTAGGTTTTACTTCTTTTCTTTTTATATTTAAATATTTAAAATTTTTTGTTTTATATTTATTTGCAATTTCCAGGGTTTATGGTTTATTGTAAATATTTAAATTTTATATATTTATTTATTTACTTGCAATTACATTTATTTACCGCAATTCATTTATTTACTGCAATTCAATTAAATGTTCATTTATTTGAATTATTATTTCATTGCTTTTTGGGATATAAATTGCTGTTAAACCTAAGCGTGGGAATTATATTTAAGACCAGAGGGGAATTACATCGCCTACGAGTCTTATTATAATTCCACTCAGGGTGGGTTGAATATCCGAAAATGTCTGATACGAGGCTTGACCTTGTTGAGGGCTGGACTTGGTATTTGGCTGATCTCTCTGGGAACCTACCCCTAAAACTCAAACCTCATGGATAAATGAGTTGTTCTAAAATCCAAAGAGACAAAAAGTCTCGGCGGCTACGAACGACCCCATGAGACCTTCTAGAACATACCAATGGGAAGGGTAGGTGTCATACCCCAAATTTGTCCTACCCCTTAATTTCTAACTGGCTTTTGCTTCTCATTTTCATGTGCATAATCTTTTCATTAGGATATTAACTCATGCATCATTAATCAATAATTTGGCAAGGGATCAGAAGGCCAAGAGATTCGTTATATGTGTGGGTTCATTTCATTTGAGGTCCCCGTGGAACAAGAACCCCAATTAGGGCTTGTTTGGGTCTATATCATCAGTGGAATTCTAGGGCTTTAGTGCCAAGAACTGATTTTGTTTTCAAGTCTCGGTATTGGATTTCAATTAGTCCTCATCATCTCTGGCAACTTGGTTCATTTGAGATTTTACTATCATCTGAAGTATCGGATCATTTGATTATTTGTATGCAAGTGCCGGAGTTTATATGGTGTTTTGGTGAATCATTTCATCTTTGGAAGCCACTGGATAAAGCATCGAACTTTGGTCAAAGTCAATCTCAAAAGGTTGACGTTGACTTTCCAACCAAATGTCTACCGTAGAGTTTTGATAGTTTTCATCTCACCCTATGGTTCACTCAAGTTTCCAAGTGGCGTGTTAGAACAAGATCGGAAATGTCGAATATTCAAGTCGAATATGGAGGGAAAGGAAACATTTCCAATGTTACTTGAAAAAAGGAGAAGAGGTCGTTCATGGTCTATCACACTTTTATTACACTTAAATCAAAGGTGTTTTCATTTAAATCAAAGTTATGTCCCATGTACAACACTTCATTGCAAAATCCAATTTCAATTGTCAATTCAACATTAGAAAGTGGCAGGAAATTACATTTTGGTCAAAGCCATACAATACTACACAAACACTAAAACCTATTCTTCAAGACTTTTGTCCCAACCTGCAAGTTCACCATCCTCCGAACATTTGCGAGCTCTCCTTTTGCACTCCAGGCCAAAACATAGGAACACAGAGCCACTCCACACGTCAACAGTCATACATCTAGACAAGCCATTACATACCAATTCCATCTTTGCTCCATATTTTAACCCATCAAACCATAGGCTTCATGTTCAATACCCTCCTCCACCTGCTGCTATACCAGAAGCTAAATTGTTGCGAGTCGGTACATTGATACGTCATTAAACAGCCTGTACACATGGACCAAACAGAATTTCAAATTCTCATAAGGCATTTCAAGATTGACAGTCATCAAGAAAGACAAAAAACCAATTCAAAAATAGCAAACAAAAGCTAATAATAGCACCCAGTCAGCCCTGCATATCCAGCAAGAGTACATGCCGGTCAAAACCTCAGCCGCAACTCCGACAATCCAAAATGATTCTGAATCAGGAAACCTGCATCATTAACAAAGAGATCCATGCTAATTCAGAAGCATTCTGCACAACCAAAAAGAAACAATCTCAGTTCAAAACTAGTGCATCAATACAAGCTTACTACATCAGTTAACAGGCCCATTTCTAACAGTTTAACATTCCCCTAACTATTCTAACAGCTACCACATGTTCAAGCATTTAGCAGCCATTTAACCAAACTCATTTAACTCCTACACTACGAAAGAATACCAAGGCAGTCCTGCTGAAACTCATCAAACCATATACAAGAATCAAAATCCCATCCATGTTCAACTTCAAACCAGAAAACAGAAGCATAAACAAGTGCATATTAAACAATTCCATACATTCATACAATTTCAAACTAACAATTCCACATTCAGCCATACACAACACGATGCCAAACATTCAATCCTAACCACCCTTTCAAACTTGTAACTACCTAACAAACCTATTCATTTCTAATTACCAAAAATCAGTCTTATAACTACCTCATTACTTTCAAACAAGTCCTAACCGAATCCTAACAGAATACACTACTTTCCACACATCATAACAAAATTTTAACTAACCCATTCTTTAACCATACCTCAACTGAATTCAAATAACCTAACTGTCATAACAACCACCAACTAACTACCCATAACAGACTCAAAGCCACAACTAACTGTAACTGATTCAATAACTTCTTCAAACTTTCGCAACTGACTCAATCCTCACCCTCAATCCCTAACCTCCTGCTTCAAATCTAATGGCTCACATCCTCCCTCTGCCACCTATATAGTCTCTCTTCCCTCCACAATTCAAACCCACGCTCATTTCCATTTCACCATTCAACCTTTCATCATCTTCATCAACACACGCCATTTCCTCCACCACTTCTTCAACCTTCACCTTTCACCAATTCACACTCTCTGAATCATCTTCTTCATCAATCACACTTCACCACACCATTCACCATAGCCTTCATCTTCCTCTAACCCTCGCCATAACCATCATATTCATCTTCTCCCTCCCATAACCACTCCATCTCACAAACTCACTTAGAACTCCTCATCCCTAATTGCCGGAGCTTCATCAATGGAAGCTCTGAACAATTGAGCTACACCTCCCTCAATCCTCTCAACGCACCGCAACAACAACGGTCTCGGTGATGCCACTATCGCGTTCTCTCTCTCTCTCTCTCTAATTCGCATTCAGATTCAACACAATACTCACGGTTCACAAAGATTCGTTGCTCCCAAAACAGAAGAAGAATAAAGAAGAAGAAGAAAGAGTAGAAGAAGAAGCGAGAATTAGGAAACAAGAGCAAAAGATTGAGGTGCGCTTACTTGAATTTCTCGTTACCGGCAACAATCCTTATCGCATCATCTTCATCTCCGATCAACTACGCATCTACATCATCATCACCATGGGGCTTCAGACTTCATCGTCACCGCGTCACCTTCGAATCACGCATCTAAACGCCATCGTCATCCATCATCATCAACAGGATAGCTCTCTTCCTCCTTTAATCTTCGTCTTCAACAATCGAATGTAAACCTCAAATCGTTATCACCTTCGGTCATCCTCCAATCTCCTACAACAACAACCTCACCACATACCTCCGACGCCACAAAACGAGAGCTGAGAGAGTGAATCAAAGAGAGGTGACCGTTGTTCATCGCGCGGCCGCTTGATGTTGGAGCCACCGTGCTTTCATCGGAGGGGTGGAGTCTCCGCCGTCGTTCACGCGTGAAAGAAGAAGAGAGAACAAGCTGAGAGGTCACTAACACGAACCCTAAATCCTCTTCTTATTTCTTTCTTTTTTTTATTTTATTCTTATTTTTAATGAGTTTTTTAGTTATGTATTAAACATGATTGACTTAGCTTATAATGTTGATTAATCTGGTTAATTGAAACAAAAAGCATTAGAGTCTGAATTAAATTGTTTCAAAAATCTGAATAATGCAAATTCCCATGGGCCTCACACGAGAATAATACTGAACATATTTCCACCATGGCCCATCATCACCGTTTTTTTGATTGAAGAAATCTAAACAATAATCTTGGGCTCCTTCACCGAATCACTGTTCATACCCCTCTTAGGTGAGCCCGTGAACCTATGATTTGTTACATAAAATCTGATCAAAACAAAGGCCTTGGGCCTGTCACGTAATTCTGACTCACACCCCCTGCTGAGTCCATCACCATTATTGAACAAAAAATCTATGACAAAAACTCTGTTTGGGCTATTGCTCTGGGCCTGCGCCCAGGATTGCTATCTGTACCATAATTTTAATGTTCACCCCCTGTTTCTTTTTTAATTACTAGGATTTAGGTTTAATTAGGCTTTTTTTCTATTCTCTTTTAGGTTATAAAATGCTGATTTTTCTACTATCATTTTTAGACCTTAATACTAATTTTGACATAAAAAATGTTCATAAAAAATATTAGTTTTTAGGCTATTCGTTTCTAGTCTTTTTACTTGAGTTGCAATTCGATTTCTCTCATAAAAATCAATATAAAAATAATAGTACTTTTAATTCACTTTAGTACTATCTTTTGACTTGTTGCTTCATGCTTGTATGTAACTTTGTACCATTGTATCATTCTTCACTTTTGACTTCTAATTGTGACTTTATTTTCATATTCTTTTACTCCTAACCTTAGGTAGAAACCATGATAACATTAGGTAGAAATTCCCTTCATGCTTAGGCTAGTTTCTTTTTCTTTTACAACCATAAAACATCTAATACATACTTGAATAAAATACCTTTAAAAAATACAAAGAAATACTTAAAACACTAATAATCAAAGTGAAAATCATTAAAAAGGGAATGGAAGCTTGGATCTCCCTTGCTTTAGGGAATCATTCGAGTGCCTGGATTTCCCTTGCTTTAGGGTTCCATTCGGGCGTAAGTTCCCAAATTCTAAAAAACACAAACCATAGAGTAACTCGAGTTTCCCTTGCTTTAGGGATTTCCTCGAAACACTCAAACTCTCTCTCTTTCCCCCCTTTCTTAAGGGCATTGTTATCTCCGCTCTATTGCATCCTAGGTCGATCCCTTATGCAAGAGCGCGAGCGTTAACTCCGCCCAACTAAAAAACACAAAACAAACAAAAACATGTGAGCCGAACTACGGCGCTCTGGTTCCTGAAAAGGATACGTAGGCATCAAGTCGCGGGGCTTGAACGAGCACATTTGTAAATAATTCCTTCTTTTCCCCGTATTTCCTTTTGGATGCATTCACATATAGATAGACATAGTACACACCCTTTAGATAGAAACAAACATAGGTGGATACCATCGAGTACGATGGGCGTGAGGGGTGCTAATACCTTCCCCTTGCGTAACCGACTCCCGTACCTTGATTCTCTGGTCGCAAGACCTTGTTCCTTCCTTTGTTAGGTTTCCTAGTATTCCTTTCCCTTATGGGATAAATATATTGGTGGCGACTCTGTTCATTTTTCGCGAGCGTGCGACAGTAGGCACCCTAAGCCGTTACGTCGAACCTATGAACCTAGGGCTTATGTGCTTATTATGTGTTTACAATTTGTATACTGCGAGCGTCTTGCGTTTTAATTTTGCAGGTGTTCCTACACGTTCCCTGGCCGGCAGGGACTCTATTTCTAAGACCATGTCCTTCTCACGAAGGGCATCTACATTTATGCATGTTGATTGGCCTCCCGATGGCCATGAGACCTGGTGACTGTCATGAACAGTCACCCCGCGCCTGCATCTATGCACTCCCTAGCCTGTAGGGAGTTTCCTTTTATATCTTTGTATTTTTACAACTACGTGTCCTTCCCACGAAGGACATCTTCGTTTACGCACGTCGATTGGCCTCTCGATGGCCATGAGATCCAGTGACTATCTTGAACAGTCACCATGTGCTTACATCTACATGTTCCCTAGCCTGTAGGGATTATATTTCTAAAATCGCATCCTTCGTACGAAGGACATCGTTGTTAGCATACGTCAATTGGCCTCTCGATGGCCATGCGATTCAGTGACTATCTTGAACGGTCACCCCGTGCTTACATATACGTATCCCCTAGTCTGTAGGGATTCTATTTCTAAAAAATCACATCCCTCATACGGAGGACAATTTCATTAGAATAAATTCGATTGGCCTCTCGATGGCCATGACACTTGGTGACTGTCTTGAACGGTCATCAGCTGCTACTTTCCGCGTACTCCCTAATCTAAGGGATTTCTATTGGCGTGTCCTAACATCTATCTTGCAAGGATTTCACGAGGGTCTAATGTCGCTTCTAAGGCCATCCCTAGGATTATGCGTCACACGTTTGCATTGCATACACGGAGTTATAATACAAAGAGTCTCTCGCATACCCACGCATCCGCATTTTCATGCAGTCATACATTTGCATCTACATTTGCGTTTCTACCTTCGCCCGCATCTACACTTACCGTGCCAACCAATTTCCCGAGACCCGCAAAGAAGACAATCAAAGGATCCTAAACTACGGAGAAAGGAGGATTAATTAATGGGAATGAGCTTGGTCTCACAAAAGAAAAAAAAAGATTGCCTTTCATCATGCCAGCCGCATGTCCATGCCTTTCCGTAACGGGTTTGTAAATACAATAAAGGTTGTCATCGAGCAAGGATTAGTTCAACAAAGAAGTTCCATCATAGATACACTCAAGATGTATCTAGTCATAAAGGGGTTCATCTTAGAACATATCAAACTCACAAGGACGCTCTATGATAACCTGGGGGCAAGGGTTTGTCCAACTGGGGTAAAATCCTGAACAAAGATGCATAACTACGATGGAGGGAAGGCGACCTGTGTTAACTCCACACCAAGGGGAAAAAGGGTCATAGGCGTTCTCTCTATCAATCTACAAACTCTGGGGGTTTCGAACGGTGTGATACTATCCTCAAACAAAAAAGCAAAAGAGGTTTAGTCAAAGGAAACTCATGAAGTTCCGATACGACGAAAACCCACCGCTAACATATTATTCCCGACAGGTTTGACGTGCCCAAGGAAAATTCGAGGTTGCCCTTACTTCTACAAGTCTAAAGAGCTAAGGAGTAAAACAAGATCAATGGATCTACAAAGGAGATTGTCCCTAGGATCAATAGGTGTTTATCATGTCAGAATTTTAACCCCTATGATCGCTAAGTGTTTCTCAGGATAAAAGTTGTACCTTCGGATTAGCAATTCTAATGGGATGACCATACAGGTTTTGGAATCAATCCATTCTTTTCATTCGCGCACTTTTATTTTCAATATAAGATTTAGGATTATTAACAAACTTAAGGGAGAATGACGAATACAAATAACTAAGTCCAGCTAGACATATGCTTTCAAGGTAAGACCGAACCGACGATGTACAGGCATTGTTTCAATTCCCAAACAGTGGAGATATAAGGATGTTAATCCCTCGTCACCCCCTCGAGCCAGGAGTTGGAGTTTGTTTCTACTTTTCAAATAAACCTTGAGTTCAACCAGGGGCAGGGTAGATTTCGGTTAATTCAATGATGTATTTTGGTTGTCAAGAGAATCCGTTAACCCAAGCAAAGGTTCAAGCACAAGGATCAAGCAAAGCAAAAGTTCAAGTAAATCTTTTTCCTCGCGTTCATCCAAGATTGAGGAAGTAACAGAGATAACATTCACAACATCTTCTTCCTCAACACATCATTCAAGGTCAAGGACATATCCAAATCAAAGTCAACATGGCAGTCACAATATTCCAAATCCAAGGATCAAAAGGAGTATTCAAAAGAAAAAGGAGAAAAGCGCCCGCTAAGTCGAAATGGAAAATTCCATGAAAGAAAACAAAAATGACTTAGGCAAAAATTAGGGCATCCCGATGGATCAAACTCAAAGGAATTGGTTCATGCCAAAATAAGGGATAAAAACAAAGGTGAAATACAAAGGATAAACTTATGACTGCTAAATCATCAATGCTTGGATCTCTACAACATTTTTCATCGGTGCTTGGATCTCTACTAAGGCTTCTGCTCAACATCAGAACTGAAACGATTCCCTTACATACAAATCGCACTCATTGGATTAGGCGAATTTTTAGGATTTGGAGAACATCAAGGAGAAAGGGGTGGGTTAAATAAATTTTGAGCCTTATATCCATTGTTTCTTATAACTGTGAACCAGGACAAGTTACAACATTTAAAAGTCCTAATTGAGGCAAGGTTAACTGCGAAAGCATATTAAGCAGGATTTTGTTATACTGACTCCTAAAGTTTGTTAAAACTATTCCAAACCATTGAGCTTCTTCAAGCATTCATTTATAATCATCCAGTCCTAATTCATAACGGACTTCGATTTCAAAACTTGCATACGCATCGCACTGGAGTTACTTCTCAGAGGGTACAACGTCATCTACAAACAAACACTTAGCACTCAAGGAGATCTCGAATTTGGTTTAACCAAAAGCGATCATTTCTGATAAAGACTCTGGAGTAGGGGGAACCACGTCCAGATGGTTCTCCTAAACAGGGGCAAAATCTCAAGGATTACATGGGCATACGATCAAACATCCTATTTACTAGGGGCATTCATCCTAAGGTTCAATCGACTTAGGTCACATCTCGAAGCAACAATCAGGGGCATGTCAAACATGGGAAGAATTCAAATTCAAAAGGATAGAACACTATGGATAACCTTCCGTATCTTGGAGATCAAGGGCACTCTCCTTCAATCTAAACGTCAAAGCATATGACAAGGTTATTTCTCAGAGCACTTCCTTCATGACGTGGGAATCATAGGCATCTTTCCCACTAAACATTGGGGTATTGGATATCAAATCCATAAGATGAACAACTCGAGAGGTTAAGGGTGTGAAGAATCTCCAAAGGTTAAAGGTGTGGAGAACCTCAAAAAGGTTAAAGGTGCGAATTGCAGAAGGTGAAAGACATGGAGGACTTCGAAAATTCAAAGGCGTGGAGTAATTCAAAGAGTCGAATCGAGGCAAGGCGCACAAAATAAGGAAAAGACGCCCTCACACTTTACAACCTCGGACAAATCTTTCTCCTAACTACGATCTTCAAAGTTCAAAAGTAGGTATTAGGAAATCGCGCTAGCATCCAACAAACCTACAACTTTAACAAGCTATATACGCTTTTGGTTACCGACAACCTAGCATTGGAGCATCATGCAAATATACATAAGTCATGCATTACATACATTGGTTAATAGATTACAACATCCAAGTCATTATTCTGGTACTAAACCATACTATCCACCTGCTTCCCGGTAACCTTACCGATGATAGTAACCTTACTGTTGGTTTATTTCCAATCACCTGATTGATGCTTCCGGTAACCTTACCGATGACAGTAACCTTACTGTTGGTTTATTTCCAATCACCTGATTGATGCTTCCGGTAACCTTACCGATGACAGTAACCTTACTGTTGGTTTATTTCCAATCACCTGATTCATGCTTCTGGTAACCTTACCGATGCCAGTAACCTTACTGAGATATTCTTCCCAATCGCCTAATTGATGCTTTTTGGTAACCTTACCGATGCCAGTAACCTTACTAATGATAGCAACCTTACAGAGATATTCACCCGATCACCTAATTGATGTATCCCTGTAACCTTACCGATGATAGCAACCTTGTTGTTCATTTAACTCATAAACAAACACGCATGTGCATAAGCATTATCCATATTACCAAGCCGACATAAGCATTGCTGTGGTGTAGGTGCAAATATGGTTCAAACAGGTTCAATGAGGAGATAAAATCTTGGGATTGACATCAGCATCAGCATACATACATACATACGCATTAGCATATGCATATCATCTAGTGCATTCACATACTACAAAAGTCTTCCGAGCCTCGAGTCGTGAGTTTCCAACCCTCGTATTGTGATAGGTGTATTTTCTGACCCCGAGTCGTGAGTTTCCAACCCTCGTGTTGTGCTAGGTGTATTTTCCGACCCACGTGTCGTGAGTTTCCAACCCTCGTGTTGTGATAGGTGTGTTTTCCGACCCTCGAGTCGTGAGTTTCCAACCCTCGTGTTGTGATAGGAGTGTTTTCCGACCCTCAAGTTGTGAGTTTCCAACCCTCGTGCTGTGATAGGTGTATTTTCCGACCCACGTGTCGTGAGTTTCCAACCCTCGTGTTTTGCTAGGTGTATTTTCCGACCCACGTGTCGTGAGTTTCCAACTCTCGTGTTGTGATAGGTGTGTTTTCCGACCCTCGAGTCGTGAGTTTCCAACCCTCGTGTTGTGATAGGTGTGTTTTCTGACCCTCGAGTTGTGAGTTTCCAACCCTCGTGTTGTGATAGGTGTATTTTCCGACCCACGTGTCGTGAGTTTCCAACCCTCGTGTTATGACAGGTGTGTTTTCCGACCCTCGAGTCGTGATTATTTGGCATGCTACTTTCTCCGACCCTCGAGTCGTGAGTCTCCAAACAAGTGAATCTTTTCCATGCAGGTAAGTTAGCTAGAACTATAACAAATGATTTCTCTTATGCAGGCAAGCTTGTCCGAACCAGGGCAAGTAATCCTAATGGCGCAGGTGAAATTTGTTCGAACCAGGGCAAATGATCCAAATGGTGTAGGTGAAATTTGTCCGAACCAGGGCAAATGATCCAAATGGTGTAGGTGAAATTTGTCCGAACCAGGGCAAATGATCCAAATGGTGTAGGTGAAATTTGTCCGAACTAAGGCAAATGATCCAAATGGTGCAGGTGAAATTTGTCCGAACCAGGGCAAACGATCCAAATGGTGTAGGTGAAATCTGTCCGAACCAGGGCAAATGATCCAAATGGTGTAGGTGAAATCTGTCCGAACCAGGGCAAATGATCCAAATGGTGTAGGTGAAATTTGTCCGAACAAGGGCAGATGATCCAAATGGTGCAGGTGAGCTTGTCAGAACTATGACAAGTAATCCTATTGGTGCAGGTGAACTTGCTAGAGCTATAGCAAGTGATCCTTTTGGGGTTCACAAACTACGGAAACTTACTAGAACTATAGTAAGTGGGGTTCACAAACTACGGAAACTTACTAGAACTATAGTAAGTGGGGTTCACAAACTACGGAAACCTACTAGAACTATAGTAAGTGGGCTTCACAAACTGCGAGTCATCGCTATTGATTGTTACGTTTACCGATCACGTTGGTCCCTCGGCAGTGATCAAAGGGTTTTACAAAGGGTTCTTCAATGGGGTTTATCACGTTAGTCCCTCGGCAGTGATCTACTTCGAAAAAACAAAGGGGTTTTACAAAGGGTTTCTTCAATGGGGTTTATCACGTTATTCCCTCGGCAGTGATCTTCTCCAAAACATCATCAATAACAAACAAAGGTTTTATTTCTCTTTTTCAAAGTTACTAACATACTTCAACTAACATAACTAACATTCATGCATCATTCAATTAACATACCTCATTCATACATAATGCATATACATACATCACTCTCATTTATTTTGAGAAGCTCACTGCACCATACATCACATGCATCATAACATTGCATAAAAATAAGGTCGCCTTTTCAGGCCATGTTATAATCAAATCACCTGGTTCCTTCCAAAAAGCATTTGCTTCACATTCTGAAAAGACGGTATTTCCCTTGGGTGGCATCTGTAAGCCCATCTCCCACATAACTTCTTCCCAACAAATGCAAAATTCAGGGCATTCTCAGTGTTCAATCATCTTCTACCTTTAGATCACGATAGGCAGACGTGTCTATCCGACTCTTTAGGTTTATAAAGATTGAACAGGGGCAGCTGTCATACCCCAAAATTTGCCGGATCAAATCTACGTCTATCAGTTCATCAAGAGTATTAAATTAAGGGCCATGGGGTTTAACATTTCGATTGTTAAACCCACTCTCTTATAAAAAAAATCCTGAATTAAAATGGGGTTAAAATTAGAAGGTACCTAGGCCCATTCATTTGACATATCTATCTTATTTTTTTCGGGGTTTTTAGTCATTATAATATTTACTCATTTTTATTCAACTTACCATTTACTTTTTTTTATCATTAATATTAGAATTATTATTTTTGTAATTTTACTAACTATTATTATTAATTTTGATAGTATTATTAGGATTATTAATATTAGGAGTATTATTGATTATTTGTTATCATGAATAACTATTAGTATTTAGCATTATAATTTTTTATTATTAATGGTAATATTAATAGGGTATTATTAGATAGCATTAGGATTAGTAGTATTATTAATTTTAATAGGATTATCAAAGCTTAGATTTCAATTATTGTTATTTATCCTTTTATTCTATAATTATTTGATTAAAATATTAAGTAAAAATACAAAAATCATGAAAACAAAAAAAAAGAGAGCTTTGTTGTTAAAAAAAATCCAAAGGGGCAAAAGAAACGTGAAAGAAGGTTAAGGGACCAAGAATGGCAAGTTTGGAATCCATGACCAAATCAAATCTTGTTTCTTCAATTACAAAAGATTCTGATTGAGCTCTCATAACCTAATTGAATCATATATAATTCAACAAGAATTGCAGACAGAGGGGGAGGAAGTTTCGCTGGCCTCCAAGAATGAAACCGAGTTCGTGAAAATTCAAGAGAAGGACGAATCTGTTTTCTGAGTTATAGCCTGATTCAAGTCAAATAAATGATGCCAATCGCTTCCTTGACGATCACTGAGCAAAACTGAATCATCAGCATCGAACTAAACGCTTGCATACGTATCTAGACGCTCACGGTTTGAGCTTAAGAGTTTTTGGTTCGAGTTCCATCGTGGAGGCATCATAAATCGAGTTTGGATGCAGATTTGTGTTTATAAGTATGTTTACGACCTCCCTGTGCCATTTGATTGAAGTTTGATTGCAGGTTTCGTGAATCACCATTGCTTGGGCGGTAAAGCTTCGAATTGGGGTTTTGCAAAATGTGTGAAATTAGGAGAAACTAATGCTATGGACATGCTCATGGGTTTGGTTATGGTTAATTTGAGACATCGTTTTGGATTTATTGCTGATAATTTGCAGGTATTGGGGTGAAGGTTTAATTCCACAAGTAAAAATTGTAGCCTAAAGCCACTGTGTTATTCTTAAACCACGAAGAAGAAGAACAAATCGCGCGTCTGTTTCTTTTTTTAAAAATTTTAATTCGCATTGTTTTTTCATATATTTATGTTTGGGGTCCTTACTTTAACATGAAAACGTTCCAGCGCGCATGTCAATTGAAAGTGATCATTGACTAAAGGGGAAGGGGTTCGATCCCAGCTCCCCTCGTTTCCCTGTGATTTTTTTTAACAACACCGCTTGCAGATCCTATGCTGTGGGCTAAGACGTGTGTACCATGTTCCGTCACATATCGACCATCAGATCAAGCCACCACAATATTCAACGTCTAAGAAACGCAGGTGCATCATGGGACTTTAAGGGAGCACCATACAAGATTAAGGCCAGGTTTTTTTATTGTTTTTTTATTTTATTATTTAGTTGTTTAATAATATAATTAAATCAATGTATTTTTAAATATAATTTGATTGTTAAATTAATAGGATAATAAAATTAGGGTTAGGGCTATATTAGGTTTTAGGATTTATTTTCCGATTATTTCGATTATGTCGATTTAATTTTATTTAATCATTGTTAATTAAAAATCACAATAAAAACCCTATAAAGGTTATAGGCATTAGGGTTTGCCCAGTCCCACTACCATTTGGCGAAAACATTAACATTAATTCTCTCCTCGACCCGACTAAATCTATTAGTCGCAATGACGAGAGATAAAATAATAAAACCTATAATTTAATTACAAGATTAAAATACATTTCATTCGCTGTCCGCGACGATCAAATCTATTGGTCAGAGTAACCAGCGATACACAATTCAATCCGTTAACTATAATGATCAAACCTATTGATCATCGCAACTAACGGTGACATATTAAATCAGGGTTGTACGCCCAAATCTTAAAACACTTCAAATCATACTACGGATTTTCATCCTTTTCGAAAAGGCAACTCAAAATGCCTTACAAACTCAAAACTACGATAGGCCATTCAAAAAGCCTTCCAACCATATCAATTCAAATTCTAAGGCGTACAACCCTGTGCCCGAACTACGTTGACTCTGATTCTCCCTAAGGATATACGTAGGCACTTGAATAACCAAGGCGAGTCCCCTTCCCTAAAACCTCAATTCTTTCAAATCTTATTTTTCGCCCGTCTCATTTCATTAGCTATTAACCTCTATAATTTTGCCATAAACCTTCATCTTAGATCAAACCTTAGGAAAGGGTTGAGGGTGCCTAACACCTTCCCTCGACCTGATTATAATAATCTTACCCTGATCTCTAAACTGCGTAGGGTTTTCTATTCGCCCTTCAGAATAGGTGGCGACTCTAAAACTTTAATTTTTAGGGCAGGTTGCTACACGCGCGTCCAAAGTCTCTCTTGCCCAAGGTATGAGGTTCGAACCCCCCCCAGACCTTTTGTTTTGTTCATTTTATTTTTAACTCATTTATGCATTGGTTTTCAAATATAATGAGCTGGAGGTGTTTGTCTAACAAGCCACGCGCGTGGTCCAGATGGTAAGTGTTTTGAGCGGTGACCTAGAGGGCGTGAGTTCAAGCCCTTTAGGAGACAAAACCTTATTTTTTATCACTTTTCCCATTCAATTTCTTCACAACTTCAACTAATTAATTCACCTATCAAATTAAATCATTTTCACTAGATTTTTCACACAGTTCTCATTTAATATATCTATTTTGAGAATATCTAAAAAAAATCACAAAAAATATATTATTGTAATACATTTTTATTAGGTTTAAAATCATATGTTTTAAGTATGTTTTAATACTTTAAAATATAGTTTTCTCTTGATTTCCAAAACCTAATCTCTTGTAAATATTTTTTGTGATAAAACCCTAAATCATTTAGGTCTTAATTAGGTATAGATTTTGTCTTTACCCTAATTAAGTTGACTTTTGTCAACATTTCAAACTGTTTTCAAACTCTAATTAAATAGACGATCAAGGTTTTCAGACAAGAAAACTCTGTATCATTTCAAATCATCTTCAACTGTTTTTCATAAACAGTAAATCATTTTCAGTAGGCCTCTAATAGAGTGTAAGACCCAACACACTTTTCTTTTCATAGTTTGTTTTTCAAAACTGTATTTATTTACAAAATCTTCTCATCTGTTTTCAAAACATTCTTCTGGTATTTGAAGGGCATTATTCCCGGTGAAACTCTTCAAATACCTATGTGACCTAGTGTCCATCTTCACTTCTTCTGTTTTCAAAACAAAAACATTCAACTGTTCACAAATAAACATTCAACTATTATCAATAAATAACCAAGCTACTGTCATACCCTAATTTTGACCCCCCTGAGATATCACACCTCCTGGCATTTCATCAAATTCAAGACAGGTACTCAGAGCAGTCACTTGTCCATCTAGTACTCAATCGAGGGTGCTCAAGGACAAGAGAGTTCAGGCAAAGGACCAATCAGGCCCATTTTTCAAAAGGTCATAAAAACTTTGAAAATTTTCTAAGTGTTTTTAACCTAGTTTTCTTCCAACTTCAGGCCTATTTTTCACAAATTTCCCAAATGATTTTGAAGAAACTCCAAACTAATGAATTGAAGTACATGTTAAGGGCTTTCCAAATTGTGCTCAACCTTCTCTAAATTCATTTTGAGCTAGGAGATATGCTTGTTCAAAGTTGGCCTCATGAAGAGAAATTATAGGTCATGTACAATTTGAAACTTTGCAAATTTGTGCAAATACTTCTACCAATTGATGCTACACGATCCATAACACATAAGTAAAGATGCCATGCATTAATTTTCATCATTGCATAAGGATTGAAGAATATTCCCAAAAACAAAGGCATGTGATTATGTAATGATTACATTTGGGAATTTATGGCAAATGGATGAATCACCAAAGGAATCTTCTCCCAACCAATTGAAACTCTCCTCTGCATCAGAATTGTCCCCTAAGATCAGAAGAGATTAATGGATAGGGATCTAGCTCGAAAATGCAATGATCACATTTGCAAGATTCCTTGAATTTCTTCATGGCCAAGAAACCAAGATGACTTCACTAAGCAAGCTCACTCCTCTGCAATTACATTGAACTCTTTGCCTATAAATACAAGTGCATACCTCAGTATTCAACACACCAAAGCAACTCTAATTATTGCTTTCTCCTTCTCTCCCTCATGCTTATGGTTTTCAAAAGTTCTTTGGCAAGAAGAATCGAATTCTTCAAACCAAAGCTCTTCTTTTGAAAGTAAGCCTTCTAACATCTCAAGGAGGTTCATTAGAGGTGATCCAAGCACCTGGATCACTTCTATAAATGCAAGAACACCATCTTCACATTCACTTTGGAGCAAAGTCAGTTGGAGGCCTGTAGATCAATTCAGGGGGTGTTAAACAAATTCAAGCATTCATACACGTTCCTAAGGGTGTAGGGAAGCTATCCAGATGGTCGCAGCTCATCTGTAAGTGCAAAATCATCATCTTCAATTCCTACTTGAAGCTCAAGCAAGAGGGGTCGAGTAGATCAATTCAGAGGTTTTCAAAGCAATCTAAGTGCCCAGATAGCATTAACAAGGTCCCAGGAAGTTTTTGCAATTATTCATTCAAAGCCACAAGCTTTCCATCATCATCACGATCTTCAGTTTTAGAGGTAAGTTTTTGAACTCCACCTGTTTAATTTGTGCACTCTTTTTGTTAAAACTCGATACCATTTCATTCAACATCATCAGAGGATTAAAAACCCTCTATCATCATTTGTTTATCTTTCAGTATAGTCATTTAATTTAATTTTCAAGTTTTAGGGTTCTTCACATATTATAAGTAATTCAGTAGCTATAGCCAATTATAGTTTGTGATAGTTATATATTTGAGTTCGTGAGAAAAAAATGGAATAAGTTTGATGTTTACATCATCTGATTTGGTTGAGAAATGAGAGAGTTGGAATTTTGAATTGAGGGAAGCTAGAGGTTGAAGACGAATATGGTGGTTGGCGCGCCATTTTCAAACATTCCTGGTCAAGTTTAAAATATATTTAATACAAGGTATTCATATAAGGAATACATCGTTATAGCCCAGTTGTAAAGAGAGTTTGTATGTTGCGCGTGCCCAAGGTCTGGGGTTCGAATCCCCCTCGCCCCAGACCTTTTGATCCTTTTATTTTTCAAAGGTTTTAACTCGTTTTAAAACAAAATTAACTGAACATGCTTCATAATCACCAACTGGCGTTTGGCCCAGTGGTGTTATTTCGAGTATGTGACCTTAAGGGCGTGGGTTCAAACCCTCCAAGGACCAAACTTTTTTTTAACACCTATTTTCTTTCATTTTCTTCACAAACTTCACACAATTAATTCATTTATCAAATTAAATCATTTTCACTTCATTTTTCACACACTTATCATTTAATATATCTATTTTATGAATAATCAAAAAATCACAAAAATATTATTTATTTCATGTGTTTTTATTAAGTTTAAAATGGTGTATTTTAAGCATTTTTAAATACTTTAAATATATATTTTTATTTGTTTTTTTTACCTAACTATTTTGAGAATAATTTTATTGTAAAACCCTAATCATTTAGGTCTTAATTAGGTATAGATTTTGTTTTTACCTTAATTAAGTTGACTTTTGTCAATTTTCAAAACTGTTTTCAATCTCCGATTAAACAGACGATCAAGATTTTCAGACAACAAAACTGTATCATTTCAAATCATTATCCAACTGTTTTCATAAACAGTAAATCATTTTCAATGGGCCTCTAATAGAGTGTAAGACCCAACACCTTTTTCTTTTCTTAGTTTGTTTTCAAAAACTGTATTTACAAAATCTTCTCATTTGTTTTCAAAACATTCTTCTAGTATTTGTAGGGCATTATTCCCGGTGAAACTCTTCAGATACCTATGTGACCTAATGTCCATCTTCACTTCTTCTGTTTTCAAAAACCTTTAACTGTTTATAATAAATATTCAACTGTTGCAATAAATAACCAAGCTACTGGTAAGGCTTTGTACAGACATCTTCAAAGGCCTCCACTCTATCTAGGTTAGGCTTTATAGCTTTCAATTTAAAAGCTTTCATTTAAATTACTGTCAAATATAAACTGTATATATATATTGGGCTTTGATAAATTCCCCAATAAGTCCTTCACCATCAAGTAGCCACAACCTTGGGCTTTGTACAAGGCATATAAACCACATTTCCTGTGTCAAAAGATTCCTGACCTTTAGGATCTTTTCCACATAGAGTCATCCATATTCAGTTTTCCTTAACAGTCAGCCACAACCTTGGGCTTTATACAAGGCAGAAAACAATGTCTTCCCTAGCAAGAGTCATCCACAACCTTGGGCTTCATACAAGGCAGAAAATAACATATTCCTCAATTAAGAGTCAGCCACAACCTTGGGCTTTGTACCAGGCACACAAAATAGAGTCTCCCTAGGTAGAGTCAGCCACAATTATGGGCTTTGTAAAAAACACAAAAACCTTTTAGTTTAAGTTAATCCTTAGTGTAGTCATCTCCCATAGTCAATAAAATCAATCAAAAAGCCTCAAGTTTGGGCCTCATAGAAGCCAACTAAAGTCAAATCTTTTATACAGTAAATAGATATAGCTTATCTATATAGAGAGATATTTCTCCTATTTCACCACATTCAAACAAACAAACATTTACATTTTAATTTTAATCAGTCTCCCATTTAGGATTTTGAAAGACATGCTCTGGCTAGTTAACCTAGGCATGTGTAACTTTCCCAAATTAGGTTGAGCATCTTTCTTTCATTCAAGAGGAAGTTGACTGGTATACTTGCACATACACAAGTAAGGTCCCTCTCTTAAATGAAATGAATTCAGCTTTTCTGTCACTTTAAATGTTTATGGTGGAATAGTAGAAATACCTCTCTGTAAAGATGATTTCATGTCTCTTTACTGTAAACAGAGATTTAATTCAAGCTTCAACCTTGAGCTTCAAGCAAGGCACCCAAAAATAATTATTTCCCCTAATTAGTTCTCCGAACTACAAAAAGCTTTGACATCCATTAGGGATATCTAGGCATGAGGTTCACAAGGAATCTCAGCAAGCTAATCAAAAACCAAAAATAGTCAGTTTGTCTGTCTTTCATTTAATTCAATTTTCCCTCCTAATACAAAGGAGAAACTTTCCCAATCAATTAGCAACAAACACAAACACACAGACACAGAGAAGGTTCCCGTAGAGTACTATGGATATATAGGGTGCTTAAAACCTTCCCTATGTATAACCGACCTCCCAGACTCCAGAATTTCTAGTCTAGGTGAATCCCCACACTTAGCAAACTCCTAGGGTTTATTTGAGATCTTTTTCCCCTTCCTCTTTCGTAGGATAATTAAAAAGTTCGTGTGCTATCGTAGGAAGAACTGAAACAAAATTCATCTCGCCACGGGCGCATTCTCCTTCCAAATTTCGCGTGAAGGGTCTAGCGTGCCGTCCTCCCAAGTGAAACGGGGAGGTAAAAAAATGACACCACAGAAAAATGGCGACTCTGATGGGGAAAGTAATAACCTTGGTTTTTCATCCAAACCAATGGTTGACATGTGCTGGTCCAGCCCCCAATGAGGAATTAGGGATGCCTAATTCCCCCTCAAACAAGAGAGGTCCTGCCTAACCTCTGTGTCATTTCATGTGTTTGCTGCATTTATACTTGTTTATTTTTATATGTTCTGTATCGGGAAAGGGCTTGATTCCCCCTTGTGGTGAGAAATCCTATTCCCGGATTTGAGTGCAACATAAGATAGGATGGAGGATGTCTTCTCGGTGAAGACCCTCTAATCTTGGTTCCCAAATCTACTCTTGGGATTTGCCTGGATGGTTGTGATTAACTGCGCTAATGCATTCCGAGACTGATTTGTACCAGGAGGACCTAGAAACACATTAACCCCACTTAAAGCCTTTTTTTTAGGACGTAGAGCGGTGATTACGAAAGTAATTGTCACGCAGATACTACACTCAGAGAAAACTCTCTTACAGATACCAATCAACGTATCTTTAAGATTGAGCAAAAGCTCTGAGAACCCTTAGAACCCGTTCTACAAGTACAAAAATCCTTATCCTTAGTTTACCCTGGGGCGAGGTTTGCGTTGTGACTCCATGACCACTATACCCTTCTAAACCATGTTTGTTTAAAAACTCTTGTGTGTGCATTCATGCATTCATGCATTTATCATAATAATAAAAACAAAAGAGTCTTTTTCGACTCGTTTTTCAAGGAAACTAAATAACGAACGTTTTGAACTTCATAGAAAGAGAGAAACGGAGAAAGGACTTAAGGATCTATACCATGGATTACGGAAGGAAGAGAGCTAGGAAATACACCTTCAAAATTCCTAAGGTCGAGGAATTGGAAAAGCTCGAAAAGCTGGTGGTCAACCCCCAGGCTTTCAAGGAGAAGTATGAAAAACTTCTGCCTCTTCTCAATACCAACATTGTGGATGGGATACTTCCCACTTTGGTACAGTTTTACGATCCAACGTATCACTGCTTCACCTTTCCAGATTATCAACTCATGCCTACATTGGAGGAGTACTCTCGTCTGGTTGGAATACCTGTGTACGCGCAAGATCCGTACTCCGGTTTGGAAAAGAATCCTGACGATATTATCATTGCAGCAACTACTCCCTTAAACGTAGTTGACGTCAGAACTCATATGGTGAGTAAAGGAGGAATTCAAGGATTTCCCTCCAAATTCCTTTTGGATCAAGTTCGGTACTTCGTCAGCATCCAAGATATGAGCGCATTTGAGGAAATCTTTGCTTTGCTTATCTACGGATTGTTTTTGTTTCCTAACATTGACAACTTCGTCGACATCAACGCAATTAAGATCTTCTTAATTGGAAATCCAGTTCCAACCTTGTGTTTAAAGTATGTTGGGTAAATATTTTCTAATATATCGTATCCACAGAGACTGAGTAATATTGTTGCCGTTGTATAGTCGGATTATAATGAGTTAGCGAAAAGTAGTGGTTTTGATTGTTTGTTCTCAAATTGCATATAACAGAATAATAATTGACTGATAAAAAGCTTAAAGACGAATAACAATGGTGAATGAATATGTTGAGTTCTAGGGTTCATCAACCTATTCACATACAATAATCAATTAATCCACGAGTGAACATTATTTAAGTTATTATCTCCATTCATCCTCAAAACTGATATTATGTCTAATGATCAATCTAGAACCACCTCTACCGGTATGATATTCGATCTCTCAGAATAACTATAAAGATAAAGGGAATTAACCACGATGATTTATGAAAACTTCTTCAAAATCTCATCTCTGAGTATTAATCAACAAGTTAATGTAATAACCTAGGGCAAAAGTATAAACCCTATCTCTCGATTGATAGTTCAACAATGATATAGAATAAAATCAAGGTTTTTCATTAATAATAAAGCTTAAACAATTGTTCACAAGAATTAATCAAAGTAATTGCATCTTCATAGGTTAACAACTACCTTAAACTCAACACAATGGGGTTTAGCTCTCCATAGCCATGAAGAACACACAAGATTTCATGGAAGGATTCATCTTCATCAAGGGAATGTCTTCAATTGATGTTGAATTCTCCGTTAGAAATTGCTTTATGCTCTGGAATAGGATTGCTCTCTCAAAGTCGTTCACCAAAGACTCCCTTCTTATGAGGATTAGGGCTTCTATTTATAACAATTTATCCTTATAACGCAACCATCGCGCCTCGGCACGTATTGGCGCGGCGCGAACCCAAGTCAGAAGGGATGGCGCGTCTCGCTCCTTATTGGCGTGGCTTGGCCTTTGTTTCACCTTCCTTCTTTGTGATTCTTCCTCTCTAGAAGCTCTACACCTGCGTGTTTCTTCGTCTTTACTTCTAAACTTCAATATCTGCACAAATAACACCCAAAGTAACGCAAGTTGTTAACAATTAGCATCGAACCTCTAAAGTTCAATTCTAACTATAAAATCCTTAAAAAGCACGTGATATGTTAACTTCCAGCTCAAAAGGTAGTTAATTTGACAAATGAAAACACTACTAATTCACTCCTAACACCTTGCCTGCGGATGCTTACCATTCTGTGCATTCAAGAAACCTGCAGCGAGGAGGATTGATCACATGCTGCATACCGTTGTTATACGAATGGTTCGTCTCGCACCTGCCAAAGTCTAGCACTTTCTGGAACATGAGGGATGGCCTTCACTGGTCACAAAAAATCATGTCCCTCACTCATTCGGACATTGATTGGTTTAGTCCTAACAACGACAAAACCAAGATCATCTTCAGTTGTGGAATTTATCCCAACGTACCCCTTATTGGAACTAAGGGAGGAATCAATTATAATCCAGCTTTAGCCCGTCGTCAATACGGCTATCCCATGAAAAATATACCAAGTAGTATTCAATTGGAGGGTCTGTTCTTCAAGAACATCGACAATCACAGTAACATGCTAAAGAAGGAAATTGTCCAAGCCTGGCGTCTTGTTCACACAAAAGGGAGAAGATTTTTAGGAAAACATCTTTGCATCTCCCTAGATCCTTACCTTTAATGGGTACGCGTCAGGGCATTCAAGCTCAGGATGCCATATCAGTGTCAAGAACCTATTCCCCTAAGGTAACCAATTTTCCTTTTCTCCACCGATGTTGAGAAACTACAAGCGGCATTAACCAAGGTGTGTGAAGAAAGGAATGCTTGGAGAAACAAGTATCGAATCGTCAACACGGAAAATGTTGAGATTCAAAACGTCTTAAGAAGGAAGGATGAGTTACTAGAATTACTCGATCGACAAGTGACACAATCGTCACTTTCTCATCATATCCCTCCTGCTTCCTGGATCATCGATCAGCTCACGTCAGAGAACGCTCAACTCAAGAAACAGAATAAGATGTTAGAACGTGAAGTCGGCTCTTCATCAAAGTTTTAGAGTCCTTTCTCTCTGTTTCTCTGTATTTCCCTTTTCAAAGTGTGTAAAAAACGGAGTTTTCTCTTAATTAGTAAAAAGTTTGATGTTTCATAACGTAATTATGGTGTTTCCTTGAAAAATATTAACTTAATTGTACATCCTGCATCGCTTTAGTCGTACGCACTGACACGAGAATTGTCGCAGAACTAATCGTCACTTTCCTTTCTCCAGAAAGAGAGGAGGAGAAGGAGATGAAGCAAGACATTCAAGCTGTCTCATTCATACAACATTCGTTCAGGTCGCAAGAAAAGAATGGACGACTTAGAGCAAGAGAATGGAGAACTCAGAGAAGAGGTTACTACTCTCAAAGAAGTTGTTGACAAGCTCAACAGTATGGTAGAAGCCCTGGTGGTTGCACAAAGATAACATCCACCAGAAGAGCCACAAAGGATTGTGGTTTCCGAGATTGTTTCTACTCCAATTCCTCAGTATACCATGCCGCCCAACCGACCTTGGGGCATACCGTATAACTTCATTCCAGACGGGTACATACCCCCAGTTTCTGAAGTTCCAAGAGTCACAACGGATATGCATCCACCAGAGGGTTACAGACCTCTGGAAATAGAAGTTCCAAGAGCAACAGCTACGGGATATGCGCAACAAAACGCTGAGATACCAAGATCCGCTGTCATGGCTTCTCCACAGCCGATTCTGCATACTTTTCCTCCGCCTGGCGGACAAGTGTATCATCACGCTCCCAGTGAGGACGCTGGTGTGTATGAAAGATTGGACGAGTTCCAGGAACAGTTTCTGCAAATGTAGAAGGAACTCAAGACTCTCCGAGGACAAGATCTATTTGGAAAGAATGCCGCAGACCTCTGTCTGGTTCCAAATGTTAAGATTCCTCACAAATTCAAAGTACCAGGTTTCGAGAAGTACAAAGGGAATACATGCCCACAAAGTCACCTCGTGATGTATGCTCAAAGGATGTCAACTTAGACTGATAATCAACAATTGCTCATCCATTATTTTCAAGACAGCCTGACCGGTGCTGCACTTAAATGGTACATGAACTTGGACAGTTCAGAGATTCGTACTTTTCGAGACCTCGGGGAGGCTTTCGTTAAACAGTATATGTACAATCTGGATATGGCTCAAGACAGAGATCAACTTCGGGCCATGACTCAAAAGGATAGAGAAAGCTTCTAGGAATACGGTCAGAGATGGCGTGAAGTTGCTGCTCAAATTTGTCCTCCACTTGAAGAGAAAGAAATGACAAAAATCTATCTCAAGACTTTGAGTCCATTTTACTACGGACGAATGGTCGCAAGTGAACCTAGTGACTTTACCGAGATGGTAAACATGGGCGTACGTTTAGAAGAAGCAGTTCGAGAAGGACGCTTGAACAAAGAACCAGAATCTTCTATTGGTCCTAGGAAGTATGGAAGTTCTTTCTCGAAGAAAAAGGACCAAGATGTCAGCAATGTCTTGCACAAAGCAAAGAAGAAGTTTCCACCTCAAATTGCTACAATAACTCCGGTTGTTAACTCAGCGCCAACTTATCAACCTCAGGGTTCTCAACAACCATTTCAACAAAGGTCACAACAACCTCAGCAACAGGTTTGACCTCCAAATCACAACAATCGGGCACCAAGGTATTTCGCCTTTGACCCCGTACCAATACCGTATGCGGAGTTGTTTCCAACGCTACTGGCAAAAGGACTCATTTAGACAAGGAGTCCTCCAAGATACTAATCCTAACGTCCAAGCAAATCCTTTACCGCAGCACGAAGAAGCTTCAGTAAATCTGATAGATCAACACCCCAATGTCATTCAAATCTACGACATCCGTCAGATAGGGGAAAATCTCATCAAAATGCACGCTAGACAAGCTGGGTACGACCACGTACCACCTCACAACTACTTCACATGTGAAATTCGTCCAAAGAATAATCATGGATGTGCTGTAGTTCAAGCTGCATTACAAGAACAAATGGACTTAGGATGGATTCAACACATCCGAGTCAAAACTGAATACGACGTCAACATGGTTCAAGGATGTCCAGGAGAATACAAGATATACAAATTTGAAGATCTCGAAGGATCGGTAGTCATGTTCCATAAGACTTTAAATGGACTTGCCTACTTTGGAACAGATTTCCATCCTTACAGTAGATGCAGAATCTGTCGAAGAAATTCACGAGAATGTTTGCGCGTTCGCAACAACATTCAGAAACTAATGGATGACAATACCATTACAGTTCTTGCCAACAGAGAAGATGACGAAGTCTTTACCGTATCTCCTCAAATTAATCAAGTTGAACCAATGAAAGTTAAGTATGACAACAGGAAGACAGCAATTGCTCTGTTAGTCATCTACTTACCAGGTCCTGTACTGTATGAGTCCAACAAGGCTATACCATACAAGTATAACGCTACATTCATTAAAAATGGTAAGGAAATACCATTACCGTCTGTTGTCAACATTGATGATATAAGTCGAGTCACTAGAAGTGGACGAGTCTTCAACAGAACGACAGAAGATGTGGAAAAGCCTTTAGAAGAAGCACCACATAGGATAGACAATCATCCGACCAATGCTGTTCAAGTGAAAGAAAATGATGAGATCTTGAAACTAATCCAGAGGAGTGAATACAATATTGTAGACCAGCTACTACATACTTCGTCTAGGATATCCGTCCTTTCCCTGCTATTGAGTTTTGAAGCTCATAGGGAAGCTCTACAGAAAGTTTTGGAACAAGCTTTTGTAGAACCTGGTGTTACCGTGGGGCAATTCAACAACATCGTTGCCAACATCTCCGCAGGGACTAATTTGAGATTCTGTGATGAAGATCTTCCTGAGGAAGGAGTGGACCATAACTCGCCACTCAACATCTCAGTTAGCTGCATGGGTGATGTTCTCACAGGAGTCCTAATAGACAATGGATCCTCTCTCAACGTCATGCCCAAATCAACATTGTCAAGATTATCCTTCAAGGATTTCCCGCTAAGGGACAGTCACGTCATCGTCAAAGAGTTCGATGGATCGAGGAAGTCAGTTTTTGGAGAAGTAGATCTTCCCATAACTATTGGACCTCACACCTTCAAAATCACTTTCCAAGTTATGGATATCCAGGTAGCATACAGTTGTTTGTTAGGTCGCCCATGGATTCATGAAGCTAGGGCAATTACTTCAACACTTCATCAGAAATTGAAGTTCATACGAAATGACAAATTGGTAACCGTATGTGGAGAACGAGCTCTAATCGTCAGTAACCTGTCATCATTCTCCGACATAGAACCAAAAGAAGTCGCTGGAACTAAATTCCAAGCGCTTTCCTTGGATAAGAAAAAGGGTAAAGAGAAAGCAGCGTCTATTTCTTCTTACAAGTATGCAATCCAAGTTGTAAAGGATGGCACTACCAGTGGTTGGGGGCACATTCGGGTTCCTACCAACAATAAGAACAGAACAGGAGTTGGATTCTTTCCGACATCATCAAAGGCTATTCTAGGAATTGAGGTAGTTCTTCCAATTCAAGAAACTTTCCACAGTGGAGGTTCTCTTCAGCCTGTTCAACAAATGGTCAATACCATCGGTATGGAAAACACCGATGAAAGTTTTGAAGTGGAATGTATGTCCTACCTTCCTGAAACAGGATACATCTCCCTACCAGAGTCTGAATCACCTTGCTGTTATCCGACTAAAGGATCTAAAAGTAAGACTCGACCAAGCAGTGACGAAGTTACCAACAGTTTTACCACCAAAAGTCATGGTTCATCAGAAGAAGTTCCTCCTATCCCCGAAGAAACCTGGGATACATTAGGAGAACCGAGCGGAAAATTCGACTACATGGTGAAATACTCCGCTCCTGAAGGTTCCAAAATCTCTCTTGAAGACATTGTTCCGACTGGATGGAACATTGATTACGAGTACCTTACTCAACTAAAAGAGATATATAAGCCTTGTTATTCATCATCGCGTCTGGTAAATTCATCATTTAGGATTATATCCCCAAGTCACCCTCCGAGGCTACAGATTTAGAGTTCACATACCTAGTTGTCATACCCCGAAATTTTCCCATCACATTTTCATACTCAAGCTCATCCAAGTATCAACAGCTCAAGATCTAAGTAGATGCACACTCTCATAAACAAACAACCCACAACTAGGGTTTTTGTTTCTCTCCAAGAAAAATCAAGTTCTGACAATTCAAGTGGACCTCATAACCTCTAGTATGCCTCAAAGGATCCTCATGCCAAATTTCAAGCTCTGATTCAAAGGATTGATCACTCAATTGCTCAGAAAGTCAACGGTCGACTGATTTGACCTAAAAGTCAACTGTGGTCAAAGTACAGTCAAAACTCCTGATTTTTTGTCAACATCCTCATTTTGAAGTACCATTCACCATTTGATCAAGTATTGATCATGGTCCATCAAGGAAAGATCAGAAATCAACAAATTCAAAAGTTTCTAAATTAGGGTTTTCATAGGAGAAAGTCAACTGAACTTTGACCAGCCATAACTCCTACATGGAACATCATAAATTTCCCATCCAAAGCTTATTTTGAAGGAAATTGAATCCTCTACAACTTTGTCTCTAACGTGCCAAGTCTAAAAATGCTTCATTTGAGAGATATGGATCAAAAGATTATAGGTCCTTTTTTGAAAGTCAACCGAAAGCAGTTTTTTGTCAAAGCCCATATCATCAAGATAAAATCCTCAAATGGAAAAAAGCTTCAAATGTGGCTTATAGAGAACATCTTGAGGTTTCCGAAAAGTCCTAGAACTCTTCCATATCTTAAAAATTGAGGGAGATATGCCTTGTCAAAGTTGGGACATTTTAAGGAAAAAAATGTGAAACAAAAAGGCTTCAAAATGGATTTTCTTGCAAATGGGCCCAATATTTTTTTATTCAATCTTGATCCATAAGTCATCAAAGACATCCACTCCAACCCCCACGAATTATTGAGTTTTATTTGATTTTATATGGATTTTTTATTTTATTTAAAAGTGATATAATGCATATAAATCAAAGGAAAATCAAATATTTGATTAGAGATATTATAATGACCAATTTTAATCATCAATCAAACCATATAATGTGTCAAAATTCGTGCAAATTGGAAGTGGTGAGATTGAATCAAAATTTGGACAAAAATAGAAAGATTATGAATCAAATTTCAATCAAATTCTCACAACTTGAAAATCAAGATTCAAGTGGGTTCTCTTCATATTTGTTGACCTATTTCATTCATCTATAAGTACCTAATCGATCCAAAGGCAGAGAGAGGATTTTTCTGGGCATAAGAACCCTAATCGAGTTCTTGAAAATTCAAAGAAAAGTCAAACTCGGATTCGATCTTGCAAGATAATTTAAGAGGTTTTGGTGATTCATAAACGTTCTTGGAGTATCCCTGGAGCTCTGGCATTCATTCCGAGATTCTGAGGTGGCTGGAACACACTCGTATTCCTCACGGTTTGCAATTATCTTGTTTAATTCGGTTTCGTCAATTCACGCATTACAAATACTTGTTAGTTGCATATTTGTGTTCACATGGATGTGTAAAAGCTTTCTGGATAGTTGGTTTTGAGTTTTGATGCAGGGATTACAAAGCACCATTGTTAGGGTTCACAAAGCTCCAAATTGGGAATTTTACTTAGAGGCCGAATTAGCCCAAATCGATGGTTCCATCGTGCTCAGAACATGATTTCCAATTGAAAGCTATTTTTATTTGAGTTATATTGTTTGTATTTCGTGAGGTTTATGTTTGCAGGATTCAGCTACGAAAACGAACATGGCAAAATGGAAGCTAGGGCGTAGCAAACAGCCTGGGTCTGGATGAAGAAGATGAATGCGTTTCGCTCTGGGATTGGGCCATTCAAATCGCGCGCACATTTTTTACCAGCGAAACTTGTTTTTTATATGTTATTAATTGCGTCCGATAAACAACTTAAGTGAATAAGCTGAGTGGTAGAGACGCTTCATGGTCACCAAAGGGGCAGGGGTTCGATCCCTGGCCCCAACATATTATTTTTCAAAGTCTTTTTCTGCAAGTTTCTATGCACCTCACTACCATGGTCTACCATGCGCCTCAGCCTCTCAACCCTTGATCATCAAAGCTTGTAAATCCAACGTGCCTGGATTGAAGGACCACCATGGATCTCACACACCAACTACACAAGATTACCAGCTAAGCTTTCTAATTTCTTTTATTTATTCAACATTAATTATATTTAGTATAAGATTCCTTTTGATTTCTTTTTTATATATAAAATTATAATCATTCAATTTTTAATAATAGTTATTTCTTAATTAAATAATTACTTTGACTTAATAATTAATAATTTTTATTTGATTTAAATGATTAATTAATTTAATTTGGTTTGTTTAAATGTTTTAATTATGTTAATATTTTCATTAATTGATTAAAATACTTAGTAGGATTACAATTTAATTGAAAATTTATCTTTTGCCAATATAATTAATTAGGTTTAAAACCAATAATTAGGTAGTCTGGTTTTTATTTATTTTATTAGCCATGGTTAACTTGTGCCCTAATCAGGGTTTGCGAGAATTAGCCATACACTGAAAAAATATTTCTTTGTGCGTTTTTCAGGGTTAGAAACAGGGTTTCTCCCGACTACGCGCCACGCCTATTACGAAGCTAAGTCCCGATTTAATCCTTATTTAAATATTTGTTATTTTATTTAAAATTAGGGTTTGCCTTCAAATATAGTGAACTCCGCCTACACTCACTTCCTTTTCTGTGCCAATTTTTCAGGGTTAACCTCAAGGCCACCCCCGACTACGAACCATATTAGATCAAATCAAAAGCTAAGTCTTATTTTATATTTATTTTCAATATTTATTTTGCCCTCTTTTATCAAAATTAGGTTTAACCCTAATTGTCATTGAATTGGTAATGCACTCACCCCTTTGTAATTTGTTTTCCTTTTCCTAATTTTCAGGGTTAGCCATCCGTCAAAGCTCAATAGTCTGTAACCCTAAAACCTATCTGATTTACTTTTTTTTTAATTATTATTTATGTCAAACCTATTGCACTGCTGGTCCACTGGTTTCTTTTTCCCCTTCCCCATAATATTGTAACTGCTTCGAGGCTATATTGTTTGGCCTTGAAGGCACCTAATATTGTTCATATTACTACGTGGTTAGTAATTTAGGGAGTGGTAACCCTGAATTGAATTAGAATCACTTAATTATAAGATAATTGCTGAATTAATCACATGATTGTTGCAGCCACGCACCTTTTATGGTACCCCTCTTGTTGCCTGTTGCTTGTTTCCTGTTGCCTGTTGCCTTGTGTTTTTTGCAGAATAGCCTTGTCCCTCGAATACGAGGATACCTCAGCAATGTTGCCCTCAATTCATTCTCAAGGTCATAAGTCCCTAATGATGCTGCCTTCAGTTTGCCAAATATGACATCCTCCCTCGAAGTTGCCTACGAAGTGCTGAGGTATCCTCTGGTTGCCTAACGAAGATGGCTATTCCGATCCTTCCCTTAGACTACCTGCCCCTCTATGGCATGGGACAGTCTTATGGCGAACAATAACTCGACGACCCTTCAACCTCTAAATCAAAGGACTTCCTTACCCTCTTATGGCAGGGATAGCTCTGAAAGGCTAAAAAGAACATTTTTCACCTAACCAGGTAATTTGCCCTTAATTGCATGCTCTGGTTTAAAATCTTTTTCTACCCTTTTCTCAAAAACTTTCAAAAAGCTACGCTTATTTACAAGCTAAAGTCTTATTTCTTTTCTACACTTTTTCTTTCAAAAGAGCAAAGCAATTAAGAGCCCATGGAAAACCATGGATGCAAAGGGTGCCTTACACCTTCCCTTTGCATAAATTACCCCCCAAACTCAGTTTTTATTTAAAAGGTTTTTCCTGTTCTTTTAGCCTTTCTGATATTTGGATAAAATAAAAGCTGGTGGCGACTCTTGCTATCCGCAACATTTCTTAAAAAGCCAGTTCACCATATTACAGAACTGGCGGCTCTGCTGGGGAATTTTCTTATAAAAGAGGGGTTACCTTAAAAGTTTAGGATTCACTTAATTGTTTTCTATTGTTTGCTTTGCTTGCTTTATTTTTTTTCAGGGCTGTTTCGGGAATAATTGAAGGACGAATCCTACTCCCGGATTCAAGTACACTTAAGATAGGAGTGGCATAGTCATGGCGACCTCTTTCACATATGTGGGAGATGACTCAATATGAAGTTCACGCTTGAGTTAGGACTCTATAGCTATATGCACACCTTTCTCAAATGAGGGAGGTCTATGTATGTAACTTTGGGTGCGCCGGAGCTCAAGGACCTTTAGTTACCTTTAACCCATCTTGGCCTTTAGGAACGTAGTGGGGGGACTACTCTTGACAAATGTTGAGAACTAGTCGCTACTCGATACTACAATTTAGATAGGTTCTTTCTCAAAGTATCATTGAATGATGCGAATGTATCATGTCCGAGGGTGCTTTAGAAGGGCTGACAATTCTGAATAACTCATAGAACCCGTTGTTGATATCATCCTTATCCTTATAAATACCTTTGGGGAAGGGTATCTCCCATGCTCTAAACTCCATGCAAGACAAGCCTAAGTAAATTGTGTGACTTGTGTGACTTGTTTGTGTTTGCTACTAACCTTCGTTTCCTTGCAGGTTTTGTTAAAAGGACTTGTTTGTCCTTACTATCTCACACCATGCCTAATGAACCACATTCGCATAACATCATGACATCATGACATCATAAGCATAACATGATTTAATTAACCCTTTCAAGGATCTTAGGAATTTAGGGCGTACAATTTTAGGTGCTCTTATCCAGGACTAAATTCCTACCTAGGGGCAAGAGGATTTATTTTCCTCTGGCCACGTACCTTCCAATTCAGAGACTCGGTACCTATCAAGGGGCAAGAGGATTTATTTTCCTCTATCCATACTCCTTCAAATTCAGAAGTATCCCGAATCAGAGGCGATGATCCACTCGATATGGTGAGCTTGATTCCCATGGAAGAACATCCCAGAATCAGAGTTCTTCAAACAAAGACGTGACCAAATCATTTTCCAATGTTGCTAACTAAATTTCCTATAGATCCTTGAAAGCATTGCATTTGCATTCATAACATCGCATAACAGGTTTCCATAACAGGTCTCTCATCTTCTCTCGCTGTTTATTTCAGCCACAAATGGATCTCGAGCAATCAGTCAAAGACCTTCAAGCTCAGAATGCCCAGTTCCAAGCTTTGATTCTGAACTTGTCCAAGGGGCAAGAAGAGCTGAAGACCATCCTTACCAAGAAAAAGAAGAAGAAGGGTAAGAAGACTTTGGGGAAAAAGCTTAGACCGATCTTGCAACTCAGGGAAGCCGAATTCTCTGAAGACAGTGACGACGAGGAGCAAGATGATGATGCTAGTAACAAAACTGAAGCAAAAGTAACCATGATTCTGCCAAACCCTCTGAAGAAGAAGAGGACTATCACCATGAGGATGAACATCCTGATGACAAATACAAGTTGCTGGAGGAACGTATGAAAGCCATGGAAAATCAGAAGGTACCCGGGCTAGACTTTGAAGAGCTAGGACTCATCTCAGGGGTTGTTATTCCTCCGAAATTCAAGACTCCAACCTTTGCTAAGTATGATGGAGTCTCTTGTCCTAAACTACACTTGAGGTCTTATGTAAGGAAGATTCAGCCTCATACTGCTGATAAGAGACTCTGGATCCATTTCTTTCAAGAAAACTTATCTGGAACACAACTCGAATGGTACTATCAACTGGAGGGTACCAACATCCATAAATGGGAAGATTTGGCAACTGCTTTATATGTGCAATACCAATACAATTCCGACCTCGCACCAACTCTCATGCAACTACAAAGCATGTCTATGGGCTCTAACGAAAGTTTCAAAGAGTATGCTCAAAAATGGAGAGATTTGGCTGGCAGAGTTCAACCTCCGTTGGCTGACAGGGAATCGGTCGATATGTTCATGAGTACGCTGACCGGTCCTTTCTATAGTCATTTGCTGGGAAGTTCATCATCTGAATTCACTGAACTCATACTGATTGGGGAACGTGTCGAGAGTGGCATTCGAAGTGGTAAGATTCAAGTGGCTTCATACTCAGGTGCCACAAAGAAGCATTTCAATGGGAAGTCAGATTCCAATGCTGTGTATGGGCAGAAAAGGAGAAACCATGACCAATCTATTGGGGCAGTTCTGAGCTCCACACCGGCGCCTCAACAAAATCGTCAAAACAAACAAGACACACCCAGGCGTCAATTCACAAAGATCAATATGCCGCTAGCTCAAGCCTTACAGCATCTGCTAAAGGCAAACCTGGTTACCCTAAGGGATCCCCCTAATAATCCTAACACCTCTGCTCCTAACTACAAACTTAATGCGAGGTGCGCATATCATTATAATAGTCCTGAACATGACACAGAGAATTGTTGGCCGTTGAAAAATAAGATCCAAGACATGATCGACGCAGGCGAAATTGAGTTTGACTCTCCTGCAACCCCTACTGTGATCACTGCTCCCATGCCTAATCACAACAAGATTGCTGATGCTGTGGATGGCTAGAAAGATGGACTTTTAGATCATTAGATTTACTTTCATTTACAATTTCTTTCCTGTTTGTTTAAACATTCGACTTATGATAGACATTATTTGCTTTAATAATCATCATCAGTGCATTGCATATGTTTATCTTGAATAAATTATTTCGATATCACTCATCTTGAATTGTATCTTTACTTTGCATATGTTTTGTGATATTCTACTCCCGCTATAGCTGTATGCCTTTTGAGGGAGGATGAAGAAAACGATACCGCAACCTCATACAGTGTGCTTTTGAATAGACTATGCTGACAATGTACAGGCATTGTTTCAATTCCTAAACAGTGGAGATATAAGGATGTTAATCCCTCGTCAACCCCTTTGAGCCTAAGGAGTAGGAGTTTTCTTTCTTGAACAATTTAAAACCTTTGACCATAACCTGGGGCAGGGTAGTTTCTCAGTTAACTCAGTCATGCCAGTACGCTTTCACACAAATAATGATGGGTTCCCGAAATCATTAAGTCAGGCAGTCAACATCTATCAAAAGAAAAAGCTATTAAGTCAAAACCTATGAAGGAGACTTATATAGAATCGAAACATCCCGCTGGCTGTAATCTCAAAATAAAATAAATAGTTCAGGAAAAAGTTAGGGATAACAAAGTAAAAAAAAGAGGTCACCAAAAATCCTCGTCAAAATGAAAAGAATTACAAAAACAAAAAAAGATGACTGCCTGTCCAAATAAACTTCCATTACTTAAACCATCATCAAATGTCAAAGATACGACTTCAAAAGTTCTGAAATGCAAAGTTAACTGAGCATAAGATCGAAGAACATCACGAAGATTGGGATGGGTATAAATAAAATTTTGAGCCGTTATCCTTTGTTTCTTAAACTGTGAACCAAGCCTCGTTACAACCCTTGAAAGTCCTAACTGAAGCATGGTTAGTTCGAAAGCATACTGTCACCAAAAGGGTATCCTGACTCCTTAAGGTTTATCACAAATACTGAGTTGATATTTCGTTTTACAAACATCACGTTTTTACAAATATCACGCTTTTACACCTCTTGTTTTAATGTTTTTCAAAAACTCTAGATAGACGTATGCATTGCATCTCATGAATTCATTGTTAAACATATTCTGCTACATAATTTCAAATGTTAGCAACAGAAAGAATTTGCACAGGGTATGACTAATGACTCAAAGTTAGCCCGACCAACAAAGATTACTCCAAGAAGCAATGTCTCCTACATATACAAGGGGCATGACACATTTTGCCCAATCAATCTGGGGCAATCAAGTCAAGATTCCAAGAATCTCTCAAATGCCAAACAATCAAAAGGCATACATCCCAAGTGGGTTTCAAACTATTTCCCGATCAATCTGAGGCAATCAAGTCAAGATTCCGAGAATCTCTCAAGGATGCCAAAACAATCAGGGGCATGCCTCCAAGAAGATCTGAAGCTACTTCCCAATCAACATGGGACATTGTCCTGGGCTTATGACTACTAGGGGCATGTCGCCCATAGTGCACATCTCACAAAGTCCTCGCAAGGCGGATCTTTCCAAAGTCCCTACTAGCAGGGGAAAATCTATGCAAGTCCAGTTTGACATCTTGATCAATACTCAGTGATGTGTCCTAATCAATATAAATCCAGGAATGATGGTTACTATAATAGTGGGGGCAACGTTCAAGACATCCATGTCTTCCCACAAAGCCGGTTTCATAGGAACATATCCCCACAGAGTAATCATTAAGAAGATATCTTCAAATATTCTCGTCCCAACAAAGACTTAGTTCCTCAAGAGAGTTTACATCTTCTGCCGGTTCCCCGACACTTTTCTCTTCCCCAAACGGGTTTATTCATCTCTCTTTACCCCTAATCAGGGTGCATCAAAGATCAATCATTCAAATCTCTTTCATCCCCAAGCAGAAGTCAAAAATCCCCAGCTGAGTATCCTCGAGTATGAAGCGGGAGTTCCTACCAAAACGGAAGATTAGTGCTCTATATTCTCCACAACAGTCAGGGATTTATTTTCCCCGCCAAACGTTGCTACAATCTACTATCATCATTAACAACGTTTTGCATTCATAACATCATACGCCTCATGGCACACACATAACATACAAACGCCTCATGGCATGTGCATAACACTCTCATTCATTTCATTACAATGCATGCATCACGATATTGCATAAAACTAATATTGCTTTTTCAGTCTATTCCTACAAATCAAGTGAACATTATCTTCTAGATATAGTGCAGAGATAATCAAGTCAACGATTTAATTCTGACACTCATTCAAGACGAAGATTTAATTCTGATACTTAGTTTCGGGTATTCTCCAGAGATAGTTTAGAGATAATCAAGACGAAGATTTAATTCTGCTACTTAGTTCCGGGTATTCTCCCGAGATAGTTCAGAGATAATCAAGACGAAGATTTAATTCTGCTACTTAGTTTCGGGTATTCTCCAGAGATAGTTCAGAGATAATCAAGACGAAGATTTAATTCTGATACTTAGTTCCGGGTATTCTCCAGAGATAGTTCAGAGATAATCAAGACGAAGATTTAATTCTGCTACTTAGTTTCGGGTATTCTCCAGAGATAGTTCAGAGATAATCAAGACGAAGATTTAATTCTGCTACTTAGTTCTTGGTATTCTCCAGAGATAGTTCAGAGATAATCAAGACGAAGATTCAATTCTGCTACTTAGTTTCGGGTATTCTCCAGAGATAGTTCAGAGATAATCAAGAGACTTAGATCTAATTCAGTTCCTACAAACGGTGCTGACACGATCAATATTCCAAGATCTAATTCTATCATCACGAACGGTGTAGACACGATCATCTTTCCAAGATCTAATTCAGTAACTACGAACGGTGCTGACACGATCAACATTCCAAGATCTAATTCTATCATCACGAACGGTGTAGACACGATCATCCTTCAAAGATCTAATTTAGTTACTACGAACGGTGCTGTGGTGGTCGTTTTCTTTACCTCCCCGTTTCACTTGGGAGGACGGCACGCTAAACCCTTCACGCGAAATTTTGAAGGAGAATGCGCCCGTGGTGGGATGAATTTTGTTTCAGTTCTTCCTACGATATCACACGAACTTTCTTATTTGTCCTACGAGTAGGAAAGGGGAAAAAAGATCTCAACTAAACCCTAGGAGTTTGCTAAGTGTGGGGATTTCACCTAGACTAGAAATTCTGGAGTCCGGGGGGTCGGTTATACATAGGGAAGTGTTTAAACACCCTACATATCTGTAGTTGTCATACCCTAATTTTTGACCCCCCCTGAGATGACATATCTTCAGGATTTTCATCAAGTCAAAGCAAGTACCCAGAGCAGCTTAACATTCAATCGAGGGTGTTCAAAGACAAGAAAACTCAGGCAAAGGATCAATCAATAGAGGGATTAGTCTCTAATACAATCATAAGACTCAAAAGCCTCATTATTACACCTATGATTGATTAAGACACCCAGTAATCTAAGTACAGGATTACTCAGATCAACAGACTAGGGTTTGGAGCCTATCAAGGACCAAAATCAGGGATCACCTTTGGGAAACCCTAAAAAGCCCCAGGAAACCATTCAAAGACATTAATCATCTTCAAATAACTCTTATGACAAGATCCACTGGACATTACACCTCAATTCAAAGTCTACACTCATCATTGTCCTCTGGTCGACAATTAGGGTTTTTGACCTAATTCACCCAGATAGTTGACTTTTAATCAGGGCATGGATCCAAAACTCAAGAAATGATTCAAGAATATCTACTACCTCAATATAATCCATTTACATCATTCATTTGAAGAAAAGATCTTGTTTCTACACAAAAGCCCAAAAATTCACTTTGTCAGGAAAAGTCAACTGTGTGGGATCATCATTGACTTTTAAGGTTTTTGGTCAAAAAATGACTTTCAAAGATCAATATCATCAATATATGGATGTCAAAGTCATTTGACCAAAGAAATTCAAAGAAATTCATCAAGGAGCAAAAAGTCGGGAATTAGGGTTTTTGAAGGCATGGTGAGAACTCAAAATTTCACCTACACAACTCAAAAAACTTCCAACATGAAAGTTGTAGATCTTGCAAAATAAAACAACATCTTACAAAGGAACTTTTTTCAAAAGATCAATCATTTATGAAGTTTTGGAAATTTTGAAGTTTAGGTCATAAACACTTAGAAATTTTTCTAAGTGTTTTAACCTAGTTTTCATCCAACTTTGGGCTCATTTTTCACAAATTTCCCAAATGATTCTGAAGAAGACATAAACTAATGATTTAAAGTAGATGTTTAGGGCTTTCCAAATTGTGTTCAACCTTCTCCAAATTCAATTTGAGCTAAGAGTTATGCTTGTTCAAAGTTGGCCTCATGAAGTAAAATTATAGGTCATGGACACTTTTGGACTTTGCAAATTTTGTGCAAATAACCTCTCTTATGGATGCTACACGACCCATAACATATCTGAAACAATGCCATGCATTCATTTTCACCATGCCATAAGGATTGAAGAAGATTCTAAAAACAAGAGCATGTGATTATGTAATGATTACATTTGTGAATTTATGGCAAATTGATGAATCACCCAAGGAATCTTCTCATCAACCAATTAGAGCTCACTTTGCATCTGAAATGTCCCCTAAGATCAGATAGAATCAATGGATAGGGGAAGCTAGCCCGAAAATGCATCATTGCATTTTGGAGATTCTTTGAATTTCTTCATGGCTAAGAAACCAAACTCACTACACTAAGCAAGCTCACCACAGCCAATTGATCTGCATCCATTTGCCTATAAATACAGAGGCATTCCTCATTCAAAAACACACCAAAGCAACCATATTCCTTGCTTTCTCTTTCTCTTCTCATGTTCATTGTTTTTCAAAGTTCTTTGGCAAGAAGAATCGATTTCTTCAAACCAAAGCTCATCTTTGAGAAGTGAACATTCTAACATCTCAAGGGAGGTCATTTGAGGTGATCCAAGCACCTGGATCACTTCTGTAAGTGGAGGAACACCATTGTTGCTCTCACTTTGGAGCATTTGCAGTTGGAGGTCCATGGAGTAATTCAGGAGGTTCTGAGCCAAGCCAATCATCCAGGCACATTCCTCAGGTCATAGTGAAGCTAACCAGATGGCTGCAGCTCATCTGTAACTCCAAATTCAACAACCTCCATGTTCACTTGAAGCTGAAATCGAGGGAGGTCCATAGAGCAATTCAGGAGGATTCAAGCTCCAATAAGCATTCAGTTAGCATCATTGAGTCTCAGGGAAGCTATTGAGATCATTCATTCAAGCCCAGGTGCTCTCTATCATCCTCACGACCTCCATTTTCAGAGGTAAGTTTCTGAACTTCACCTCTCTAATTTAAGCACTCTTTGTGAAATAGCTCGATTCTATCTTGTTCAGCATCATCAGAGGATTGAAAGCCCTCTATCATCATTCATTTATCTTTCAGTATAGTCATTTAATTTGATTTTGAAATTTTAGGGTTCTTCACGATTTCTGGTAAATTAGTTAGATGTAGTTAATATTAATCCATGTTAGTTACATATTCAAAATCGTGAGTGAATTTAGAGCAAGTTTCATGTTTACATCGTTGCAAATAGTTGAGAAACGAGTAAGTTCAGAAATTCAAAAATGGAGAACTTGAGGTTGAAGACGAAGATGGTGAAGCGCGCCATTTTTGAAATCTCAGGGCAAAGTTTATTTTATTTTGAGTGATAGGTGTTTTATAAACGACTGGACAAACTTGCCCCAGTGGCCACACATACGCCCTTAGTCTCATCATGCCTCAAGTCTGGGGTTCGAATCCCCCTCGCCCCAGACTTTTTGCTTCATTTATTTTTCAATGTTTTGCCACTTGTTTGAAAATATAATAAGTTGGATGTGCATCTTAAACAAACTGCGCGCATAGCCCAGATGGTGGGTGTTTTGGCCAATGACTTGGAGGGCGTGAGTTCAACCCCTCTAGGTGACAAAACCATTTTTTTTATCACTTTTCACACTAAATTTCTTCACAACTTCACACAATTAATTCACCTATCAAATTAAATCATTTTCACTTCATTTTTCATACACCTATTATTTAATATATCTATTTTGTGAATAGTCAAAAAAATCATAAAAAATATTATTTATTTCTTGAATTTTAATTAGGTTTAAAATAGTATGTTTTTAAGTGTTTTCTTAAATACTTTAAATATATATTATCACTTTATTTTAACCTAATCACTTTGTAAATAATTTTATGATAAAACCCTAATTGTTTAGGTCTTAATTAGTTAAAAAGTCTTTATTTTTACCCTAATTAAGTTGACTTTTGTCAATTTTCAAAACTGTTTTCAATCTCCGAATAAATCAAATGATTAGGGTTTTTAAACAACAAAACCTTGTATCATTCAAAATCATTTTCAAATTGCTCTCATAACCAGTACTGTAAAGTACTGGGCCTCTAATAGAGTGTAAGTCCCAAAAACCTTCTCTTCTTAGCTTGTTTTCAAAAACTGTATTTTCAAAATCTTCTTTCTGTTTTCAAAACATTCTTCTGGTATTTGAAGGGCATTATTCCCGGTGAAACTCTTCAGATACCTATGTGACCTTTGTCCATCTTCACTTCTTCTGTTTTCAAAAACCATTAACTGTTTATCATATATATATTCAACTGTTATCAACAAAACAACAAAAATTACTGTTGAGGCTCTGTATATACTTCTTCAAAGGCCTCCACTCCATCCAGGTTAGGCTTTACAAGCTTTCAATTTACAGTCTTTATTTAAATTACTGTCAAATATAAACTGTGCATATATTAGTCTAGAACTATGTTTGAGTATAAACCTTAGGACAGTTAAACTATATATATATTATAGGAATATGGCCTAGGATTGAGAATGTCTTCCCGGTGAAGGCTCTTTCCTAATTAGAGATCTGTAGTTCAAACCCCCAAGATGAATTATTCCCGGTGAAACATCTTGGCAAAAACCTTAGAATCCAAAAATAATAGGACACATCCACCCAAAGAGGAATTATTCCCGGTGAAACCTCTTACCCATTTGCTTAGAGCCAAAAATAAGTTCAGAACTACATAGCTTTCTCTTGTGCTATAACAAGGACCCTCGATTAGCCTCCTCTTGGGCTTTGTACAAGGACCCACAGGCTTCTTAAAAGCATTTCCAGCTTCCTCTTGAGCTTGTATACAAGGACCCATCAGGTTTCTTATAAACATAGGAACAGGTCTTTAGTCACCTTTTAGCCTACCCTGATGAGTTTCTTCCAATTTAAACCAGACTTTAAACAAGCTAAGTTTGTCTCAATTTTGCATTGAGTACACCTTTTGGAATGAGAGACATGGACAGTCTCTGTCACCCTTATCTTCATCAATCTTCCTTAGCAGAGTCTAGGATCTATGTTTATTTTCTCCTCAGCATGTGTCAGCCTTTATCTTGGGCTTTAAACAAGAAGTCTCCATTAGATAATCTTTCTGCCATTCATGTTAACAAAATCCCTGGAAAGGGTTAGCTTCCACACATTCCTTCATGTTAATAAAAATCCCCTGGAAAGGGTTAGCCTCCAAAATCTTTCTTCCTTCATTTCAATAAAATCCCCTGGAAAGGGTTAGCCTCCAAAGTCAATTAAAATCAATCCATCATTTCAATAAAATCCCCTGGAAAGGGTTAGCCTCCAAAGTCAATTAATAAATAATGTCATTTCTCTTAGGAGATAATTTCCCCAAAAAAAGTCAAAACCCCTGGAAAGGGTCAGCCTCCAAAAAACATGATAAAGTCAGTCTTTTACCAAATAATTTCTCCAGCTGAGTCAAAATCCCTGGAAAGGGTTAGCTTCCAAAGAAAAACAGTCTTTCAATAAATAACATCTCCTCAGTAGAGTCAAAACCAACAAAAACAGTTAGCCTCAACCTTGGGCTTCATACAAGGCACCCAAACAATAAAACTCCCCTTTCAAGAGTCAGCCTCAACCTTGGGCATTGTACAAGGCAGATAATAGAATCTCCCCAGTGAGTTCTTCATCACTCAGTAGCCACAACCTTGGGCTTTGTACATGGCAGATAAACCATACTTTCATGTGTCAAAGATTCCTAACACCTAGGATCTTTTCCCCATAGAGTCATCCATACTCAGTTTATTTAAGAGTCAGCCACAACCTTGGGCTTTGTACAAGGCAGAAAATAATGTTTTCCCTAGCTAGAGTTAGCCACAACCTTGGGCTTTGTACAAGGCACATAAAATAGAGTCATTCATTCAATTATCCTCAACAGTTAGCCACAACCTTGGGCTTTGTACAAGGCACATAAATAGAGTCTCCCTAAGTAGAGTCAGCCTCAATTCTGGGCGTCGTACAGAACACAAAAATACCCTGTAATTAATCCCCAGTGGAGCCATCTCCCAAAGTCAATAATAATTAATTAATCAATCAAAAAGCCTCAAGCTTGGGCCTCATACAAGCCAGCTAAATTCAAATCTTTTATACAGTAGATAGACATAGCTTATCTCTATAGAGAGATATTTTTACTACTCTACCACATTCAAACAAACAAACATTTCAATTTCAATTTCATTCAAAGTCTCCCATTTAGGACTCTGAAAGACATGCTCTGGCACATCCCCAGACTTGTACACTTTCCCTAATTTGGACGAGCATCTTTCTTTCATTTTAGAGGCACGATGGCTGTCATACTTGATCAACCAAGTAGACTCCCCTCTTAATGAAACATCATTTTTTAGCTTTTCTGTCACTTTTAAAATGTTTGTGGTAGAATAGTACAAATACCTCTCTGTAAAGATGATTTCATGTCTCTTTACTGTAAACAGAGATTTAATTCCAAGCTTCAACCTTGAGCTTCAAGCAAGGCACCAAAAACAATTAATTTCCCTAGTTAGTTCCCCGAACTACATTAAGCTCTGACTTCCACTAGGGATATGTAGGCATGAGGTTCACAAGGAATCTCAGCGAGCTAATAAAATACCAAAAATAGTCAGTCTGTCTGTCTGTCTGTATTTTCAAATCAATTCAATTCTCTCTCCTAACACAAAGGAGAAACTTTCCCAATCATTAGCAGCAAACACAATCACAATGACACAGAGAAGGTTCCTGTAGAGTACTACAGATATGTAGGGTGTTTAAACACTTCCCTATGTATAACCGACCCCCCGGACTCCAGAATTTCTAGTCTAGGTGAAATCCCCACACTTAGCAAACTCCTAGGGTTTAGTTGAGATCTTTTTTCCCCTTTCCTACTCGTAGGACAAATAAGAAAGTTCGTGTGATATCGTAGGAAGAACTGAAACAAAATTCATCCCACCACGGGCGCATTCTCCTTCCAAATTTCGCGTGAAGGGTTTAGCGTGCCGTCCTCCCAAGTGAAACGGGGAGGTAAAGAAAACGACCACCACAGAAAAATGGCGACTCTGCTGGGGATATAAGTGTTAAAAACCTTGGTTTTTCATCCAAACCAATGGTTGACCTGTTGCTGGTCCAGCCCCAATGAGGAATTAGGGATGCCAAATTCCCCCTCAAACAAGAGAGGTCCTGCCTAACCTCTGTGTCATTTCATGTGTTTGCTGCATTTATATTTGTTTATTTTGTTTATTCTGTATCGGGAAAGGGCTTGATTCCCCCTTGTGGTGAGAAATCCTATACCCGGATTTGAGTGCAACATAAGATAGGATGGAGGATGTCTTCCCGGTGAAGGCCCTCTAATCTTGGTTTCCAAGTCTACTCTTGGGATTTGCCTGGCTGGTTGTGATTAACTGCGCCACTGCATTCCGAGACTGATTTGTACCAGGAGGACCTAGAAACACATTAACCCCACTTAAAGCCTTTTTTTAGGACGTAGAGCGGTGATTACGGAAGTAATTGTCACGCAGATACTACACTCAGAGAAAACTCTCTTATAGATACCAATCAACGTATCTTTAAGGTTGAGCAAAAACTCTGAGACCCCTAGAACCCGTTCTACAGGTACAAAAATCCTTAACCTTAGTTTACCATTGGGGCGGGGATTGCGTTTGGACTTCATGACCACTATACCCTTCAACGCCATGTTTGTTTAAAACTCTTGTGTGTGCATTCATGCATTCATGCATCATTCATTAATAAACAACTAAAAACAAAAAGAGTCTTCTTCGAGTCGTTTTTCAAGGAAACTAAATAACGAACGTTTTGAACTTCATAGAAAGAGAGAAACGGAGAAAGGACTTAAGGATCTATACCATGGATTACGGAAGAAAGAGAGCTAGGAAATACACCTTCAAGATTCCCCAGGTCGAGGAACTGGGAAAGCTCGGAAAACTGGTGGTCAACCCCCAGGCTTTCAAGGAGAAGTATGGAAAACTTCTGCCTTTGCTCAATACCAACATGGTGGATGGGATCCTTCCCACCTTGGTACAGTTTTACGATCCAACGTATCACTGCTTCACCTTTCTAGATTATCAGCTCATGCCTACGTTAGAGGAGTACTCTCGTCTGATTGGAATACCCGTGTACGCGCAAGATCCGTACTCCGGTTTGGAAAAGAATCCTGACGACATTTTCATCGCTGCAACTACTCCTTTGAACGTAGTCGACATCAGAACTCATATGATGAGTAGAGGAAGAATTCAAGGATTACCCTCCAAATTCTTGTTTGATCAAGCTCGGTACTTCGTCAACATCCAAGATATGAGCGCTTTTGAGGAAGTCTTGGCTTTGCTTATCTACGGATTGTTTTTGTTCCCTAACATTAATGATTTCGTCGACATCAACGCAATTAAGATCTTCTTAATTGGAAATCCAGTTCCAACCTTGCTTGCGGATGCTTATCACTCTGTGCATTCAAGAAACCTGCAGCAAGGAGGATTAATCACATGCTGTGTACCGCTGTTATACGAATGGTTCGTTTCGCACCTGCCGAAGTCTAGCACTTTCTGGAACATGAGGGATGGCCTTTACTGGTCACAGAAAATCATGTCTCTCACTCATACAGACATTGATTGGTGTAGTCCTGACAACGACGAAACCAAGATCATTTTCAGTTGCGGAAGTTTCCCCAACGTACCCCTTATTGGAACTAAGGGAGGAATTAGTTACAATCCAGCTTTAGCCCGTCGTCAATACAGCTATCCCATGAAAAACATTCCAAGTAATATTCAATTGGAGGGTCTGTTCTTCAAGAACATCGACGATCATGGCAACATGCTGAAGAAGGAAATTGTCCAAGTCTGGCGTCTTGTTCACAGCAAAGGGAGAAGATTGTTAGGAAAACATCTTTGCATCTCCCTGGATCCTTACCTTTAATGGGTACGCGTCAGGGCATTCAAGCTCAGGATGCCATATCAACATCAAGAACCTATTCCCCTAAGGGAACCAATTTACCTTTTCTCCACCGATGTTGAAAAATTACAAGCGGCATTAAACAAAGTATGCCAAGAAAGGAATGCTTGGAGGAACAAGTATCGAATTGTCAACATGGAAAATGTTGAGATTCAAAACATCCTAAGAAGGAAGGATGAGTTACTTGAAGTACTCGATCGACAAGTGACACAATCATCACTTTCTCATCATATCCCTCCTGCTTCCTGGATCATCGATCAGCTCACGTCAGAGAACGCTCAGCTCAAGAAACAGAAGAAGATGTTAGAACGTGAAGTCGGCTCATCATCAAAGTTTTAGAGTCCTTTCTCTCAGTTTCTCTGTATTTCCATTTTCAAAGTGTGTAAAAACGGCGTTTTCGCTTAATTAATAAAAGTTTGATGTTTCATAACGTAATTATGGTGTTTCCTTGAAAAATAATTAACTTAATTGCATATCATACATTGCTTTAGTCGTACGCACTGACACGAGAATTGTCGCGGATCTAATAGTCACTTTCCTTTCTCCAGAAAGAGAGGAGGAGAAGGAGGTGAACCAAGACTTTCAAGCTGTCTCATCCATACAACACTCGTTCAAGTCGCAAGAAAAGAATGGAAGACTTTGAGCAAGAGAATGAAGAACTCAGAGAAGAGATTAATACTCTCAAAGGTACTGTTGAAAGACTCAATAGTATGGTAGAAGCCCTGGTAGTTGCGCAGAATCGACCAACGCTAGAAGAACCACAAAGGACTGTGGTTTCCGAGATTGTTTCTACTCCTATTCCTCAGTATACCATGCCGCCTGATCGACCTTGGGGCATGCCGTATAACTTTACTCCAGAAGGGTACATACCTCCAGCTTCTGAAGCTCCAAAAGTCACCATGAATATGCGTCCACCGGAGGGTTACAAACCTCTGGAAATTGAAGTTCCAAGAGCAACGGCAACGGGTTTCGCACAACAGAATGCTGAGATACCAAGATCTGCTGTCATGGCTTCTCCACAGCCCATTATGCATACTTTTCCCCCGCAAGGCGGACAAGTATATCATCACGCTCCAAGTGAGGATGCTGGCGTGTATGAAAGATTGGACGAGTTCCAAGAACAGTTTCTGCAAATGCAGAAGGAACTCAAGACTCTCCGAGGACAAGATCTATTTGGAAAGAATGCTGCAGACCTCTGTCTAGTTCCAAATGTTAAGATTCCTCACAAATTCAAAGTACCAGATTTCGAGAAGTACAAAGGGAATTCATGCCCACAAAGTCATCTTGTGATGTACGCTCGAAGAATGTCAACTCAGACTGATAATCAACAATTGCTCATTCATTATTTTCAAGACAGCCTGACTGGTGCTGCACTCAAATGGTACATGAACTTGGACAGTTCAGAGATTCGTACTTTTCGAGACCTCGGAGAGGCCTTCGTCAAACAGTATAAGTACAATCTGGATATGGCTCCCGACAGAGATCAACTCCGGGCCATGACTCAAAAGGATAGAGAAAGCTTCAAGGAATACGCTCAGAGATGGCGTGAAGTTGCTGCTCAAATTTGTCCACCACTTGAAGAGAAAGAAATGACAAAAATCTATCTCAAAACTTTGAGTCCATTTTACTACGGACGAATGGTTGCAAGTGCACCAAGTGACTTTACTGAGATGGTAAACATGGGTGTGCGTTTAGAAGAAGCAGTTCGAGAAGGACGCTTGAACAAAGAACCAGAATCTTCTGTTGGTCCAAGGAAGTATGGAAGTTCTTTCCAGAAGAAAAAGGATCAAGATGTCAGCAATGTCTTGCACAAAATCAAGAAGAAATTCCAACCTCAAGTTGCAACAATAACTCCGGTTGTTAACTCAGCGCCAGCTTATCAACCTCAGGTCTCGCAACAACAAATTCAACAAAGGTCGCAGCAACCTCAGCAGCAGGTTCGACCTCCAAATTACAACAATCGGGCTCCAAGGTATCCTGCCTTTGACCCCGTACCAATGCCGTATGCGGATTTGTTTCCAACATTACTGGCAAAAGGACTCATTCAGACAAGGAGTCCTCCAAATCCTACAAACAGTTCCTCACCATGGTATAAGGCTGACCAATCTTGTCCCTATCATCAGGGGGCACCAGGTCACAATATTGAGAACTGTTTATCTTTCAAGATTGACGTCCAACGATTAGTGAAAAGCGGAATGCTATCCTTCAAAGATACTAATCCAAACGTCCAAGCAAATCCTTTGCCGCAGCATAAAGAAGCTTCAGTAAATCTGATAGATCAACACCCCAACGTCATTCAAATCTACGACATTCGTCAGATAGGGGAAAATCTTGTCAGGATGCACGCTAAACAAGCTGGGTACGGTCATGTACCACCTCACAACTACTTCACATGTGAAATTTGTCCAAAGAATAATCAAGGATGTGCCGTAGTTCAAGCTGCATTACAAGAACAAATGGACTTAGGATGGATTCAACATATCCGAGTCAGAACTGAACATGACATCAACATGGTTCAAGGATGTCCAGGAGAATACAAAATCTACAAAGTTGAAGACCTTGAAGGATCGGTAGTCAGGTTCCACAAAACTTTAAATGGACTTGCCTACTTTGGAACAGATTTCCACGCTTACAGTAGATGCGAAATCTGTCGAAGAAATTCACGAGGATGTTTGCGTGTTCGCAACGACATTCAAAAGCTGATGGGTGACAATACCATTACTGTTCTTGCCAACAGAGAAGATGATGAAGTCTTTACCGTATCTCCTCAAATTAATCAAGTTGAACCAATGCAAGTTAAGTATGATAGCAAGAAGACAGCAGTTGCGCCACTAGTCATCTACTTACCAGGTCCTGTACCGTATGAGTCTGACAAGGCTATACCATACAAGTACAACGCTACATTCATTGAAAATGGTAAGGAAATACCATTACCGTTTGTTGTCAACATTGCTGATGTTAGTCGAGTCACCAGAAGTGGACGAGTCTTCAACAGAACAACAGAAAATGTGGAGAAACCTTCGGAGGAAGTACCACATAGGCAAGACAATCATCCGACCAATGCTGTTCAAGCGAAAGAAAATGATGAGATCTTGAAGTTAATCCAGAGGAGTGAATACAACATTGTAGACCAATTACTACATACTCCGTCTAGGATATCTGTTCTTTCCCTGCTATTGAGTTCTGAAGCTCATAGGGAAGCTCTACAGAAAGTTTTGGAACAAGCTTTTGTAGAACCTGGCGTTACAATAAGCCAATTCAACAACATCGTTGCCAACATCTCCGCCGGAACTAACCTAAGTTTCTGTGACGAAGATCTTCCTGAAGAAGGGGTGGACCACAATCTTCCACTTCACATCTCAGTTGGCTGCATGGGTGATACACTCACAGGAGTCCTAATAGACAATGGATCCTCTCTCAACGTCATGCCTAAATCAACATTGACAAGATTATATTTCGAAGATTACCCTCTAAGAAAAAGTCATGTCATCGTCAAAGCATTTGATGGATCAAGAAAGTCAGTTTTCGGAGAAGTAGATCTTCCCATAACTATTGGACCTCAGACGTTCAAAATCACTTTCCAAGTTATGGATATTCCAGCACAATACAGTTGTTTGCTAGGTCGCCCATGGATTCATGAAGCTGGGGCAATTACTTCAACACTTCATCAGAAACTGAAGTTCATAAGAGATGACAAATTGGTAACCGTATGTGGAGAACGAGCTCTGATCGTCAGCAACCTGTCATCATTCTCCGACATAGAACCAAAAGAAGTTGTTGGAACTAAATTCCAAGCACTTTCCTTGGACAAAGGAAAGGAGAAAGCAGCGTCTATCTCTTCATACAGAGATGCAATCCGAGTTGTAAAGGATGGCACTACCAGTGGTTGGGGGCACATTAATATTCCTACCAACAACAAGAACAGAACGGGAATTGGATTCTTTCCAACATCATCAAAAGCTATCCCAGGGATTGAGGTAGTTCTCCCTATTCAAGAAACTTTCTGCAGTGGAGGTTTTCTTCAACCTGTTCAACAAACAGTCAATACCATCGGTACAGAAAACACCGATGAAGAGGAATGGTTATCCTATCTTAACAGAGCAGGATATATCTCCCTACCAGAGTCTGATCCACCTTGCTGTTATCCGACTAAAGGATCTGAAAGTAAGACTCAACCAAGCAGTGATGAAGTTACTGACAGCTTCACCACCAGAAGTCATGGTTCATCAGAAGAAGTTCCTCCTATCCCCGAAGAGACTTGGGATACATTAGGAGAACCAAGCGGAAAATTTGACTACATGGTGAAATACTCCGCTCCTGAAAGTTCAAGAATCTCTCTTGAAGATATTGTTCCAACTGGATGGAACAGTGATTTTGAGTACCTCTCTCAGCCAAAAGAGATGTATAACCCTTGCTATTCATCATCATCTACTGGTGAAATCATCATTGAGGATTATATCCCCAAGTCACCTTCCGAGGCTAAGGATCTAGAGTTCACATATCTAGTCAATACCATCTTGGGAGAAGAGCAAGACCAAAATACAGAAGAGGATGATCTCGAAAGTGTCTCCGACAACGAGTCTCTCCATTCAGAAGATTGGAAGTTTCCTCAAAAGAAAGTTCGACATACTCCACTCGGAAATGGGTATGCTCACACCGCTTAGTCTGCTGAAGTAGAAGAAGATCGTCTGAGTGTTGCAAAGACAGTGGTTGGTAAATCAAGACCTACCACAGGCCAGCTTAAGCCTAAGGTTCCAGATTACTTAGTGCACAATGGGGTTCGCCACTACTGGACAGCTGTTGAAGTTTCAACTGTTGTTCGCACTCCTAAGTAGGAACTTTCACCGTTATTTTGTCCTCTCACCATAGCCCAGGGTGAAGAGATGTTTCATAGGGCTTTGCATTTTACTATTTCTTAGGAAAATGTTCCTCTTTGCTTCGCCCAAAGCAATAGAGTTTTGTTTTATAGGGTCTTTGTTTGAAGAAATGACTGTCCATAAATAAAAATGTCATTCTGTTCCTTCGTTTAGTTTTCCCTTTTCTTTTTTCGGAAATTGATTAATCATAAAATACCCCGTTGAAACGTGCGACCGTATGACTTCTCCAAGCTTTGAGTTTCCTGTATTCGAGACAGAGGAAGAAGAAGACGAAGAAATATCAAAGGAAATTTCACGGTTACTTCAACAAAAGGAAGAGGCCATTCAGCCATACAATGAGCCTCTAGAGATCATTAACCTTGGCTCCGATGGAAACAGAAAAGAGGTTAAGATTGGAGCTTCGCTCAGTTCAAAGATCAGAGAGAGTTTGATACAGCTGCTCAAAGAATTCTCAGATGTCTTCGCTTGGTCTTATCAAGATATGCCGGGGTTGGATACCAGTATAGTGGAGCATCACTTGCCATTAAAAGCAGAATGCCCTCCGGTCAAGCAAAAATTAAGAAGAACTCATCCGGAGATGGCCATGAAAATCAAAGAGGAAGTTCAAAAGCAGATCAACGCAGGTTTCCTCGTCACTTCAGAATACCCTCAGTGGTTAGCTAACATTGTTCCCGTTCCTAAGAAAGACGGAAAAGTCCGCATGTGCGTCGACTACAGAGATTTGAAAAAAGCTAGCCCTAAGGATGATTTTCCTTTACCACATATTGATATGTTGGTAGACAGTACAGCAAAATCCAAAGTTTTCTCATTCATGGACGGATTTTTAGGATACAACCAAATCAAAATGGCACCTGAAGACATGGAAAAAACAGCTTTCATCACCCCCTGGGGCACGTTCTGCTACCGTGTTATGCCTTTTGGACTGAAGAACGCAGGGGCAACTTATCAAAGGGCCATGACTACGCTTTTCCATGACATGATGCATAAGGAAGTGGAAGTCTATGTGGACGACATGATTGCCAAATCAGAAAATGAAGAAGATCACATACAGAATTTGACAAAGTTATTTCAACGCTTACGGAAGTTTCAGCTTCGCCTGAACCCCAACAAGTGTACCTTTGGTGTCTACTCAGGAAAACTCCTTGGTTTCATTGTCAGCAAACGAGGAATTGAAGTAGATCCAGACAAGGTCAAGGCAATTCAAGAAATGCCTTCGCCCAGAACCGAGAAACAAGTTAGAGGATTTCTTGGACGTCTGAATTACATCTCGAGATTCATATACCTCATGACTGCAACTTGCGCTCCTATTTTCAAACTTCTACGGAAAAATCAAAGTTGCGTCTGGACAGACGATTGTCAGAAAGCGTTCGACAGCATTAAGGAATATCTGCTCGAACCACCCATCTTGTCTCCTCCAGTGGAAGGAAGACCTTTGATAATGTACTTAACCGTCTTAGAAGATTCCATGGGTTGTGTCCTTGGACAGCAAGACGAGACGAAGAGAAAAGAGCATGCCATTTACTACCTAAGCAAGAAATTCACTGACTGTGAATCCCGCTACTCCATGCTCGAGAAGACGTGTTGTGCTTTGGCCTGGGCTGCCAAGCGTCTCCGCCAGTACATGATTCGACATACTACTTGTTTGATCTCTCATATGGATCCAATCAAGTACATCTTTGAGAAGCCTGCTTTAACCGGGAGAATTGCCCGTTGGCAGATGTTGTTATCAGAATATGACATTGAGTATCACGCACAGAAAGCCGTGAAAGGAAGCATTCTAGCTGAGCACCTGGCTCACCACCCACTCAATGGTCATGAATCAACCAGTTTCGACTTTCCGGACGAGGACGTCATGTACCTCAAGATGAAAGATTACGGCGAGCCACTACCAGACGAAGGACATGAGATAGGATCCCAGTGGGGCTTAATCTTTGACGGAGCTGTCAATGCTTATGGACGAGGAATTGGGGCAATCATTGTTACACCTCAGGGTACCCATATTCCATTTACTGCCAGATTAACTTTCAAATGCACAAACAATGAGGCCGAATATGAAGCTTGCATCATGGGTCTCGAAGAAGCCATGGATCTAAGAATCAAACACTTGGATGTATACGGAGATTCTGCTTTGGTCATCAATCAAATCAAAGGAGAATGGGAAACACGCCAACCAGGGCTAATTCCTTACAAAGACTACGCAAGAAGATTATTACCATTCTTCGACAGGGTAGATTTTCATCACATTCCTCGTGAAGAAAACAATTTGGCTGATGCATTAGCCACACTCTCTTCCATGATTAGGATAAATCATTGGAATGACATTCCTCGGATCGATGTTATGCGCCTGGATAGGCCCGCTCATGTTTTCACAGTAGAAGCAATCATCGACGACAAACCATGGTATCACGACATCAAGAACTTTCTTCAAAAGCAAGAGTACCCTCTTGGGGCATCAAAGAAAGATAGAAAGACTTTGAGAAAGTTAGCTTGTAGATTCTTCCTGAATGAAGATGTTCTGTACAAGAGAAACTTCGACATGGTTCTGCTCAGATGCGTTGACAAAAAAGAAGCAGAAATACTCATGAGAGAAATACATGAAGGTTCCTTTGGTACTCACACCAATGGACACACCATGACAAGGAAAATACTGAGAGCAGGATATTATCGGCTGACGATGGAGTCAGATTGCTACCAGTACGCAAAGAGGTGTCACAAATGCCAGATCTACGCCGATAGAATTCATGTGCCACCATCTCTTCTCAACATACTCTCTTCCCCTTGGCCTTTCTCCATGTGGGGAATCGACATGATTGGAATGATCGAACCAAAAGCGTCCAACGGACACCGCTTCATCTTGGTAGCCATAGACTATTTCACCAAATGGGTTGAAGCAGCTTCATATGCAAACGTTACAAGACAAGTTGTCGTCAGGTTTATCAAGAATCACATCATCTGTCGCTACGGCGTTCCTAGCAAGATAATCACTGACAATGGGTCAAATTTGAATAACAAAATGATGAAGGAGCTTTGTGAAGAATTCAAGATCGAACATCACAACTCATCTCCTTACAGACCAAAGGTGAATGGAGCTGTAGAAGCAGCTAACAAAAACATCAAGAAAATCATTCAGAAGATGGTCATCACTTACAAAGATTGGCATGAAATGCTCCCGTATGCTCTTCATGGTTACCGTACATCAGTACGTACTTCGACCGGAGCAACTCCTTTCTCCCTTGTATATGGCATGGAGGCAGTCCTACCAATAGAGGTTGAAATTCCATCAATGAGAGTTTTGATGGAGGCAAAATTAACAGAAGCCGAGTGGTGTCAAAGCAGATTCGATGAATTGAACTTAATCGAAGAAAAGCGCATGACAGCTTTATGCCACGGACAGCTATATCAACAAAGAATGAAGAAAGCTTTTGACAAAAAGGTTCGACCTCGCACAATCAAAGAAGGCGACTTTGTACTCAAAAAGATTCAATCTTTTCTCACAGATTCGAGAGGGAAATGGACTCCCAATTATGACGGCCCCTACGTGGTCAAGAGAGCTTTCTCAGGAGGAGCCTTAATACTCACGACTATGGATGGAGAAGAATTCACCCGTCCTGTGAACGTCGACGCAGTCAAGAAATACTTCGCCTAAATAATTAAAAGAACAGCTCGCTAAGTTGAAAACTCGCAAAGAGCGGCTTAGGCAAAAAAGAGCGTCTCGGTGAATCGAAAACCCGAAAGGGCGATTCAGGAAAAAGTTAGAGACATAAAAAATAAATAATCAATCCCGGTAGACTTAAAACCCGAAAGGGGTAGTTTACGCAAAAGTTAGGGATATATGGCAAGTAACTGTGTTCAGGACAAACTTGATCATTCAAAATCCATAGCGGAGTATTCATCAGCAGTAGGTCATCTTCTACGAAGCACGAATACAGCGCAACTCTGAGTGGAAGGGAAAGATAACGGTCGTCACGTTTCATCGTAGCCCTTTTCCCGAAAATTACCAATTTCCAACTTTGTAAATACTCCATGGAATCAAGCATTTGGCTGATTACCATTCCATATATAATAATTTGAGCCTTGTGCTTTCCTTTGCAATCTAGTCTTTTTCAGTTTCTTGAAATGCATTTTAAATTTTAAACAGTCATTTTCTTGAAACAAATGTTTTCATAAAATAAAATGAATTTACTTGCAAAAATAAAGGTGAAATTTCTTTCTAAGTTTTACAAACAAGAGGAAGAATGCAAACAGTTGCTCCGAGAACGGTTGAGACTCCGGGAACCAAGATTTCCCCATGAGGTCGCTTTGCGAACATCTCCCGATGACGGATCTTTACTTCAATTCATATTACTCATTTTGGACAGCGGACAACTGATAACCAGGTATTCCCAACAGAGTTCGAACTACAAGAAGAGGACATCTTCTGATCAACAAGAATTCAAGTCGTATCTTAGGATTTTACATCCGCGACAATTCCATTCACATTCACTTTACATTTTATCATTGTCATAATATTCATGCATACATTACATCATAATTGCATAGCCGAATCAGGCTTTGATCCTGTGAATGCCCGAGTCATTGAGGCATGAACTCAAGTTTCCCCTGCAAGTCTCGGAGAAACTTTTTCCTTCGAGACAACAGTTCATACACAAGGATCTCACCAAGCAAGTCAACAAATGGTAGTCTCCCTCAAGGAGATAGTTTGTTCACTTTTGGAATTCCTCAGCCGAGATTCTCCTGCAGAGCGACATTCAACAGTCTTCTTCAGATAAGATAGTCTGCTTCGCATTTTGGATTTCCCTACAGGTTTGGTATTTCCCCAGCGAGGTCGAGAAATGCCACTTTTTCGTCAAAGAAAATATTTCGGGAAATCTCCCAGCAGATCGACAAATGATTCCCCAGCGGAGTCAGCGAATGATAGTCTTTGTCCAGAAGATAGTTCAGATTCCCCAACAAAGTCAGCAAATGGCAGTCTCTTTCATCAGAAGACAGTTTGCTCACTTTCTTTCATAACAAAGTCAGCAAATGGCAGTCTCTTTCAGCAGAAGACAGTTTGCTCACTTTCTATCACAACAAAGTCGGCAAATGGCAGTCTCTTTCAGCAGAAGACAGTTTGCTCACTTTCTATCATAACAGAGTCAGCAAATGGCAGTCTCTTTCATCAGAAGACAGTTTGCTCACTTTCTTTCATAACAAAGTCAGCAAATGGCAGTCTCTTTCAGCAGAATTCATAACAAAGTCAGCAAATGGCAGTCTCTTTCAGCAGAAGACAGTTTGCTCACTTTCTTTCATGACAGGGTCGACAAATGGCAGTCTTTTCCCAAGAAAAGACAGTTTGTCTGTTAAATACTCAAGAGATCGACAAATGGCAGTTTCTTCAAACAGTTTGTCTGTTTCTGGGATGTTTAACTCCCCACAGAGTCGATGAATGGCAGTTTTCCTCTTAGGAAAACAGTTCGTTGATTCCCCAGGCATCAGTTGACGAATGGCAATTTTCACCCCGAAAACAGTTCGCCCGCCTTCAAACAAAGTCATTAGCCCCTCAAAAGATCATGAGGCCATATGACATTCTTTCAAAGACGTCAAGTCAAAAGGGAAGATGGTGAAGTTTCTTTACAGCCGTCAAATGGCATCTTATCTCCAAGCGCTGATAAGAAGTTTGACGAGGAAACAAACCTTTGAAGTTTCTTTACAGTCGTCAAATGGCATCTTATCTCCAAGCGCTGATAAGAAGTTTGACGAGGAAACAAACCTTTGAAGTTTCTCTACAGCCGTCAAATGGCATCTTATCTCCAAGCGCTGATAAGAAGTTTGACGAGGAAACAAACCTTTGAAGTTTCTCTACAGCCGTCAAATGGCATCTTACCTCCAAGCGCTGGTAAGAAGTTTGACGAGGAAACAAACCTTTGAAGTTTCTCTACAGCCGTCAAATGGCATCTTACCTCCAAGCGCTGGTAAGAAGTTTGATGAGGAAACAGACCTGTGGAAATTTTCTCTTTATCTGAGATATTGTCCAAACACAACTAAGGCCAGTTTCGAGATATAGACATCCGAAACAAGGGGGAGGTTGTTTACCTTTTTCTAAGTATCAACACTTAGTTAAAGAAGATGGATTGCGCATCCTACATTGCCATCCATTCACCAGAATCCACATCAAGTATTTCTGCAGGAGTTTGTCTCCTCATCCCCCGCCAAGTGCGACAACGGGATCAAATCATGTAAAGATTTTATCATCTCAGGAGCGCCCAAAATTCGGGCATTCTTTGATATTTAAGTCTCTTTTACGCAGGAGAGATCGAGATCTCAATCTCTCTCCCTCCAGATAAAAGAAACTTAAATAGGGGCATCTGTCATACCCTAATTTTTGACCCCCCCTGAGATGACATATCTTCAGGATTTTCATCAAGTCAAAGCAAGTACCCAGAGCAGCTTAACATTCAATCGAGGGTGTTCAAAGACAAGAAAACTCAGGCAAAGGATCAATCAATAGAGGGATTAGTCTCTAATACAATCATAAGACTCAAAAGCCTCATTATTACACCTATGATTGATTAAGACACCCAGTCATCTAAGTACAGGATTACTCAGATCAACAGACTAGGGTTTGGAGCCTATCAAGGACCAAAATCAGGGATCACCTTTGGGAAACCCTAAAAAGCCCCAGGAAACCATTCAAAGACATTAATCATCTTCAAATAACTCTTATGACAAGATCCACTGGACATTACACCTCAATTCAAAGTCTACACTCATCATTGTCCTCTGGTCGACAATTAGGGTTTTTGACCTAATTCACCCAGATAGTTGACTTTTAATCAGGGCATGGATCCAAAACTCAAGACATGATTCAAGAATCTCTACTACCTCAATATAATCCATTTACATCATTCATTTGAAGAAAAGATCTTGTTTCTACACAAAAGCCCAAAAATTCACTTTGTCAGGAAAAGTCAACTGTGTGGGATCATCATTGACTTTTAAGGTTTTTGGTCAAAAAATGACTTTCAAAGATCAATATCATCAATATATGGATGTCAAAGTCATTTGACCAAAGAAATTCAAAGAAATTCATCAAGGAGCAAAAAGTCGGGAATTAGGGTTTTTGAAGGCATGGTGAGAACTCAAAATTTCACCTACACAACTCAAAAAACTTCCAACATGAAAGTTGTAGATCTTGCAAAATAAAACAAAATCTTACAAAGGAACTTTTTTCAAAAGATCAATCATTTATGAAGTTTTGGAAATTTTGAAGTTTAGGTCATAAACACTTAGAAATTTTTCTAAGTGTTTTAACCTAGTTTTCATCCAACTTTGGGCTCATTTTTCACAAATTTCCCAAATGATTCTGAAGAAGACATAAACTAATGATTTTAAGTAGATGTTTAGGGCTTTCCAAATTGTGTTCAACCTTCTCCAAATTCAATTTGAGCTAAGAGTTATGCTTGTCCAAAGTTGGCCTCATGAAGTAAAATTATAGGTCATGGACACTTTTGGACTTTGCAAATTTTGTGCAAATAACCTCTCTTATGGATGCTACACGACCCATAACATATCTGAAACAATGCCATGCATTCATTTTCACCATGCCATAAGGATTGAAGAAGATTCTAAAAACAAGAGCATGTGATTATGTAATGATTACATTTGTGAATTTATGGCAAATTGATGAATCACCCAAGGAATCTTCTCATCAACCAATTAGAGCTCACTTTGCATCTGAAATGTCCCCTAAGATCAGATAAAATCAATGGATAGGGGAAGCTAGCCCGAAAATGCATCATTGCATTTTGGAGATTCTTTGAATTTCTTCATGGCTAAGAAACCAAACTCACTACACTAAGCAAGCTCACCACAGCCAATTGATCTGCATCCATTTGCCTATAAAAACAGAGGCATTCCTCATTCAAAAACACACCAAAGCAACCATATTCCTTGCTTTCTCTTTCTCTTCTCATGTTCATTGTTTTTCAAAGTTCTTTGGCAAGAAGAATCGATTTCTTCAAACCAGAGCTCATCTTTGAGAAGTGAACATTCTAACATCTCAAGGGAGGTCATTTGAGGTGATCCAAGCACCTGGATCACTTCTGTAAGTGGAGGAACACCATTGTTTCTCTCACTTTGGAGCATTTGCAGTTGGAGGTCCATGGAGTAATTCAGGAGGTTCTGAGCCAAGCCAATCATCCAGGCACATTCCTCAGGTCATAGTGAAGCTAACCAGATGGTTGCAGCTCATCTGTAACTCCAAATTCAACAACCTCCATGTTCACTTGAAGCTGAAATCGAGGGAGGTCCATAGAGCAATTCAGGAGGATTCAAGCTCCAATAAGCATTCAGTTAGCATCATTGAGTCTCAGGGAAGCTATTGAGATCATTCATTCAAGCCCAGGTGCTCTCTATCATCCTCACGACCTCCATTTTCAGAGGTAAGTTTCTGAACTTCACCTCTCTAATTTAAGCACTCTTTGTGGAATAGCTCGATTCTATCTTGTTCAGCATCATCAGAGGATTGAAAACCCTCTATCATCATTCATTTATCTTTCAGTATAGTCATTTAATTTGATTTTGAAATTTTAGGGTTCTTCACGATTTCTGGTAAATTAGTTAGATGTAGTTAATATTAATCCATGTTAGTTACATATTCAAAATCGTGAGTGAATTTAGAGCAAGTTTCATGTTTACATCGTTGCAAATAGTTGAGAAACGAGTAAGTTCAGAAATTCAAAAATGGAGAACTTGAGGTTGAAGACGAAGATGGTGAAGCGCGCCATTTTTGAAATCTCAGGGCAAAGTTTATTTTATTTTGAGTGATAGGTGTTTTATAAATGACTGAACAAACTTGCCCCAGTGGCCACACATACGCCCTTAGTCTCATCATGCCTCAAGTCTGGGGTTCGAATCCCCCTCGCCCCAGACTTTTTGCTTCATTTATTTTTCAATGTTTTGCCACTTGTTTGAAAATATAATAAGTTGGATGTGCATCTTAAACAAACTGCGCGCGTAGCCCAGATGGTGGGTGTTTTGGCCAATGACTTGGAGGGCGTGAGTTCAACCCCTCTAGGTGACAAAACCATTTTTTTTATCACTTTTCACACTAAATTTCTTCACAACTTCACACAATTAATTCACCTATCAAATTAAATCATTTTCACTTCATTTTTCATACACCTATTATTTAATATATCTATTTTGTGAATAGTAAAAAAAATCATAAAAAATATTATTTATTTCTTGAATTTTAATTAGGTTTAAAATAGTATGTTTTTAAGTGTTTTCTTAAATACTTTAAATATATATTATCACTTTATTTTAACCTAATCACTTTGTAAATAATTTTATGATAAAACCCTAATTGTTTAGGTCTTAATTAGTTAAAAAGTCTTTATTTTTACCCTAATTAAGTTGACTTTTGTCAATTTTCAAAACTGTTTTCAATCTCCGAATAAATCAAATGATTAGGGTTTTCAAACAACAAAACCTTGTATCATTCAAAATCATTTTCAAATTGCTCTCATAACCAGTACTGTAAAGTACTGGGCCTCTAATAGAGTGTAAGTCCCAAAAACCTTCTCTTCTTAGCTTGTTTTCAAAAACTGTATTTTCAAAATCTTCTTTCTGTTTTCAAAACATTCTTCTGGTATTTGAAGGGCATTATTCCCGGTGAAACTCTTCAGATACCTATGTGACCTTTGTCCATCTTCACTTCTTCTGTTTTCAAAAACCATTAACTGTTTATCATATATATATTCAACTGTTATCAACAAAACAACAAAAATTACTGTTGAGGCTCTGTATATACTTCTTCAAAGGCCTCCACTCCATCCAGGTTAGGCTTTACAAGCTTTCAATTTACAGTCTTTATTTAAATTACTGTCAAATATAAATTGTGCATATATTAGTCTAGAACTACGTTTGAGTATAAACCTTAGGACAGTTAAACTATATATATATTATAGGAATATGGCCTAGGATTGAGAATGTCTTCCCGGTGAAGGCTCTTTCCTAATTAGAGATCTGTAGTTCAAACCCCCAAGATGAATTATTCCCGGTGAAACATCTTGGCAAAAACCTTAGAATCCAAAAATAATAGGACACATCCACCCAAAGAGGAATTATTCCCGGTGAAACCTCTTACCCATTTGCTTAGAGCCAAAAATAAGTTCAGAACTACATAGCTATCTCTTGTGCTATAACAAGGACCCTCGATTAGCCTCCTCATGGGCTTTGTACAAGGACCCACAGGCTTCTTAAAAGCATTTCCAGCTTCCTCTTGAGCTTGTATACAAGGACCCATCAAGTTTCTTATAAACATAGGAACAGGTCTTTAGTCACCTTTTAGCCTACCCTGGTGAGTTTCTTCCAATTTAAACCAGACTTTAAACAAGCTAAGTTTGTCTCAATTTTGCATTGAGTACACCTTTTGGAATGAGAGACATGGACAGTCTCTGTCACCCTTATCTTCATCAATCTTCCTTAGCAGAGTCTAGGATCTATGTTTATTTTCTCCTCAGCATGTGTCAGCCTTCATCTTGGGCTTTAAACAAGAAGTCTCCATTAGATAATCTTTCTGCCATTCATGTTAACAAAATCCCTGGAAAGGGTTAGCTTCCACACATTCCTTCATGTTAATAAAAATCCCCTGGAAAGGGTTAGCCTCCAAAATCTTTCTTCCTTCATTTCAATAAAATCCCCTGGAAATGGTTAGCCTCCAAAGTCAATTAAAATCAATCCATCATTTCAATAAAATCCCCTGGAAAGGGTTAGCCTCCAAAGTCAATTAATAAATAATGTCATTTCTCTTAGGAGATAATTTCCCCAAAAAAAGTCAAAACCCCTGGAAAGGGCCAGCCTCCAAAAAATATGATAAAGTCAGTCTTTTACCAAATAATTTCTCCAGCTGAGTCAAAATCCCTGGAAAGGGTTAGCTTCCAAAGAAAAACAGTCTTTCAATAAATAACATCTCCTCAGTAGAGTCAAAACCAACAAAAACAGTTAGCCTCAACCTTGGGCTTCATACAAGGCACCCAAACAATAAAACTCCCCTTTCAAGAGTCAGCCTCAACCTTGGGCATTGTACAAGGCAGATAATAGAATCTCCCCAGTGAGTTCTTCATCACTCAGTAGCCACAACCTTGGGCTTTGTACAAGGCAGATAAACCATACTTTCATGTGTCAAAGATTCCTAACACCTAGGATCTTTTCCCTATAGAGTCATCCATACTCAGTTTATTTAAGAGTCAGCCACAACCTTGGGCTTTGTACAAGGCAGAAAATAATGTTTTCCCTAGCTAGAGTTAGCCACAACCTTGGGCTTTGTACAAGGCATATAAAATAGAGTCATTCATTCAATTATCCTCAACAGTTAGCCACAACCTTGGGCTTTGTACAAGGCACATAAATAGAGTCTCCCTAAGTAGAGTCAGCCTCAATTCTGGGCGTCGTACAGAACACAAAAATACCCTGTAATTAATCCCCAGTGGAGCCATCTCCCAAAGTCAATAATAATTAATTAATCAATCAAAAAGCCTCAAGCTTGGGCCTCATACAAGCCAGCTAAATTCAAATCTTTTATACAGTAGATAGACATAGCTTATCTCTATAGAGAGATATTTTTACTACTCTACCACATTCAAACAAACAAACATTTCAATTTCAATTTCATTCAAAGTCTCCCATTTAGGACTCTGAAAGACATGCTCTGGCACATCCCCAGACTTGTACACTTTCCCTAATTTGGACGAGCATCTTTCTTTCATTTTAGAGGCACGATGGCTGTCATACTTGATCAACCAAGTAGACTCCCCTCTTAATGAAACATCATTTTTTAGCTTTACTGTCACTTTTAAAATGTTTGTGGTAGAATAGTACAAATACCTCTCTGTAAAGATGATTTCATGTCTCTTTACTGTAAACAGAGATTTAATTCCAAGCTTCAACCTTGAGCTTCAAGCAAGGCACCAAAAACAATTAATTTCCCTAGTTAGTTCCCCGAACTACATTAAGCTCTGACTTCCACTAGGGATATGTAGGCATGAGGTTCACAAGGAATCTCAGCGAGCTAATAAAATACCAAAAATAGTCAGTCTGTCTGTCTGTCTGTATTTTCAAATCAATTCAATTCTCTCTCCTAACACAAAGGAGAAACTTTCCCAATCATTAGCAGCAAACACAATCACAATGACACAGAGAAGGTTCCTGTAGAGTACTAGAGATATGTAGGGTGTTTAAACACTTCCCTATGTATAACCGACCCCCCGGACTCCAGAATTTCTAGTCTAGGTGAAATCCCCACACTTAGCAAACTCCTAGGGTTTAGTTGAGATCTTTTTTCCCCTTTCCTACTCGTAGGACAAATAAGAAAGTTCGTGTGATATCGTAGGAAGAACTGAAACAAAATTCATCCCACCACGGGCGCATTCTCCTTCCAAATTTCGCGTGAAGGGTTTAGCGTGCCGTCCTCCCAAGTGAAACGGGGAGGTAAAGAAAACGACCACCACAGTAGTACTCTACAGGAACCTTCTCTGTGTCATTTGTGATTGTGTTTGCTGCTAATGATTGGGAAAGTTTCTCCTTTGTGTTAGGAGAGAGAATTGAATTGATTTAAAAAGACAGACAGACAGACAGACTGACTATTTTTGGTATTTTATTAGCTCGCTGAGATTCCTTGTGAACCTCATGCCTACATATCCCTAGTGGAAGTCAGAGCTTAATGTAGTTCGGGGAACTAACTAGGGAAATTAATTGTTTTTGGTGCCTTGCTTGAAGCTCAAGGTTGAAGCTTGGAATTAAATCTCTGTTTACAGTAAAGAGACATGAAATCATCTTTACAGAGAGGTATTTGTACTATTCTACCACAAACATTTTAAAAGTGACAGAAAAGCTAAAAAATGATGTTTCATTAAGAGGGGAGTCTACTTGGTTGATCAAGTATGACAGCCATCGTGCCTCTAAAATGAAAGAAAGATGCTCGTCCAAATTAGGGAAAGTGTACAAGTCTGGGGATGTGCCAGAGCATGTCTTTCAGAGTCCTAAATGGGAGACTTTGATCGAAATTGAAATTGAAATGTTTGTTTGTTTGAATGTGGTAGAGTAGTAAAAATATCTCTCTATAGAGATAAGCTATGTCTATCTACTGTATAAAAGATTTGAATTTAGCTGGCTTGTATGAGGCCCAAGCTTGAGGCTTTTTGATTGATTAATTAATTATTATTGACTTTGGGAGATGGCTCCACTGGCGATTAATTACAGGGTATTTTTGTGTTCTGTACGACGCCCAGAATTGAGGCTGACTCTACTTAGGGAGACTCTATTTATGTGCCTTGTACAAAGCCCAAGGTTGTGGCTAACTGTTGAGGATAATTGAATGACTCTATTTTATGTGCCTTGTACAAAGCCCAAGGTTGTGGCTAACTCTAGCTAGGGAAAACATTATTTTCTGCCTTGTACAAAGCCCAAGGTTGTGGCTGACTCTTAAATAAACTGAGTATGGATGACTCTATGGGGAAAAGATCCTAGGTGTTAGGAATCTTTGACACATGAAAGTATGGTTTATCTGCCTTGTACAAAGCCCAAGGTTGTGGCTACTGAGTGATGAAGAACTCACTGGGGAGACTCTATTATCTGCCTTGTACAATGCCCAAGGTTGAGGCTGACTCTTGACAGGGGAGTTTTATTGTTTGGTGCCTTGTATGAAGCCCAAGGTTGAGGCTAACTATTTTTGTTGGTTTTGACTCTACTGAGGAGATGTTATTTATTGAAAGACTGTTTTTTCTTTGGAAGCTAACCCTTTCCAGGGATTTTGACTCAGCTGGAGAAATTATTTGGTAAAAGACTGACTTTATCATGTTTTTTGGAGGCTGACCCTTTCCAGGGGTTTTGACTTTTTTTGGGGAAATTATCTCCTAAGAGAAATGACATTATTTATTAATTGACTTTGGAGGCTAACCCTTTCCAGGGGATTTTATTGAAATGATGGATTGATTTTAATTGACTTTGGAGGCTAACCCTTTCCAGGGGTTTTTTATTGAAATGATGGAATGATTTTGGAGGCTAACCCTTTCCAGGGGTTTTTTATTGAAATGATGGAATGATTTTGGAGGCTAACCCTTTCCAGGGGATTTTTATTAACATGAAGGAATGTGTGGAAGCTAACCCTTTCCAGGGATTTTGTTAACATGAATGGCAGAAAGATTATCTAATGGAGACTTCTTGTTTAAAGCCCAAGATGAAGGCTGACACATGCTGAGGAGAAAATAAACATAGATCCTAGACTCTGCTAAGGAAGATTGATGAAGATAAGGGTGACAGAGACTGTCCATGTCTCTCATTCCAAAAGGTGTACTCAATGCAAAAATTGAGACAAACTTAGCTTGTTTAAAGTCTGGTTTAAATTGGAAGAAACTCACCAGGGTAGGCTAAAAGGTGACTAAAGACCTGTTCCTATGTTTATAAGAAACCTGATGGGTCCTTGTATACAAGCTCAAGAGGAAGCTGGAAATGCTTTTAAGAAGCCTGTGGGTCCTTGTACAAAGCCCAAGAGGAGGCTAATCGAGGGTCCTTGTTATAGCACAAGAGAAAGCTATGTAGTTTTGAACTTATTTTGGCTCTAAGCAAATGGGTAAGAGGTTTCACCGGGAATAATTCCTCTTTGAGTGGATGTGTCCTATTATTTTTGGATTCTAAGGTTTTTGCCAAGATGTTTCACCGGGAATAATTCATCTTGGGGGTTTGAACTACAGATCTCTAATTAGGAAAGAGCCTTCACCGGGAAGACATTCTCAATCCTAGGCCATATTCCTATAATATATATATAGTTTAACTGTCCTAAGGTTTATACTCAAACGTAGTTCTAGACTAATATATGCACAGTTTATATTTGACATTAATTTAAATAAAGACTGTAAATTGAAAGCTTGTAAAGCCTAACCTGGATGGAGTGGAGGCCTTTGAAGAAGTATATACAGAGCCTCAACAGTAATTGGTGGATAACAGTTGAATATATATATGATAAACAGTTAATGGTTTTTGAAAACAGAAGAAGTGAAGATGGACAAAGGTCACATAGGTATCTGAAGAGTTTCACCGGGAATAATGCCCTTCAAATACCAGAAGAATGTTTTGAAAACAGAAAGAAGATTTTGAAAATACAGTTTTGAAAACAAGCTAAGAAGAGAAGGTTTTTGGGACTTACACTCTATTAGAGGCCCAGTACTTTACAGTACTGGTTATGAGAGCAATTTGAAAATGATTTTGAATGATACAAGGTTTTGTTGTTTGAAAACCCTAATCATTTGATTTATTCGGAGATTGAAAACAGTTTTGAAAATTGACAAAAGTCAACTTAATTAGGGTAAAAATAAAGACTTTTTAACTAATTAAGACCTAAACAATTAGGGTTTTATCATAAAATTATTTACAAAGTGATTAGGTTAAAATAAAGTGATAATATATATTTAAAGTATTTAAGAAAACACTTAAAAACATACTATTTTAAACCTAATTAAAATTCAAGAAATAAATAATATTTTTATGATTTTTTTGACTATTCACAAAATAGATATATTAAATAATAGGTGTATGAAAAATGAAGTGAAAATGATTTAATTTGATAGGTGAATTAATTGTGTGAAGTTGTGAAGAAATTTAGTGTGAAAAGTGATAAAAAAAATGGTTTTGTCACCTAGAGGGGTTGAACTCACGCCCTCCAAGTCATTGGCCAAAACACCCACCATCTGGGCTACGCGCGCAGTTTGTTTAAGATGCACATCCAACTTATTATATTTTCAAACAAGTGGCAAAACATTGAAAAATAAATGAAGCAAAAAGTCTGGGGCGAGGGGGATTCGAACCCCAGACTTGAGGCATGATGAGACTAAGGGCGTATGTGTGGCCACTGGGGCAAGTTTGTTCAGTCATTTATAAAACACCTATCACTCAAAATAAAATAAACTTTGCCCTGAGATTTCAAAAATGGCGCGCTTCACCATCTTCGTCTTCAACCTCAAGTTCTCCATTTTTGAATTTCTGAACTTACTCGTTTCTCAACTATTTGCAACGATGTAAACATGAAACTTGCTCTAAATTCACTCACGATTTTGAATATGTAACTAACATGGATTAATATTAACTACATCTAACTAATTTACCAGAAATCGTGAAGAACCCTAAAATTTCAAAATCAAATTAAATGACTATACTGAAAGATAAATGAATGATGATAGAGGGTTTTCAATCCTCTGATGATGCTGAACAAGATAGAATCGAGCTATTTCACAAAGAGTGCTTAAATTAGAGAGGTGAAGTTCAGAAACTTACCTCTGAAAATGGAGGTCGTGAGGATGATAGAGAGCACCTGGGCTTGAATGAATGATCTCAATAGCTTCCCTGAGACTCAATGATGCTAACTGAATGCTTATTGGAGCTTGAATCCTCCTGAATTGCTCTATGGACCTCCCTCGATTTCAGCTTCAAGTGAACATGGAGGTTGTTGAATTTGGAGTTACAGATGAGCTGCAGCCATCTGGTTAGCTTCACTATGACCTGAGGAATGTGCCTGGATGATTGGCTTGGCTCAGAACCTCCTGAATTACTCCATGGACCTCCAACTGCAAATGCTCCAAAGTGAGAGCAACAATGGTGTTCCTCCAGTTACAGAAGTGATCCAGGTGCTTGGATCACCTCAAATGACCTCCCTTGAGATGTTAGAATGTTCACTTCCCAAAGATGAGCTCTGGTTTGAAGAAATCGATTCTTCTTGCCAAAGAACTTTGAAAAACAATGAACATGAGAAGAGAAAGAGAAAGCAAGGAATATGGTTGCTTTGGTGTGTTTTTGAATGAGGAATGCCTCTGTATTTATAGGCAAATGGATGCAGATCAATTGGCTGTGGTGAGCTTGCTTAGTGTAGTGAGTTTGGTTTCTTAGCCATGAAGAAATTCAAAGAATCTCCAAAATGCAATGATGCATTTTCGGGCTAGCTTCCCCTATCCATTGATTCTATCTGATCTTAGGGGACATTTCAGATGCAAAGTGAGCTCTAATTGGTTGATGAGAAGATTCCTTGGGTGATTCATCAATTTGCCATAAATTCACAAATGTAATCATTACATAATCACATGCTCTTGTTTTTAGAATCTTATTCAATCCTTATGGCATGGTGAAAATGAATGCATGGCATTGTTTCAGATATGTTATGGGTCGTGTAGCATCCATAAGAGAGGTTATTTGCACAAAATTTGCAAAGTCCAAAAGTGTCCATGACCTATAATTTTACTTCATGAGGCCAACTTTGAACAAGCATAACTCTTAGCTCAAATTGAATTTGGAGAAGGTTGAACACAATTTGGAAAGCCCTAAACATCTACTTTAAATCATTAGTTTATGTCTTCTTCAGAATCATTTGGGAAATTTGTGAAAAATGAGCCCAAAGTTGGATGAAAACTAGGTTAAAACACTTAGAAAAATTTCTAAGTGTTTATGACCTAAACTTCAAAATTTCCAAAACTTCATAAATGATTGATCTTTTGAAAAAAGTTCCTTTGTAAGATGTTGTTTTATTTTGCAAGATCTACAACTTTCATGTTGGAAGTTTTTTGAGTTGTGTAGGTGAAATTTTGAGTTCTCACCATGCCTTCAAAAACCCTAATTCCCGACTTTTTGCTCCTTGATGAATTTCTTTGAATTTCTTTGGTCAAATGACTTTGACATCCATATATTGATGATATTGATCTTTGAAAGTCATTTTTTGACCAAAAACCTTAAAAGTCAATGATGATCCCACACAGTTGACTTTTCCTGACAAAGTGAATTTTTGGGCTTTTGTGTAGAAACAAGATCTTTTCTTCAAATGAATGATGTAAATGGATTATATTGAGGTATTAGAGATTCTTGAATCATGTCTTGAGTTTTGGATCCATGCCCTGATTAAAAGTCAACTATCTGGGTGAATTAGGTCAAAAACCCTAATTGTCGACCAGAGGACAATGATGAGTGTAGACTTTGAATTGAGGTGTAATGTCCAGTGGATCTTGTCATAAGAGTTATTTGAAGATGATTAATGTCTTTGAATGGTTTCCTGGGGCTTTTTAGGGTTTCCCAAAGGTGATCCCTGATTTTGGTCCTTGATAGGCTCCAAACCCTAGTCTGTTGATCTGAGTAATCCTGTACTTAGATGACTAGGTGTCTTAATCAATCATAGGTGTAATAATGAGGCTTTTGAGTCTTATGATTGTATTAGAGACTAATCCCTCTATTGATTGATCCTTTGCCTGAGTTTTCTTGTCTTTGAACACCCTCGATTGAATGTTAAGCTGCTCTGGGTACTTGCTTTGACTTGATGAAAATCCTGAAGATATGTCATCTCAGGGGGGGTCAAAAATTAGGGTATGACAGATGCCCCTATTTAAGTTTCTTTTATCTGGAGGGAGAGAGATTGAGATCTCGATCTCTCCTGCGTAAAAGAGACTTAAATATCAAAGAATGCCCGAATTTTGGGCGCTCCTGAGATGATAAAATCTTTACATGATTTGATCCCGTTGTCGCACTTGGCGGGGGATGAGGAGACAAACTCCTGCAGAAATACTTGATGTGGATTCTAGTGAATGGATGGCAATGTAGGATGCGCAATCCATCTTCTTTAACTAAGTGTTGATACTTAGAAAAAGGTAAACAACCTCCCCCTTGTTTCGGATGTCTATATCTCGAAACTGGCCTTAGTTGTGTTTGGACAATATCTCAGATAAAGAGAAAATTTCCAAAGGTCTGTTTCCTCATCAAACTTCTTACCAGCGCTTGGAGGTAAGATGCCATTTGACGGCTGTAGAGAAACTTCAAAGGTTTGTTTCCTCGTCAAACTTCTTACCAGCGCTTGGAGGTAAGATACCATTTGACGGTAATAAAGAAACTTCAAAGGGGTTGTTTCCTCATCAAACTTCTCATCAGCACTTGGAGATGAGATACCATTTGACGGTAATAAAGAAACTTCAAAGATTTGTTTCCTCATCAAACTTCTCATCAGCACTTGGAGATGAGATACCATTTGACGGTAATAAAGAAACTTCAAAGATTTGTTTCCTCATCAAACTTCTCATCAGCACTTGGAGATGAGATACCATTTGATGGTAATAAAGAAACTTCAAAGGTTTGTTTCCTCATCAAACTTCTCATCAGCACTTGGAGATGAGATACCATTTGATGGTAATAAAGAAACTTCAAAGATTAGTTTCCTCATCAAACTTCTTACCAGCACTTGGAGGTAAGATACCATTTGATGGTAATAAAGAAACTTCACCATATTCCCTTTTGACCTGGCATCTTTGAAAGATTGTCATATGGGCCCGCGCTCTTTTGAGGGGCTAATGACTTTGTTTGAAGGCGGACGAACTGTTTTCGGGGTGAAAACTGCCATTCGTCGACTGGTGCCTGGGGAATCAACAAACTGTTTTCCTAAGGGGAAAACTACCATTTATCGACTCTGTGGGGAACTAAACATCCCAGAAACAAACAAACTGTTTGAAGAAACTGCCATTTGTCGATCTCTTGAGTATTTAACAGACAAACTGTCTTTCCTTGGGGAAAGACTACCATTTGTTGACTCCGCTGGGGATCATGAACTATCTTCTGGATGAAGACTACCATTCACTGATTCTGCTGGGGAATCATTTGTCGATCTGCTGGGAGATTCTGAATTATTTTCTTCGACGAAAAAGTGGCATCTCTCGACCTTGCTGGGGAATTACCAAACCTGTAGGGAATTCCAAAATGCGAAGCAGACTATCTCATCTGAAGAAGACTGTCGAATGTCGCTCTGCAGGAGATTCTCGACTGAGGAATTCCAAAAATGAACAAACTATCTCTTTGAGGGAGACTACCATTTGTTGACTTGCTTGAGGAGATCCTTGTGTATGAACTGTTGTTTCGAAGGAAAAAGCTTCTCCGGAACTTGCAGGGGAAACTTGAGTTCATGCCTCAATGACTTAGGCATTCACAGGATCAAAGCCTAATTCGGCTATGCAATTATGATGTAATGTATGCATGAATATTATGACAAATGATAAAATGTAAAGTGAATGTGAATAGAATTGTCGCGGATGGAAAATCCTAAGATATGACTTGAATTCTTGTTGATCAGAAGATGTCCTCTTCTTGTAGTTCGAACTCCGTTGGGAATATCTGGTTATTAGTTGTCCGCTGTCCGAAATGAGTAATATGAATTGAAGTAAAGATCCGTCATCGGGAGATGTTCGCAAAGCGACCTCGTGGGGAAATATTGGTTCCCGGAGTCTCAACCGTTCTCGGAGCAACTATTTGCATTCTTCCTATTGTTTGTAATCCTAAGAAAGAAATTTCACCTTTATTTTTGCAAGTAAATTCATTTTATTTTTATGAAAACATTTGTTTCAAGAAAAAGACTGTTTAAATTCAAAATGCATTCCAAGAAACTGAAAAAAGACTAGATTGCAAAAGAAAAGCACAAGGCTCAAATTATTATATATGGAATGGTAATCAGCCAAATGCTTGATTCCATGGAGTATTTACAAAGTTGGAAATTGGTAATTTTCGGGAAAAGGGCTACGATGAAACGTGACGACCGTTATCTTTCCCTTCCACTCCGAGTTGCGCTGTATTCGTGCTTCGTAGAAGATGACCTACTGCTGATGAATATTCCGCTATGGATTTTGAATGATCAAGTTTGTCCTGAACACAGTTACTTGCCATATATCCCTAACTTTTGCGTAAACTACCCCTTTCGGGTTTTAAGTCTACCGGGATTGATTATTTATTTTTTTATGTCTCTAATTTTTGCCTGAATCGCCCTTTCGGGTTTTCGATTCACCGAGACGCTCTTTTTTGCCTAAGCCGCTCTTTGCGAGTTTTCAACTTAGCGAGCTGTTCTTTTAATTATTTAGGCGAAGTATTTCTTGACTGCGTCGACGTTCACAGGACGGGTGAATTCTTCTCCATCCATAGTCGTGAGTATTAAGGCTCCTCCTGAGAAAGCTCTCTTGACCACGTAGGGGCCGTCATAATTGGGAGTCCATTTCCCTCTCGAATCTGTGAGAAAAGATTGAATCTTTTTGAGTACAAGGTCGCCTTCTTTGATTGTGCGAGGTCGAACCTTTTTGTCGAAAGCTTTCTTCATTCTTTGTTGATATAGTTGTCCGTGGCATAAAGCTGTCATGCGCTTTTCTTCGATTAAGTTCAATTCATCGAATCTGCTTTGACACCACTCGGCTTCTGTTAATTTTGCCTCCATCAAGACTCTCATTGATGGAATCTCAACCTCTATTGGTAGGACTGCCTCCATGCCATATACAAGGGAGAAAGGAGTTGCTCCGGTCGAAGTACGTACTGATGTACGGTAACCATGAAGAGCATACGGGAGCATTTCATGCCAATCTTTGTAAGTGATGACCATCTTCTGAATGATTTTCTTGATGTTTTTGTTAGCTGCTTCTACAGCTCCATTCATCTTTGGTCTGTAAGGAGATGAGTTGTGATGTTCGATCTTGAATTCTTCACAAAGCTCCTTCATCATTTTGTTATTCGAATTTGACCCATTGTCAGTGATTATCTTGCTAGGAACGCCGTAGCGACAGATGATGTGATTCTTGATAAACCTGACGACAACTTGTCTTGTAACGTTTGCATATGAAGCTGCTTCAACCCATTTGGTGAAATAGTCTATAGCTACCAAGATGAAGCGATGTCTGTTGGACGCTTTTGGTTCGATCATTCCAATCATGTCGATTCCCCACATGGAGAAAGGCCAAGGGGAAGAGAGTATGTTGAGAAGAGATGGTGGCACATGAATTCTATCGGCGTAGATCTGGCATTTGTGACACCTCTTTGCGTACTGGTAGCAATCTGACTCCATCGTCAGCCAATAATATCCTGCTCTCAGTATTTTCCTTGTCATGGTGTGTCCATTGGTGTGAGTACCAAAGGAACCTTCATGTATTTCTCTCATGAGTATTTCTGCTTCTTTTTTGTCAACGCATCTGAGCAGAACCATGTCGAAGTTTCTCTTGTACAGAACATCTTCATTCAGGAAGAATCTACAAGCTAACTTTCTCAAAGTCTTTCTATCTTTCTTTGAAGCCCCAAGAGGGTACTCTTGCTTTTGAAGAAAGTTCTTGATGTCGTGATACCATGGTTTGTCGTCGATGATTGCTTCTACTGTGAAAACATGAGCGGGCCTATCCAGGCGCATAACATCGATCCGAGGAATGTCATTCCAATGATTTATCCTAATCATGGAAGAGAGTGTGGCTAATGCATCATCCAAATTGTTTTCTTCACGAGGAATGTGATGAAAATCTACCCTGTCGAAGAATGGTAATAATCTTCTTGCGTAGTCTTTGTAAGGAATTAGCCCTGGTTGGCGTGTTTCCCATTCTCCTTTGATTTGATTGATGACCAAAGCAGAATCTCCGTATACATCCAAGTGTTTGATTCTTAGATCCATGGCTTCTTCGAGACCCATGATGCAAGCTTCATACCCGGCCTCATTGTTTGTGCATTTGAAAGTTAATCTGGCAGTAAATGGAATATGGGTACCCTGAGGTGTAACAATGATTGCCCCAATTCCTCGTCCATAAGCATTGACAGCTCCGTCAAAGATTAAGCCCCACTGGGATCCTATCTCAGGTCCTTCGTCTGGTAGTGGCTCGCCGTAATCTTTCATCTTGAGGTACATGACGTCCTCGTCCGGAAAGTCGAAACTGGTTGATTCATGACCATTGAGTGGGTGGTGAGCCAGGTGCTCAGCTAGAATGCTTCCTTTCACGGCTTTCTGTGCGTGATACTCAATGTCATATTCTGATAACAACATCTGCCAACGGGCAATTCTCCCGGTTAAAGCAGGCTTCTCAAAGATGTACTTGATTGGATCCATATGAGAGATCAAACAAGTAGTATGTCGAATCATGTACTGGCGGAGACGCTTGGCAGCCCAGGCCAAAGCACAACACGTCTTCTCGAGCATGGAGTAGCGGGATTCACAGTCAGTGAATTTCTTGCTTAGGTAGTAAATGGCATGCTCTTTTCTCTTCGTCTCGTCTTGCTGTCCAAGGACACAACCCATGGAATCTTCTAAGACGGTTAAGTACATTATCAAAGGTCTTCCTTCCACTGGAGGAGACAAGATGGGTGGTTCGAGCAGATATTCCTTAATGCTGTCGAACGCTTTCTGACAATCGTCTGTCCAGACGCAACTTTGATTTTTCCGTAGAAGTTTGAAAATAGGAGCGCAAGTTGCAGTCATGAGGTATATGAATCTCGAGATGTAATTCAGACGTCCAAGAAATCCTCTAACTTGTTTCTCGGTTCTGGGCGAAGGCATTTCTTGAATTGCCTTGA